>NC_027756.1:24391038-24425125 GCF_000695525.1 Brassica oleracea var. oleracea
GAAGGAAAAACCACGGGACCGTAGGCCACTCACAAATCCACCATATAAATGGTATGAGTACAACCACGTCCTCCCTGTTCAACAGCCTGAACAGAACAGAGAGTCTAGCTACAAATAGCTATCTCCAACACAAACAACAACAACAAGAGAGCAACACAAAGCTTCAAAACCGGCAGCAACCAAACGACCTCAGCTCACAAAGATTCCGGCTTCCAGAAACTAATCTAACCGTACAAATCCAAGATAAACAAGTCTACAATACCTCTGCCAAATATCAGCTCAATAAGAGAAGATCTCACCATTGGATTTACCAAACACTCAAGACTGCTCTGCTGAAGAACTATGGCGACCAGCTTCAAGAAAACTCAGACAACAGAAGATCCAACCGTTGAAATCCAAATCCCTTCGGTGAAACCCTAACCCACTGACTGAAGAAGCTTCCTCCAAAATATCAGCCCGATCAGGATCCGTTTGACCCTCCAAATCCAGTCTTGAAATCACCTTACGAGTTTTCTCCTTCTCTCTCTTTTTTTCCTTTCTCTCTCTTTTGTTTCTTTTTGTCAAAACTCTATTATGGTGTCAAGTGCCAAAGGGGAGCATTAATTATTTCTTAAGTTCACCCCAATTGGTCCTCTCCATCTAGGAGGGACCCAACATCTTTTTGGTTCTAGAAAATATACTAATGTAGCAATCAATTTTAAAGCTACATCACTTACAGTTAAATCAAAAAATCATACTGCCTAAATTCTACATAAATTCTACAGTAAAGTTTCCGTGGTTACCGTATGAACAATTACTCCCATACAATGACGCAACAGGTAAATATGGAAGTGAAAATTTTGTCTAAGATTTTATTTCGAACTTACAAGCTGATCTTTAGCATTGTTTATCCGTTGCAGGTAAAACATGATTAATTGGGGATGTAGCTCAAATGGTACAGCCCTCTCTTTGCATGCGAGAGGCACAGGGTTCGATGTCCACATCTCCAAATTTAATTGTTTTGTTTCTTTCCTTTTTCATTAAAAATGTACTGGTTGGTTTTCAAGAGAACCCAAAAGCTGCACAGGAACATATGATAAACAAGATACAGAAGCTGGTTAGTGCCGGTATATTTCTTTTTTGGTAAATCGGTTATTACTGAACGGTCATCAGTTTTGTGTGCAAATTCTCACCGTGCTGTTTTGATATTTGGTTAAAGAATTTATCATTTGGGCTGGGTCATGTTGTGTGAGTTAACTGTAGAATGAACCAAGAGTGTTCTCTTTGTTTTATTTTATTTTTACGTCTTGGAATCTTTTCAAAGAGTCTGAGTTTAAATTTTAAAGCTAAAAAGCTGTGAATCTTGTTCCTGCTGTATCCGCTTTATGCACGTTATGGTGACTTGAGATCTGTACAATCTATCCAGACCACTAATCAGTTTAGAAATTAGAGCAGCTTTTCTCTAAAGGGTGAACTATCGTTTAACGAGACACAAAGTGGAGTGTTTGTGGAGCAGAGGGTTTTAGTGCCTTGATTCCGCGCGTTTTGGACCGGCTGAAGTTTGATGTTGCCTGGTTTAATCACAATTTGGTCTTATGGTCGGGTCGGCTAATCCACCGGTTACTTATTAATAAGGGTTTCACATGAGATCTGGCCGATCCTAAAAATGGTTTTTATAGTAACCTTAATTAATCATTCTCGACAGGTTTACCAATATGACACAAGTTAATTGAAAGAGATTATGAATTTTCCTAATAAATATTATTTGGTTGAATCACAAGTACACAACACAATGGGAGGTGAAAGGGTAGCAAAAGTCATTGTTCATTTAATCAAAATGCTTTTCAGGAGATAAGGGAAGCAATAGTACTAAAAACATCATAAATGAGGATACATCTAACTATCTAAGTGCATGTTTCGTAAATGTGGCAATAAGCTAGTTTTTTTTATCTTTCACATATGGTAACCTAATTCGTGTACATGACTACTCTCAGCTCTCAAGTCCACTTCTCCTTGTGCTCTTACTTTCCCAAAAGCTAATAATTTGAAAGTTTGTTTAAATTAATTAAAAGAGCACCAGTGTTTTGAAACTTGACCACGGGTTTTGAAACCCTACCCAGATCCGCGGTCGGACCGTAAAATCCGGTGATCCGGCTTGTAATCCGGTTTGGATTTTAGGAAAAACTCATTATTTAAAAATCCGGTAAACCCCACAAAAAACCGTTAAAATCCGGAGTCCGGCTACTGGTTGAACCAATAAGTAACTTTTAATTATTATTTTTTGAATTTTTCCGTTACACTATTACAATCTATTTTGTATTCTTTTTAAGAAGTTAATTTTTTAGTTTCTTTCAAAAATAAAGAAAAATCACATGATCATGTGGATTCTATTAACAAAACTAGTTGATGTAATTTGGCATTAGTTTATTTTTCTTGTCGATAGTTTATTACAATTTTATATTTTATTTTTGGTTTATTTTGGATTTAAAGTTGAATTTTATTATCACACTAGAAATTTAAATACTTATAGATTTTAAGTCTTGATATATTTTTATTCTATGTCATAACTCTTAACTTGTTACAATATTGTTAAAGAGTCTATTTTTTGTATGTGCAATTAAAATAAAAATAAAGAAAACTAAAGTTAAGTACTTTCCAAAGGGTTTTTAAAACATAAAACATTTCTTATATTTTTCAATAGCTAATATATTATTATATAATAAAATTATTTAATTTATTAACTCGCGGTTTGCCTGCGGTCGACCCAATAACTGGTGATCCAGTAAGTTGTCTAGTTCAGTGTCTGGTCGGGTTTCAAAACATCGAGGAGCACTCAAATATCCAAAAATTTGATAAGTATCTTCCTACCTGCTCCCAAATTGGCAAAAGTTATATAGCTTAAATTTGATAAGTATCTTCCCACCTGCTCCCAAATTGGCAAAAGTTATATAGCTTATGTGTAAAGAAGTAATGCATTCTCATCATGGATATATCATATGTTTTTTAAATCTGATTAGTGCTCAACCTTTCTATCTGCATGTTATGACTTGTTTGTGATATTAAAAAAAAAAAACTCAAAAACAGCACTGGTTATTCAAGGTGGTTCAAAACGGTAAAAGTAACTGTTTGTACAATTCAATTATATACGATTTCTGGCGTATATGTTAATTTGCAAGAATAGCTTATCCTATTGTTTAATTTCACTTGCTATGTTTTTTTCGCTTAAATCCAAAAATATATTTGAACCAGTTAATCCAGAATCTTAATTAAAGTAATCAACTCAAAGGTAAACTAAAGTAACTAACTCAATCGGTTTGATTAAGAAACCCCAACTCCGAATACAATGAGTAAACTTGGAGACTTGGAAAAGAAAAATAGAAGAACACTTTCTTGATTGATGAAGACAGTTTGTTCTCTAACTATAGGAGAACGAACTCCATATCTCTGTTTCTTTAATTGTGCAATTGTTTCCCTTGTTTGTGGGATTGTTTAATGATCCACTTATGCATCTTCCCTTTTGTTAAAATGACACGATAATAATGGGATCAAACATATACATATTGGCACAGTGCGCCGTGATGTGGGTTGGCCAAAACTTTTAGAGGTCAAAAACGATATCTTGTTGTTTAATAATTACTTTTCCAACTCTATAATGATAGTCTATGAAATTATTATAACTATATAAATACACTAAAAAATAAATTTCCAAAAATGGTCTTAAGCAACGGTTCAAGGCTCTGAAACATTGATATTTGCCTCTAAATTTTGTAGAAGTAATACACATAGCCATAAACTTTTGTTAATTACGTTTATTAAGTCTTTAATCTTTATTAAATATTTATAATCTCCAACATTTCATGGGGCGGCTCTGTATAAAAATAAGATGTTTTTAGCAAATGGTATTTGAGATGTCGTAATATTAATTTTCTGCAGAAAGTTAAATAAAAACGAGTCGATCTAGCTCGTAATTTTGTGACCATTTTCCCATAAATCCAATCATCATCATTGTTCACTCTTCTCAACACCATGGTAAAGGCATAAACATCACAGTAATACATAAATACAAGCTATCATTAAGAGACATAAACAAAACCAGAAGAAATGACAAAACCTAATTAGTGCAGAGCTGCGAACCGGTTTACAAGAGCCAAGGCATTACTAGTAACTCGAGCCACATGAACAACTCTTCTTCTAATCGCCGATTTCACCACACCATCCATAACCTTTCCATCGAACCCATCAAGACACGTTGTCTCATCGGTTAAAGCAGCACTAACCCAAGTTTCAACGTTACTTAGCCGCCACAAGAACTCGTCCCGACTACGACCAGATCGACCCACTTGTTTCATTTCCCTCATTGACTGAACCAACATCCCTAAGCCATCTCCAAGATTCTCAACACAATCCTTCACGGCTAAGTACTCTCTGCGTTTGATTCTTCTTGCTCTAGTCAGCTTAGCTACATAGACCGTTGTGGACCGAACCCTGACTAGAGTAACGGCTAAAGCGGTTCGAGCTAACCGGTTTTCGTTGTGGTGGATTCTGCTGGCGAAAGCCGCGAGGCATTTGATGCAGAGCTTAGGGTAACGCGTGGTGCGGCATGAAGATACGATGAAGTTGATGCTTTGATTAGGGTTTGGTGATGATGAAGGATTGGCTATGGTGGATTGAGAGAGTAGTGGAAGAAAAAGTAGAAGGCAATAACAAAGATGGGTCAGCTTTGGTTCCATTGTGCGTTTGTGGAGTGTTTCAATGACAACTTAGAAGGCATGTGTTTGTGGTGTTATTTATAGGAGAGTTCACTTATTGTATTTTTTCTGTAGATATTGTTCAAATGGCGATCTGTAAAATGTTTCTATCCTGTTTTTTTAAAAATATTTTAGTCCAAGCTATCAATATACATTACCCAATAATTTTAGCGGACTGCGACGGAGTATAATACTACTAATAGTTCCCTTATTAGTTTTAGAAATATCAAACTCTTGTTAATTGAACTCTGCGAGGAAAAAAGCTACTCAAAAATGTAGCTAAATGATTTGAATAGACAGCCCACATAATTCAGCATCCTTTGGTTTCTAGAAGATAATTCAGCTCGAAAATTATCTCGAGAGTTGTCCCATTTTGTTATATATCTTAACTTATATAATTTTTTTTTTTTGATAATCCAGTATCCGACCACTTTGCGTAATCGACTAGCCCACCGGGCCTAAGCCCAAGCCATTACAGGATTTTTAAGCGTCCACTTAAGGGCCTCTGGTTACGCGAAGTGGTCTGGAGGGCGAGAGGCAGCCCATGTAAATACCCCTCGTGGCCGGGGCTCGAACTCGGGTGGCGGGCACCTCAGCCGAGGTTCCTTTACCACCAGACTACGAGACCCGGTTAATACTACTACAGTTTGTTATTGATATTTTCAACACATACTTGGCCACATAATCTTTCATAGCGAATAGAATGATCGAGATATAGTAAAGCTGAAGATTTAGAAACTAGATCGAAAGCCAAGCTAGAATCAATCTAAATATCACTTGGAGAACAAGCAGCTGAAGATTATCGTGAAGAAAAAATATTTCGTCGTAGAAGTTTTGTAATTGCTTAGTAGAATTTTTAGGAAATTTGCCATATTTAGAGATTGGGAAATATTTTTTGTGAAACTAAATTACTCGATTGGCTAGTGGGTATAAGTAGGCTTACACGATGTGTGTATTAGGGTTATCAATGGAGTTGTATTCTTAGCATAAGTAGTACTGTATTAAATATTGTTCCTCTTGTCCTTCTTGGTGCACAATGTTGCAAAAGAGAGAAACAGATAAGCACAAACCAACAAAATAAGAAATTCCTAAAGATCAGCAAAGTTCTGTGGAAGAGAAATATTTAAAATTTCGAACGTAACGTTCAAGCCTACTCGATAGTATAATAAAATCCTCCGGGGCTTACAAAGAACAAGTTCTAAGCCCATCTCTGATTAAGCAAACAATCGATATCTAAAGATTAAGATAACCAATAAAAAAAAAGATTCTCTTTTTTTTTTTTTGTTCTTTGTTAAAGATCAAAGTCACTAGTGCTACTTACATTCCAATCCTGATATGAGAAACTAATGAGACAATAGATTGATCATTTCATCCTCCATGTAAGCCAAAATCGAGTTCTGCACATCTGAGGTCTTCTCCTCTAACACTCGAACTTCATTTTCAAGAAACTCCCTCTCACACAACAAACTCCTCAATTCACTATCTTCATCAGCACAAATCTCCCTCTGAAACTCAAAGCACATCTTCACAAACCCTTCCCTATGTACAAATTCATTAACGTTCCGTTACAACGCGGAGTAGCCAGAGAACTCAGCCAATGGGATTAATATTTACCTCTTTTCGGTTATCCTTCTGAGTCTCTCAGAGTGTTCGTTCCTCAGGCGACGAATCTCATCATCCAATAGCTTCAGAGAGTTTCTTGAATCGCCTTGAATGAAACAGATTAGAGTGACGTTAATCACTGATTCAGCTCAAATTCACAAGGAATTGGGATGAAGTAAACCTGTTACGGAGATCAAGCCGGTGAGCTCGTACTGAGAAGCGAGGAACGATCTAGTAAGATCGGATTCCTTGACGGAGAGAGACGATTCAATCTCAGAACACTTGACGATATCCGATTCGATCTCTCGCGTCACTTGAATGTTCGTCTCGATTTCCGAATTGACCTTGACGAAACCGATCACGTTGTTCAAAGCTAACCGCGAGAAAGTGAGCAGAGAGGAGGAGGAGGAAGAAGAATAAGCGAAACCTGATCAAGCATGTCCTTGTAAACGGAGATTTGACATAGAATCGCTCCTGAATCTTCCATCTCAACTCAATCTCTCTCTATTCTCATTACCCTTTTGTGTTTGCACAGCCTCAACTAACATTCCATTTATTTATTACTAGGTAGTAACCCGCCCAGAGATAGTTATTTTACATGTTTAAATTATATATGCGTGAGTTAGTTTATAAGCTTATAATATGAGACATAAACCATACTTATCGGTTTTAAATGTACTAATAGTTTATTGACTGAAAAAATTAGAATTTGTCTTCTGGAATATTGCAAAGATAAATTAAGTTGGCTCAACATAAGTGGGTTTGGGGTTTTATTTTTAATTGTTCTCAGTGGGCTGCGTTTAAGTTCAGTCACATTGGGTTGGATTTTATGTTTTTTGTTTTAAATAATTTTGCTCAACTTAATAAAAAAAAATAAAAAATAAGACTAAAGGCGGATAAAGTTTACGGCAAGACCGAAATCGATCCACTTCACTTTTTGTCCCGATTTCGATTCATGTCATAAACAAAGCTAAACAGATTCAAGCCGTTCTTTGACTTCCTTTCCTTTCTCTGAATTAAAATCTCCTCCAAACGGGTCTTCGATTTATGTATTTGGGAAGACCGTCTTCGCGAACGAACTCCTATCCCGTGATTTACTCCAAGCAAAGGCGATTCATTTAATTGAAGGTGCAAACCCAGAAAAAAACTGTTCAGATCTTAGGTATGCTGATCTATTTATGCTTCTTTTGTATAGATTAAATTGATTATCCAAGTTTTTCGTATGTGCATAATTAGATTCAGATGCCAAGGAACTCATCAAGTGCCTGAGCGGTAGCCTCTTGAAAAGAAGGAGATTCATCAAAAAAAAATTTGGACATCGGAGATTCTTTAATTGAAGGTAAGACTAGATTCGAGTATAATATAAGGCTTATAACACTCAGAAAAAATAAACAGTTGCAGCGTACGACAATTAAAAGTTCTTTAACCTTCTAAAACACATACGTTGTAATATAAAAATTCCAAAACTAAAACCAAAACTAAACTTGAAACCGCTATATTATTTTGTAAAGTTGACTTGGTTAGGCAGTTATTATAATTATATAGAGGATGCACGTTAGTTATTGCTTCCACGTTTTTAATTAGTAATGTTATGGAATTTGTAATTATGGTAAGGGAGGTCCAATGTAACAAAAAATGTATTTTCTCTAGTAAGATCTAAGTTTTTTAATTAGAGGCTCTGAGAAGCCCCGTGGAGCTGACACCTACGTTGCACGGAAGCTTCATCGGACGTCCGCTTTCCGCTTCAGAACCGGAATCGGAATCAGAACCTTGTGGAAGCTTACGGAATCTCGCTTCCAAAACGCTTCCAAAATATTCTCTTTAAAAACACGTTGGAAGCTTATGATTCCGTTTTGGAATCACGCTTCCGTTCTTTAAAAAAAATACAAGGTTGAATATCAATAAAAATATAATTGTAGTTATTAATTTCTGTAAAATCAAAATTTTAATAGTAATGAATAGAGAATATAAATATATAAATATTAAAATTAATACTATAAATTATCTTTATGTATTGAGGTTTTTATTAAACATATATCATATATTCAAATATATTGTGTCAATTATTTATGAAGCATTGACAATAATTAATATAATAATTTCTTTTAAACTTAATTTATGTCTATTTTCACAGTTTTAATATGAAATCATTACAAAATTATTACAAATGAATAAATAATTTATTTAAATTTATAACACATAATTTTTAGTCCTAATTGTTTTTTAAAAAAATCTTATATTTTATATATACATACATATGGATATACGCTTCCAATACGTACCCGCTTCCTAATTTTTCAAAAAATCTCGCTTCTGCGCTTACATACGCTTCCGTTTCTGCGTACCCGCTTCCGTTTCCATGTAACATAGGCTGACACCTAAGCACTGATTACAAAGTCATAAGTTAAAAATGTTTCTCCTTTAATATATAGGAGATACTAGGGGCTTATGCGCCGGTTTTTTAATATTATATAATTATTTTGATACATATTTGGTTGTTGATACTCATTTTATGTGTTTTATAAATTTAGAACATTTTATTCATGGTACCATAGAAAATAAACTATTTATCAAAGATACGAAGGTATATTAATTTGATTATCTTGACATCATAATTGATTTTACGATGATTGCAAAAGAAATTAAAGTCTAAATATATACATGATAATTTATTTAATTACATAAGAGTATTTTAGTTTTACTTTTGTATGAAAATATGTTACATTCGAATGACTTTGTAATAATAGATATGTATTTCAATTTTTTTTAAAGATACACATGCACTAAATGAGAAATTTTAGTCTGATTATTTTATTTATTTAATATTTTAAAGCCTTCTAGATGGAGATGAATCTTATGTGCATGGAATTGTATTATTATTATTATTATTATTTTGTAATTTCGTTTTATCATATTTTTATCATATAAAAAAAATTAATTTCTTTTTTAGAATTTTTTCAATAGTAAAAATAATGTTTGTTTTGAAAAATAATGTTTGTTTTGAAAGTGTAATATTTGAATTGTTTGTTATTTGAATGGAATTATTATTTTTATTATGATATAGTATTAATTTATAAATTTGGACTTTACCATACAACAAAAATGTAAATAATTAACATTTATATTATATATATATTATGTTGTATATAATTTTTACACATGATATCTACAATGAGATATGATAGTAAACATACCTAAAATCTTAAATTCGATAAATTATTGTTAGTCAGATAAACTTCCATTTTTGTTTATCGTTTATTTTGCATCATTATTTGAAATCAGATGAAAATTTTATTTTGTCATATTTCAGGTTGCTAACCAGTTTTTTAATTGAAGCCAGTGACCATTTTCTCTCCCTCTCTTGTCTTTCTATATCAAGATTTGGTTACAATATATTAGTAACATATTAGCTTAATTTCATTTATAGATGCTCCAAAGCATATAACAAACCATAGCACATTGTGTAGTCTTATTGTGAAGATAAGTGAACGAAATCTTATAATGTGTTAAAATAATACATTTTAGCTTCGATTTATTAATCTTAACTTTAGATTTATTATTTTTACGAAAATTATTTTATTATTGTTGGTATGGTATATTTTTTTTACTCTTTACAACCTCGTTTGCTTCTACTACAAAAGAAAAAAAAGTGGACATTAATAATTTTAAAATGATCATTATATCTGCGACTGCGAGTGTGGATTTGCCACTCACTGTCAACGAAACCTACATTGTCAACGTTTTAGTTTTCATTAGCCACTTCCCTTGTCAAAGAACCGATATAAATCCAATCTGTAATCCAACTCAAGATCAAAATAGACAATAATGAAATAAAGAGAGATAAATGGATATTCATTGTTTGGTTTTCATAGTGGTTTTTGGTCACCTGGACTTGTGTTGGTGCATCCTTGATTGCTGGAAAATTTGGAACAAACACCAGCCGATTTGTGCTATGGTCAGACTAAAACTTTATACTGTCCAACTTGTTAGCTTACAGAAAAGGAGTCACGCTAAATCAGGCATGCCGCCGCACAGTTTCCTTAAAGTTTACAAAGAGTGAAGGAGGAGCCAGTATCTCTTATCAAGACTAAACGACCAACAAACGTTTTGTGCTAAATATTTTCCATCTATAGAAGAATCATGAAGAAGCAGAAATGAGTGAGTACTGTGCCGGTTATGACATATCTAAAGGGTTCCAAAAGCGTTTCTTCTTCGGGTCACATCCACGTCATGTTCATAAGAAATTTAGTCTGTTCTTTCTTTGCCATGCTCTCCAGGACGCTTCGCTCCGGCTGGAGTTTGGAACCAAATATCAAAACATTGACAAAAAAACTAATTAGGAAAGTCAGAGAGCAGTACAATACCATGTTATATCTGTCAACGGGAGGCCAATAGTGAGAACTGGGACGCGTTCAGAAACTTGTTTTTGGTTACTTCCAGTGTATGGTATGGTCATCGAAGAGTGGTAACACATAAATAATACCAACAAAGATGGTGGACCGTTGGTAGGAAAAACTTTAGCATAGTTGAGCGATGAGAGTATCTGTTTGTCCACACTGAGAGCACAAAATTATTGCATCTGGAAGCTTTAAATCCACTTGCATAAATATAGACATAACCAACGTATTTTCAAATCCACTTGAAGGCCATATGGTACCTGATGTACATTTACCATGAAACTCTTGTTAGTAACTCACAGAACCAACTAAAAACCAAAATATGCATTACAGAATCTGGGAATCTTGTTAGTAACTCACAGAACCAACTAAAAACAAAAATATGCATTACAGAATCTGGGAAATGTGATGCTTTATATACCCTGTGGGAACTGCTGCAGATATGAGATGCCAAAACCCTCTCTCAAACCTTCTTCCTATAAACAAAAGTGAAGATCAAAAAACATTCTCTCAAAAACCAGATGGTGAGACAAAACAAACAACATGGAGAGCTATTTAAAGTGTACCTTGAGTTGATGTAGAGAGAAAGGAATCGGGACAAAACCTTTCCAAGAGTAAAGATTCTTGCTTTTTCTAGACAAACCTGAGTGAGATATGGAATCAGCTCAGAGAGAGTGCAATGAGCTAATTTTTTTCAGAAGAAAGTGAGTGAGTGTATCCCAATGCTCTCCAATATATTGACCACATCATATATACGATGATGTTGACTCCTGCAATAACCCACATATTTTTCTTAGTTTTGGAATCCAAATAAGGCTTAGATCTATTTCCCTGTTCTAAAAATCGGCCGTCTAGGCGCTACGCGTCACTCTTCCGCCCCGATTTATGCCAAATCGGTTAAAAAAATCGGATATCCGATTTTTTCCGCCTAGACCGCCTAAATGACCGTCTAGCCGCCTAAATGACCGCTTAGCCGCCTAAATGACCGCCTAGCCGCCTAATCTATTTTTTTATTTTTATTTTTATTTTTTTTTAATAATATTTTTATTTTTTTATTTGATCTAAAATTTTATAAATATCATTTATATTCATAATTTTGATGAAAATTACACTATATTAAGTTTATATATTCTATTTGTGTGTTTTATTCAATCTTAACCATAAAAATGTATTAATGTTATACACAATTAAAGATTAACTTGTTTTATAACACAGTAAACCATCTAAAAATTCTGCCCCGTATAATTTCCTATTAATCCTCGATTTTCTCTTTAGACGCTAGGCCCAACCCGACCGCCCGACTAGCGTATAGCGCGTTCCCGAACAGAGATCTATTTACAGAGAATTATGAATCTCACCAAATTTGACAGTGGCATCATCGATGCCAACCAAATCAACATCGTGTCGGTTATATAGTTTCAGGAAACTGGATCGTACATACACACGTACAAAAGATAATAAAAGTTACACGGAAACCTAGAGATTTGTCCTTGTGGCTGTAGGATTGGAGAGTGAGAGCATCCACATCTTGAGCCCAATCCGTGACATTTTTTCCATCTGGAGATTGGAGATCTCTTTCTTTCTCCTCGCAGCTTTGTCGTGACTTTTTCCTAAAGCAGGCGGGTGTGAAGGTATTGGCGCCTGAGCATAAGCTACGTAACTGTGTTGCTTCATTGTAAGTGGTTACTGGAATTTTAGAGAAGAAGATGAAGCTATTGATGATTATTGCGTGGAAGGCAAATTAAATATCAAATAGTGGGATGGATTGAAGGAGCAGCTTAATTAGATGGAGTAAATGTTATGAAGCGTTACTATAGTGGTTAAACAGAACTGTGAAACGTATGATATCTCACACACAAGATAATACTAGATTTTAATATGCACGTCCCTGCAGATATTTTTAATTTTATAAATGTATTTAATATTATTAAAAATGTTTTAAATATATAATTTCTATTTTAGTGATATATATTGTTAAACTATATAATTTTATTTTTTATATTTCTTATTCAGCAGTATTAATATACATTAAAATTTTTAATATATTTAACTTTGTTATTATTATTTTTACTTACTAATATATTTTCAAGTTATGTACAATAAAATAACAATCTGAAATAATCAAATAGATAATCTCCTTCAAAATATTTTTTTTCTTTAATTTATAAATTTTAAAAATTATGTATATTATAAAAAATAAATGTATTTAAGATAATTTATATTTACATGTTGTGCTTTTTTTAAATATACTTTTGGCATATATCATTTTAGTATTTTACAAAATTTATAAGTAAAAACGCTATTTTGCTTAAATAATATAGCACTATTATTTTAGTAAATTTTATCGATAGTAGCATCTCATTTAATTTTAGTAAATTGTATTTATATATAATATTTTTTGGATGTTATGATGTTAATTTTTTATTCCTTTTTAGTTAAGATTTCAAAATATTAGATTGTTTTAATTTTTACAACATACATAGTTTGTTTTTCGTGGTGCTTTTAAAAGTTATTATTTATTATCTATGAATTTTTAGTAATATTTTCTAAATTTTTCTCAACAGGTTTTATTATAACTAAATAAATAAATTTATAATCAAAACTTGATTTTTCATTAATATTTTAAATGAATTACTAAAATTTCAAAGTTTTCTAATAACATGTTTTTAAATAGTATATGAACTAAATGTTATTATATACTATTATAATTTTCTATATGAACATTTTTAAACATTATATTGTTGAGAGTTTCAAAATAAATAAAAAGATAATATATAGTTATAAATATAAAAGTTTAACTTATGTTAATAAATTTATTTTTATGTAAAATATTATATAGTTTACGAATTTAATATATTTTAATGATGAGTGATAATTTATTTAAATGATTTTTTTTAAAAAATATATAATTTACCTATTTAATATAATTTTGTCATATTTAGTTCATATAGCAATTTTATTTTATATAATATATAATATAATTATAAAATTTATAAAAAAATAGTACATAATTTTTATTTTCTTGTTTTATAATAAAATTTAGTTAAAATTTATTTATAATAATATTATATTACCAATTACGAAATTAATTAATGTGTTATTTTATAAAATATTTGAATTTTAAAGTAAGATTTTGTTAGATTCTTTCGTTAGATTCTTTCTCAACAAATATTGTTATAATTAAAAAAATAAAATTTAAATTTATAGTTAGTTTATTATTAATGTAAATAATCATATATGTAAAATTAGCTAATTCTTTAAGTGGTTGTAGTAGATAAAAATTGAACTCTCAGTTAATAGATTAGACGAGTTGGGTTAAAATAATAGATAAACTAAATGCAAAGCCCATTAACTGTGTGAAAACCCATAACATGAAATTGCTGAAAAAAAGAAATAACGTTTGTCTCTGAGCAAGGTGACACGTGTCACAATATAAAACACCATACGCTGAGCCGAAGTGACGCGTTAAAAAGAGACTCAAGCTAACTTTATTATAATAGATAGATAGATAAAGTTATTTTTGGGTTCACCCTAGGCCTGGACATAAAATCTGGAACCCGAAATTCGAACCGAACTCGAACCGAAAAACCCGACCCGTTATTCAACCCGAAACGTAAAAATACCCGAACGGGTCTTGTAGGTTGGTACAAAAAATATCCGAACCCGAAGTGTTATTAACCGAACCCGAACGGGTAACCCGAAAAATCCAAAATTAATAGTCAATATAAATATTTTGAAATATATACAAGTATTCCAATTATTAAATTTAATATTTGTGGTAATATTATATATAATAATAAATATTAAAATTCTAATAAATGCTTTAAGTACACAATTAGTTATAAATAAGTATTTTATAATTTGCTCATTGAAATAAACTATAAGACAATACATATTGTTTACAAATGATGTTTGTTTTCATGCTTGATTTAACATTTTATTGTTATTTTATCAATTTTATATGTGATAGATTAATTTTTATTTAATTTAGATGTTTTTCTTTATGTTTTACTTCAAAAAATTTGTTTTCTACTTTGGTTATATCCGAACCGAACCGATATAACCCGAATCCGTACGATATATGATTACTTTATGGGTTTTATGATGCAATACAATTTTGAACCGAACCCGAAGTGTTATTATCCGAACCCGACCCGTACTAATAAAATTTTAGTATGGGACTTAGAAGCGTAAATCCGAAAATCCGAAAACCTGAAAAACCCAACCCGAATGCCAACGGGTACCCGAACGCCCAGGCCTAGTTCACCCTCTAGGATGAACCTCTATGTTCACCAGCCAATAGGATTTCTTTATTTCAAATTCGATATCTTTTAAAAAAGAAAACAAAATATTATCAAGTTATCTTATGTTTTTAAAATAAAAAAGTAAAAAAAATTAGTAGTTAGAGAAAAAAGAATTAAAAAAATTTTTTTAACGTCTTCGGCAAAACACTAAACCCTAAATCCTAAACCCTAAACCCTTGAGTGTTTTAGTGTTTAGTGATTTTGATTTAGAGTTTAAGATTTATCCTAGAGTTTAAAATTTATCCTAGGGTTTAGGGTTTATCCAAGGGTTTAGGGTTTAGTATTTAGGGTTTAGGGATTAGGATTTAAGGTTTAATGTTTTGCTGACGACGTTAAAAATATTTTTTTTGTAATTACTACTATTTTTTATTTATTTCTTTTTACCTTTTAATTTTAAAAAAATAATATAATTTGATAATATTTTGTTTTCTTTTTTAAAAGATACCGAATATGAAATAACAATCCTATTGGTTGGTGAACCTAGAGGGTGAACCGAAGAATAAATGTAATAGATATCACCCCGTAGGGTTAGCATTTACTTTTGTTTTATAAATTAATAGTGAACGTTGAAGAGCTTCTCGTTTCTCTCTCGTAAGCGAAAGTCAAAATCCCTGACCATAGTCGTTGACCTCCGTATTCACAGTCATGTCAGGTTCCCCGGAGCCGCCGCTGGTGCCTCCAATGCCTCCCGACCTCCTCTTTTTGGATCCCTCTCCATCGGTGATGGTAGTGTCTCCTTCCTCCAAGGTTGCGTCTCCACTTGTGTCTGACGTCGTCATGAAGGAATCTGTCTTTACGCCTCATGCGGAAATCTTCTCTGGTTCAGAAACTGTACCTGGAAAAACTAGTTCTTTTAAAGAGCCGGTACTTCCCAAGACTGCTCTACCAACTCACTTAAAGAGTGTGGAAGCCACTTTGTCGAAGATTCTACCTTCGTCTGTTACTTTTGGTACTGTCCCTAAGGTTGTCAACTCATCTGAACATTCTCATGCTTCAGCTGCTCCTACCTTTAGTTGGGCAGAACGTTCAAAGGCAGCAGCAAAATTCCCGAAGTCTTCTGTCCCGGTTACTCTGACGAAAGAAGGGATACCAAGGCTTAAGGTGCCTAACGTCGTTTTCGAACGAGGTGCCAAGTTTCACTCTGACAATATTGTTGGGATATTCTATGGTAACGCGCCTTCTTATGGTAAAATTTGGGGTGTTTTAAACTACCTTTGGGGAAAGGACAGAAGG
This sequence comes from Brassica oleracea var. oleracea, assembly GCF_000695525.1. Taxonomy (NCBI): domain Eukaryota; kingdom Viridiplantae; phylum Streptophyta; class Magnoliopsida; order Brassicales; family Brassicaceae; genus Brassica; species Brassica oleracea. The sequence continues at coordinate 24,407,302 of NC_027756.1, forward strand.
GTTACTATTCACAATCTTACAGCCAATGCTTATCTATTTCATATACCATCTGCATCTTTGAGGCAGAAGGTTCTTCAACATGAGCTTTGGAGAGTTGGGGACTCACCCTTTTTTGTTGCGGAATGGAAAGCTTCCTTTGCTTTTGACCCTCCCTCGCTAGAGGTGTCAACTGGGCGGGCTGACCATGGGCTAGTCCAGTCCAATTCATTTTGGGCGGGCTATGGACGTGCCCAATTAATAAATGGTCCAACTGGATAAAAGATCCATTGGTACATGGTCCAATTGGGCAAAGACCAAATGGACAATGGGTGTCCATGGGCTTCTTAAAACATTTTTTATGAGTTTAACAAAAGAAAACATAACTTTACAATTTAATCCAAAACAATAGTTTTATCGTTAAAATAAAAAATTCACGATTTTGAAGGAAAACATAATTTCACAATTTTGACGGAAAAATGTATTTCATTAATCTGGCGGGTTGGCGGGAAAACGCAATTTCTCGGTTTTGGCGGGAAAACGCAATTTCTCGGTTTTGGCGGGAAAACGCAATTTCTCGGTTTTGGCGGGAAAACGCAATTTCTCGGTTTTGGCGGGAAAACGCAATTTCTCGGTTTTGGCGGGAAAACGCAATTTCTCGGTTTTGGCGGGAAAACGCAATTTCTCGGTTTTGGCGGGAAAACGCAATTTCTCGGTTTTGGTGGGAAAAACACAATTTTCGGTTTTGGCGAGAAAACGCAATTTCTCGGTTTTAGCGGGAAAACGCAATTTCTCGGTTTTGGCGGGAAAACACAATTTCTCGGTTTCTGTGGGAAAACGTAATTTCTCGGTTTTGGCGGAAAAACGCAATTTTCGGTTTGGCGGGAAAACACAATTTCTTGGTTTTGGCGGAAAAACACAATTTCTCGGTTTCGGTGAGAAAGCGTAATTTCTCGATTTTGGCGGGAAAACGCAATTTTCGGTTTTGGCGGGAAAACACAATTTTTCTGGTTTTGGCGGGAAAACGTAATTTCAAAATTTTAGAAATAAGATCTAAACTAATAATTAAAAAATAATTATAAATTTTATTGGGTGTCCATGGGCATGCCCATTTGAACATGGTCTCTATTGGTCTTGGACATTTGTTTGGACCATTGTCTAATATGGACCACCCATTAGTGCCCAAAACTGAAATCGTCCAACTGGTCATGCCCATTTGGACCATGGACGGACCATTTGACAGCTATATCCCTCTGCTTCAGAAAGCTCGTATATGGGTAAAGATCTCAAATGTTCCCTTTGATCTTCTCACAGATGACGGATTATCAATTATCTCTGAACCCATTGGAGTAATAGTGGATGCCAAACCTTTCACCTCAGTATCTGAAGCTGACATTAAGGTGGTAGTTGATTTGTTACAACCTTTGTTGAAAACTGTTGAAGTTGAACGAGAGGATGGAGGTATTCAGGTTATCTCGGTCACATATCCGTGGCTGCCTCCTCTTTGCCCAGTTTGTAATGAGCTTGGACATAAAGTCCAGTTGTGTCCAGTAGCTCAGAAAGCCTCTAGAGATAAAGGAAAAGCTCCTATGGACTCAAATAAATCTTCTTTCAAGCAAAAGAAGCAGACAAGTGCTACTTATATCCCAAAGAAGAAAGGTGGGAAATCTGTTGAGTCAGCAGGTGATGCTGTTTTGAATATAAATTCGAAAATCTCAGTGGATGAAAATCGGACTCGTTCTTTGGATTTACCCTCGTCCTCTCATACTTACGTGGATGTATGTAGAGGTGATACTGTTACTACCAACTCTTCTCTGCCTCTGGTTCCTGCAACTTCTCAACAGGTGGTTTCCGATAAAGCTAATGGTAAAGCTTCTGTATCATCTCAGAATTTGGAGTTAATGGAGGTTGCGAATCAGAATGTTGAGAAGACAGTTGTTGAGGAACGTCCCTTCACGACGGTCTCCAACGCTGTTCGTACAAGAGAGCTTGTATCTAGAGCTAAAACCGCTGATTTAGTTATCTCAGCTAATCCTTTTGCAGCTTTATCCTCAGACCAAATCTCAAATCCAGATCAGGTATCAAGTGATGAAACTTCTGACGATCAAGAGTGTCTTGTGGTGTCTAATTTCATTCGTAGTAATGATTTCTATTTGGCATCTCCTTCTTCTTCTTCTGGATCGAAGTATCAAAAGAATAAGAAGAGAAAACTAGCGAAAAGGTCTCCAGTTTCCGGTGGTCGTCCCCATTCTACGGGGGATACCCACCACCAATAATTATCTATGTTAGATATTTTTGGAATGTGCGAGGCATCAATGATATTTCGAAGCATAGTCCCCTTGTTTCGTGGATCAATTTGAGGAAGTTAAGTTTTGGTGCCCTTTTGGAAACACACATAAGGGATGCTAATATATCTACGGTTTTAGCAAGTTTGGGTTCAGACTGGAGGCTAGTCTCCAACTATCAATATTCAGACCTTGGAAAGATTTGGTTTATTTATAAGGATCCCATAAGGGTTCAAGTTTTATATTCGGATGTTCAGTCAATCACGCTTCAAATTTTTGATGACACGGGCATATCCTTTTTCTTCACGGCGGTTTATGCATCCAACGAGTTGGATGACAGAAAGAACTTATGGACTTCTTTAAAAGATACGGAAATCTCATTTCGGCTTGATGAGAAGCCTTGGCTAGTATGCGGAGATTTTAATGAAATTATTGACCCAAGAGAGTCCTCCAATACATCTCTGATTTCCTCTACAGCTCCTATGAGAGAATTCGCTGCTGCTTTATCTTCTATGGGGCTCTTTGACTTATCGTATCAGGGACCTCCTTTTACATGGTCTAATCATCGTCCTTCTGATCCCCTAGGCAAGCGTCTAGACAGGTGCTTAATAAATGACCAATGGCATACGGTGTTCCTATCGAGCCACTGTACCTTTGAACCTCCCGAATTCTCGGATCACACTCCTTGTCATATCCGTCTTCTATCGTCAAAGCCATCTTTTGGGTCCAAGCCGTTCATGTTTCAGAGCTTCATAGCCAACCTTCCATCCTTTGTGCCCACTATTCAATCTATATGGGAAGGTTTTCTTTCAAGGAAAAATAATCTGTCTACCTTGAGTTTCAGGCTTAAGGGTCTCAAGAGACCCATAAAGACTCTAGCAAAGGATAATCTTAGCAACATAGAGAGAAGGGTTTTAGAGGCAAAGGACTCCTTGATATCCATTCAGTTATCTGCTCTTACAAACCCTTCGGAAATAATCTTTGAGATGGAGAAAAATGCAAAAGATTACTGGGATTTTCTAAGGCTAGCTTAAGAATGCTTCTTCAGACAGAGATCTCGTATTAAATGGCTCCAATTGGGTGATCTTAATACTGCTTTCTTTCACCGTATTACTCTTGTTAGAAATGCGTCTAATGCTATAAAATATCTCCTCCGTGCTGATGGAAGAAGATCTGAAACGCTAGAGGAGGTTCACAAGATTGCCCTTGAATTTTTCTCAGGAATCCTTTGTAATGTTAGGGGCTCTTACTGTCCATATCTTCCGGATATTCTCTGCCGTATTATCAGGGTAGTCTGTTCTAATACTCAGCAGTCTTTGCTTGCTGCCCCGATTTCAAGAGATTTAGTCAAAACCACGCTGTTCAAATTATCTCTTAACAGAACGCCAGGCCCAGATGGTTGGACAGCTGAGTTCTTTCGTGCAACTTGGTTAATTATTGGAGCAGAGGTTACAGATGCTGTCATGGACTTCTTTGCAAAGCCATTCATTCCCTCTGCGCTAAATGCCACCACTCTGATCCTGATTCCCAAGCGTCCAGGAGCAGAAAATATTGCTGAGTACAGACCGATCTCGTGTTTAAACACCATTTACAAGTTGGTCACAAAAATCATCTCATCTCGTCTCAAGAAGGTCCTACCTATTATTATTCTTCCTAACCAGACTGGTTTTGTGGAGAATAGACTTATCTTAGAAAACGTCTTGCTTGCCTCTGAAGTTTTAAATGGATATCACAAGAAAGGTCTCTCTCCTAGGATCACATTGAAAGTGGATATATCTAAGGCTTTTGATTCTGTCCGGTGGGATTTCATCTTGGAAGCTCTAAAAGCTTTTCAATTCCCGGAACTTCTTATTGACTGGGTTCGAGCATGTATATGCTCACCTTCATTCTCTCTTGGCATAAATGGTGTAACATCTGGTTATTTCAAAGGCAAGACAGGCCTTCGGCAGGGAGATCCTCTTTCTCCTCCTCTCTTTGTTGTGGTGATGAACGTCCTATCCATTATGTTGAATAGAGGAGCAGCAGATGGTATCTATAATTATCACCCGGGTTGTGGTGATTTGGAACTAACTCATTTGGCTTTTGCTGATGATTTACTCATATTTTTAGATGGGACAGAAAAATCTATTGCAGGAGTCTTCACAGTGCTATCCCAGTTTGAGAAATTATCTGGGCTTGCAGTAAACATCCACAAGACTTCAATGTTTTGCTCAGGGATTTCAGAATATACAGAAGCAAACATTCTCCGGAGATTTCTACTTAAACCAGAGGCTCTACCTGTCAGGTATTTGGGTTTACCTCTATGTTCTAAAAGACTTTCTGTCAAAGACTGCGACCCTTTGATCTCTCAGATTAGAAGAAAGTATAATGCTTGGATGAATAGGCATTTGAGCTTGGCAGGTAGACTAACTCTCATTTCTTCGGTTATCCCGGGAATAATTGGTTTTTGGACCTCTGCATTTTGTATTCCAGGAAAGGTTTTGAAGCTGATTAATAGTCTATCTTCTTCTTTTCTTTGGCATGGTTGTTTGGATAATCCTAGAGGGGCTAAAGTTTCGTGGGAAAATGTATGTTGCCCTAAAGTAGAGGGAGGTTTAGGGCTGAGGAATTCGGCCTCTTGGAATATGGTATTTGGACTCAAGCTTATTTGGTTGCTTCATTTCAGAGCTGGATCTTTATGGGTTGCCTGGGTCAGAATGAAATATCTAAACCGGCATTCATTCTGGTCGTCTCAGCTCACTGTTCGCAACACTTCTTGGATGGTTCAAAGACTTGTCAAATTGCGCCCTATAGCACAATCTCTGGTTTTCTATGAGATTAATGGAGGAGGTGAAACTTATTTCTGGTGGGATCCTTGGACTCCTTTCGGTCCTCTGATTAACTACCTGGGAAACACGGGTCCGATGGATCTAGGGATCCCAATTGAGTCACTTGTAAGTGACTGTTTAGTAAATGGTAACTGGACTTTGTCTCATCTGCGTTCTGAAAGACAGGTGCAGTTACACATTTATATCTCTACCATAAATCTGAGCCTGGGGAATGAAAAGATTATCTGGAGAGGTGATGGTCTTCCTAGGGAAAAATTTATTTCAAAGGATTTGGAACTATACAAGGCAGAGGAAACAACCATGTTCATGGGCGTCTTTGGTGTGGCACCCAGCAACGGTTCCTAAACATGCCATAAACTCTTGGCTCTTCATGCGAAATCGCAATCCCACAATGGACAGACTATTAGCGTGGGGATTAGATGTCGAAGGGATTTGTTTGCTATGTGGAACTCAACAAGAATCAAGGAATCATTTGTTTTTTGAATGTACCTTCTCGGCGGAGGTTTGGAGAGCGGCTTTGCTTCGCTTGCGCGTTTATAATGCTCCTACAAGTTGGGAAAGTGTTATTGATTGGCTGTCGGCTTTCTCTGGGGATAGACAACACAAACTGGTTGTATTGCAGATATGGCAAGGATGTCTGTATGAAATTTGGAAGGAACGGAATGCTCGGTTTCATTTAGGAACTACTGTCCCCCCCTTCCAAAATATCTGAGCGCAACACATGGGTTGAATACTAAGAAACAACTAATTGAGAAAGAGGATACTCTCGAACTTGTCTAACAGCATCTGGATTCTTGTAGCGGCTAAAACGCTTCACATACTGCAACGACTTCTCAAACACTCTGCAGGGACAAAACATATATAAGTTCCTCACCGAGAAAATATTGATTCTTTCAATTCTTAGCCTCCAAGATCGAAGGTTCTCTGCTAGTATACAGTGAATAATTATGAAAGACAAAACTTACTGAGAGACTTGGTTCATAGGATCCTCGGAGACCAGCTGAAGCTGTTCATACTTGTGCTCAAGGATCAAAGACACTTCACAGTTCATTAAACACTTCGCCTTCAAAAACTCTATTGCCAAAACAACGAAACCCATTAATTTCCAGGGCAAAGCTCAATGAGAATTCATAAAAGACGATACTTTTCAATCGTATTGCACTAAGAAAATAAAGCCCTAATTTTTGCGGACATGGGGAGGCAAATAGAGAGGTACCGTCTCCGATCTTGAGCTCGGCGGCGTTCTCTTCTTCTTCTCCGGACATGGCGAGTGAGCGAGATCGAACCCTAAGCTTTTCTTTCTCTCGTTCTGACAGCGAAACAAGCAACTCTATTTTTTCTTTAGGTAGCAAAACTATTTATAGAAAAAAAAAAGTTAATTAGCAAAAGCTTAAAAATCTAAAAAATAAAAAATAAATTGTAAAGATGTAATTTTAGATAAATAATTTTAAAAATTCCTGACTAACGGGTGTTATTTTGGCTAATGTATAACCATAATTTTTTCTTGACGTATGAATTTATACGATTCCAAAAATAAAATGATATAAAAGGTAAATCTCTAAAATAGCATTTTTCTAAGTTTATGTCACAAAAATTGTCTTCAAAACTAAAATGACCAAAATAGCATTTTATCTTTTGAAAAATTTAATTTTTTTTTATTTTTCAAAATTTGAAATCTTATACCAAAACTCCACTCCATAACTCTAAATCCTAAACTCTAAATCCTAAACCTCACTCTTTAACTCTAAACCCTAAGTTTGTGACTTTTGATAAAACATTAAGTGCTATTTTTGTGACTTTTGACCTTGAGTGCTAGTTTGGAAACACAAACTTGATTTAGTGCTATTTTTGTCTTTTTCTCTTTTTATTACTTGTATATATTTTACATTGGGCCGGGCCTGCACCGAGTTAACCCAGTTTGGTTTACTATGTAATGGCTGAGAAATCACTTCGCTTGGCACAAACCAAATCTTTTCCTTGTCATCACCTGAACAAGTCAAGGAAAAGGGGAATGCTGGAGATGAATGCTCAAACCAGAAACCCCTGTTGTGATCTTCCTCGGTGGTTTCGCCTCTTTTCCTCTTCACTCTGCTCAGACAAGACTCGTCCTTGTTCTCCTCCGCCAATCTCTTCAAACTCTTTTTCACTCTGTTGTTGTTGTCGTGGATACAAGAAAACCCTTCAGCAATTCCTCTTGTTGTTGTCAAAGGTGGAAGCTTTATGCTCTGTTTAATAGAACATCCACTTGTTGCCAAAGGTGGAAGCTTTAGCGCTCTGTTTAATCGAACATACACTGGTCTTGCGCTCAATCGGTTTGTTGTTGTTGTTGTCGAGTGAGATGCTTCTTCCAAGTGAAGGTGTTTCCTTGCGGGAGAAGCTACTGCTGCTGCGGGGTAAGTCCAATCTCTGTGTTTCATGGGAAAATGTACTGATGAACTTGAACAACCTGCCAACATCGTCTACAATAATCTACCCAACCCAAAATGCTTGAATCTTAAAAACAATGTGAGAGATGGTGTTAAGTGTATGTGTGTGTGTTTGCACAAACAACGGTTGATTAAAAAAATGGAATCCGATGGAAAACAAATAAAAATCAAAAATCAAATGGGTGTTTCTCTGTGTTAAAAAAAAAAATCAAAATGAGTCATATCTGTTTTCAAAAAAAAAAAAAGAGTCATATATGTATGAAAAGAATGAACTTTTGTGAAATCAAAACAAAAAGAAAGAATTTTTGAGAAATAAAAGTGAAAAAGAATTGACTTTTTGTTACTTAATATGCAGATTAGAGAAATAGGAAAAAAATGAAATGAATTCCCTTCCAAAGAATGAACAAAAAAATACCTATATTCAAATAAAGAATGAAAGAATAGAACTAATCTAACAAACTTTTATCAAATCAATCTATCATTAAAAACAATCATCGGATTCCTTTCACAAAACAAAATCTAAAAATGTAGATGATAATGACGACCAACGAATTCACATCATCATGAACAGAGGATGCTATTTGTTTGAACCGAGTTCGGTCGGAAACTAGTGAAGAAGACAAGAACTCGTCGGTGGGTTGAAACAAAGACGTTTTATTAAAACGATGGGCGTTCAGCCGGTTTACAAGTAAGGAAATATGCGGTGAGAAAGCAAGTCGGCGAAAGCGAGTTCATCGGGAAATACAAGTCGGCAAGAAAGAGAAATGAAACCCTAGTTCCAGCCGCTGGACGTGTGTGTGGTTGATTTTTTGGATCCCTTCTTTGGTGCCTTTCGCTTCCTTTATATAGTCGACTCAGTCTTCTTGACCTAATTCGCCTTATCCCCTTGGGCTTTGGCCCGTCGGACCTTTCGAATAGTTCGCTTCGTCAAGCCGCTAAAAGGACTGCTTTTGGTCGATCACTCGAGCCGGCTAAAAGCAGTCAGGAGCCGAACTAATGTTCTGTCGCCGGACAATCCTAATTTATAGCGGGCCGGGCCTGTTAACTGATGGGCCTTGTGGGAGGATGTAATCCAGTCCCTACAGTAAGTCTCCCCAGGTCGCTAGTGAATGGCGCAGCCAAACTTAGTGAATTAGAGAGACAAGTTCAGAAGTTAGATGATTCGGTCGCCAGAATCGATGTGTCGTCACGAGGTTGGTGACTCAACCCGGAGAACGAAGGAATTTCTTGGTCGACGCACTTTGTCGAGTTGATGCTTCCATTTGGTCTCTTTTATTCACGCCCGGTTGGTTCATTGCTCCAACTCTTGTTCGTTCCGGTCAGTCACTGATTGTTTACCATGCGCTTTAAATAGATCGACCCTTTCCTGCCGTTATATGCTACTGTGCGAACCAACTTCTTGGCCTGGTTCGGTTTAGTACTATTCTGGGATACCGGTTTTCGCTGAGAAAATGAACCGTCGCGACGAAAGTGTAATGGGCGGCTCGTTTGGAGGTCCATTTAGGTCTAATCATGGCATCTCGAGAAACGCACCTCCTTCTTTATAAATAGGTGGCGTCTCTCCCTTCTCTCCATTCTTTTCTGCAGTCCCAAGTACTTTCTCTCTCCATCTCTCTACTTATCTCTCTAGATTTTCGTCTTAGGATAGGAGATTTTTAGTCTCTCGAATAGCATTATGCCGGTTTCTGAGTCGTCGCCCGGTGAAGATCTGGATGCAATTCACCGGGAGGCCCTAATGGATACAGCGAACCTCAGCTTATCGCAGCGTCGTTTAGTCGCCGATGCGGTAGAACAGTTTAGAGCGGAAGACGATGGTCAGGATGTTGTCGACAATCCGCTGATCTCCGTCTGCTACTATCCCGAGGGGATTTTTGCCAAAGAAGGGCCTTGGATCCTTCGTTAGAGCATTCAAAGAATGTTGAGGGCCAGGATTGGGGGAATGTACAAAAGACTCGATCCACTGTGAGGAGCGTTCATCGGCTACTCCGCATGTATAGTGGAGTCGGAGTAACATTTATCATCCCGAGAGATGACCAAAGGCCCGGGTCCCCCCTGGTCGGGTATCACTGCGTTTATGAGTCATACTTCGAGGATGATACCAGGCTATGGTTCCCGATTCCTCAGCTCGCCAAGTCGTATGTCTTCCGCCGAGGCGTTGCGATTAGCCAGTTCTTGAATGGCTCGTATCAGATTATGGTCGCTCTGATTGTGATGGCGGCCGATATCGGTATATCGTTGAACGTCAGAGCCCTCGAAGAGTTAACTTTCGTAAGGTCGATGCCGAGGGGGCTTTACTCGCTAAGGATGCGCCCTAATTACAACATCATTACTGGCCATCCGAACAAGACGAAACTCTGGCAGCACTTTTACTTTTACATTAAGTCCGATGAGTCGGCTTTCGAGGATCCGCCACCGGATGAATTTCATTATCTTTGGAACTATCAAATTGGTAGATCGCTATTTCCGATCTTTCTGTTTTTCTTTTGGTTCTAACCATCTCTATTTTGGTCGTGCAGCTGATCATCCGAATACTCTTGACTTTGCGGGTGGATTTTTCGACAACGCTCGCGCTATAGCTGCTCTGAGTCATTGCCGTTGGCCAGAGATTAGTCGTGAGAAGATTCATCGCGCCTTGAGTCGTCTTGATAAATGTAAACTAATTTTTTCTAATACCTTCACTTTATTGTGGCATTCTGTCGCTAGATTACGTCCTGACAGTAGTTATTGGTTGTTTAGCTGAATGGGCGTCCTACCTTCCACCCGTGATAGCTCCTGGTAAGTCGCGGTTATTGCTCTTCAATAGCCAAGAATGGAGGGAGATAAAGAAAGCTAGGAAGATGAAGGCTCTCCCGGATCTTAGTGCGATCATAGAAAACGAGATGGATCCACCAAGGAACAACCTGATGATGATGCTCGATGGCATGGGTCTGGACGGAACTTCGGGAGTGAATCCTCACACCGAGTCTCCTCTTAACTTCGCTCCTGAAGAGAACGTCTACCCATCTTTGGAGATTACAATGCCTCTCCCTAGGAAGGCGAATAAAAAGAGATCCAGGGATGACGTTTTCGTCACGACAGTCAGTGGCGATGCTCCCGAGGCTGTGGATAGGACGCAAACTGGAGAATGTCCAAAGAAGAAAAAGAAGAAAAAGCCAGCCGCTGAATTTTCTGAACCTTGCGAGGGGAATGAAACTCGCGAAGTTGATCATGTCGGAGAACCTGTCGACGAACCCGTCGTCTCACGAATCCAAATCCTTAGACTATTCGAGACGCCTCTCCGCTGGTATTTCCTTTGAAGAGGAAGAAGAAGAAGAAATATGCTGACGGGGAAACTTTGACTCCCTCTGGACCGAGTGATCGTTCAGCTGCTTCCGGAGGAGTGGATAGAGAGCTCGATCTTCCCCCCGCTGCAAGTGGGAGTCTGATCCCTAGGAGATCTCGGGTAGAATTTCCCGACCAGGTGGAGTTCTCGTACAGTGGCGACACTCCGCTCATCTACGATCCGCCGAAATGTGCTGAACTGGTCCGCCAAATCAGATGTGGACTGAAAGGTATGCCGGCCACCGAAGATCTATAATTCAAAGATGATTACATCGACACGGCGCGGACCAAGCTGCTGGTGAGTCGTCTTAATGATTTCGTTGGCTTTTGTTTGGCTTTCGTTATTCTTTTTCGTGCTCTGATTACCTTCATTGTTCATTAACAAGAGCGATGGGAGTATGAACTTCGTGATCGAGAAGTATGACTCGAATCTCAAGCAGACGTTCGTTCAGCTAGGGAGATCCGAGAGGCTGGTGGAGACCAGAAATACGAGCATTGCTCGTGCTAAGGAATATCTTAATGGCGCCATCAAAGCGAGAGATCGAGCGGTTATCCAGAAGAAGGCGATAAAGAAAAAGTCGGCCGATCTCGAGGCTGAGCTAAAAGTTGCTCGGGAGGAGTCGGAGGAACTCCGTCCTAAGAACGCCGAATTGGAGCGCGAGAAGACTGAGATTGCTTCGAATCATGCGAGGGAGCTGATATGCCCTAAATAGGATCACTCGTCTGGATTGGTATTGATATGAACTCTTGAAAGAGAACTGATGGAATGAAGGGTCGCACAACAGTTACGGAAAGGCTGCTGATATTCCCGAACTTAGTTGTTGCCTGATATGACGCACATGTCCAACAAAGGAGCAGTTTCGTTCCGTTGCTTGATATGACGCACAAGTTCAACGGGAAAGAGGGTGCTTACTTGGATATGACTCACCAAGAAACAAGGGTTTGTTCTATGCAAAGAACATAGAGAATAAACTCAAAATAACAAAGGAAAATCGATTATGATTTCAAAGGAAGAGGTTACATACTTATAGAGTTTTGTAGTCAAAGAAAATAAAGAAATTGTGGGAAAACATGACATAGAAAATGAAAACATTTAGTAGAAGCTTGAAAGGTAGTCAAAGTTGGCGATTTCCATGAAGACTGGTCAAGAAACCCTTTCGCCTACTGTCCAAGTTCATCTGGGCTTGATGTGGGCATGGCGGTAAAGAGATGGACGAACGCGGGACGGTCGGTGCGAACGGCCGGTGCGTTCGTCCGGGTGTTCTTCACGAACCGAATGTGTCCAAATGCGGGTTAAGTCTTCTGAAAGCTTTAGGATCCTTGCCTTAGAGAAATTTGGATGAGTAAAGTCCATGATTCGATCGAACACGGAGGCAAGGTCGAGGGTATGTTCGCCGGGATGAACCAAACGGCCCAAAAGTGAGAATGCATGGTTGTCTTTGGATTCTTCATGACCCAAGGTAGGTCTGGCTCGACTATCAGTCTTTGATTGTTGAGAAGGTCGGGGAAAACGGTCTGTGGTACGGTCAGTTCGGTCATCTTATCGTGGTTCCAGCCTTAGCTTCTTTCCGGACGTACGCGGGTCGATCCAGTACACGGCTCGGTCAGTCTGTCTGGTACGGTCGGATGAGCGAACCTCGGTTGGAATGATCTGATCGTCCTGATCTCCTTCATGAGCTGGTTCCATGTACAGATCCATGTACTGAGGCACATCATTCCCTCTCTCTGCAAAAGGATTTGTCCACAAATTTGGATCATCTGCAACAAAAGGAGATAGATCAGAAACATTGAAACTTGAAGATATATCATACTTACCTTGCAAATCAAGCTGATAACCATTATCACTGATTTTCCTAAGGATCGGAAATGGACCATCGACCCGAGGCATGAGTTTGGACTTTCTTTCTTCCGGGAAACGTTCCTTCCTTAGGTGAACCCAAACAAGATCACCTTCTTCAAAAATGACCTTGTTTCTCTTCTTCTTTGCCTTTCTCGTGTACTTGTGTTGGCTTCAATGTTGGCATGAACCTTCTCATGCAACTTCTGAATACTGTCCGCCTTCCTCTTGACATATGTACTAACTCTTTCACTCAAAGGCAAAGGCAAAAGATCAAGTGGAGATAAGAGATTGAAACCATAGACAACCTCAGAAGGAGAAAACTTAGTAGAAGAATGCATGGAATGATTATATGCGAATTCAACATGAGGCAAACATTCTTTCCAATGTTTAAGGTTTATCTTAACCAAAGATCTAAGCAATGCAGACAATGTTCGGTTCACAACTTCAGTTTGTCCATCAGTTTGAGGATGACAAGTTGTCGAAAATAACAATCTAGTTCCTGGCTAGACCACAATGTTTTCCAGAAATAGCTAAGGAACTTAGCATCTCGATCAGACACAATTATTTTAGGCATGCCATGAAATCTAACAACATCTCTAAAGAACAGATGAGCAACATGCACATCATCATCAGTTTTATGACAAGGTATGAAATGAGCCATCTTAGAGAATCTATCAACCACCACAAAGATAGAATCTCGTCCGGCCTTAGATCTAGGCAATCCAAGCACAAAAACAATGGAAATATCGACCCAAGGAAGAGATGGAATGGGTAAGACTGAGTACAAACTTTGATTTTTGTTGGGGTCAAAAACGGTTATCTCGAAATCAACGTCTAAAAGTTGATTTTTGTACGAAAGCTTTCTCGACACACTCTCAATAGAAGTTCTTAAAGCAAAATAATCAAGAAAAATGGATCTCGGAATCAGACGAGCAGTTTAACTCGCCAAATGGGCGAGTTGGATCGACCACACCGTCCAACTTGCCAAATGGGCGAGATGGACCGATCAAACCGTCCAACTCGCTCATTTCGCAAGTTGGACCAACTCTTGTTGCCGGGACATCATGCCCTTTACCAAGCCTCGCTGGATCAATCCTTCGTTTCGTATCGATCAGAGTTACCATTGGAGCTTTATAATAAGAACCGTGAGAACTCTTTTTCCCGAATAAAGTACATGGCTCTCGTATAAACGACGACGGTTAACTTAACACCATACTCGTCTAACTATAAGAGAAGTGTGAACTTCTTTGGCAAACCGACGTCGCATCAAGAAACATTCATTCGAAGAAATCGTAGAAAACCTTTAAGTCAGAAAACAGCCCAAAGAGGCCTAGAACGCGGCTAAGGGCCCACGTACGATTTTGTAAACAAAGCCAAGCCCAACGATGCTATGACGGCCTATCTTTACTTGCAGAAGAACATAAATCTCGCGAAATCAGAAGATAAATGTCAAGCTTCCAAGATAATGATGAAGATCGGAAAGAAAAGGAATATTTCCGCGAAGAGATAAACTCGACCCAGGGGCAGAAAAGGAAGCGAAAACTGACTTAGAAGGCATATATAAGAGGAGCCAGAGCCGAGGACGCAAGGGAGAGATTCTTAGATCTAGAAAAACGCTGCTAGCTTAGGAATACTTAGAATTTAGGCGGCTCGATTTTTACTTAGACTCTTTTCGTCTTTGTTCTGGGACTGACTTGGCTAGCAAAACTCTATCCGTCTTGTCTCTCGAAAATCCTGTAACTTTGTCCTTATCAATCAATAATACGCCTCTGTGCAATTTACTTTTGATATTCTATTGTTCTTGTCTCTTTCATTTTACGTGTGTTTTTGCAGATAATCCGGGACCTCTGGAAAATTAGAGTTTTCGTAACTTTTCTTATTTTACGGAAAATTGACAGTGTGGATTTCGGTTACCACAGTTTGGCGCTAGAAGCAGGGGGGGTCGTATTCTCTAACTCTAAAATCACCGAACGACTGACACGATATGCCTAATCAAACGGGTAGCAACGTCATCTCCTTCAGGGAAAGAGCAATGATCGATCCGATCAAACCTCTCAACGATCTCCTTGTCGTTGAGCTGACAATACATAATATCGATGTCGCAAGGATATTGGTCGACACCGGAAGCGCGGCTGATATCATCTTCAAAACCACCCTCGAAAGAATGGAAATCAATCCATCCAAAATTGCAGAAGATCCAAACCCGATAGTAGGACTCTCGTGGGAAGCATGACGAAAATCGTGGAGTTCTTGGTCATCGATCGACCCACATCGTATAACGTGATCGTAGGAACTCCATGGCTGAATTCCATGCAAGCAGTCCCGTCAACATACCATATGTGCCTCAAATTCCCAACCCCTCGCGGGATCGAGGCCATCTGGGGAGATCGAAGAATCTCGCAAGTTTTCTTCACTGCGGAATTAATGCGAAAAAACCCATCGGCCGAGTTTCCGCCTCAAAAGAAAAAGAAATCGTCTGTCGTTGACAACACCCTAGAACAAGATAAAACCAAAATCTTTTGGCAATCACGAGTAGCCGAAGCTTTGGAAGCGAAACGCGAGCTGACCTTCGAGCCCGTAATCTCGGTATGCTTAGACGAAGCATTCCCAGATCGCTGCGTGGAAATCGGCGCGAACATTACCGAATCTTTAAAAACTGAGCTCATAGCTTGTCTGAAAAAGAACTTGCACACGTTCGCATGGGCCGCAGAGGACATGCCGGGGATTGACATCAAGGTCACATGCCACGAGCTGAACGTCGACCCGACTTTCAAACAAAAAAGAAGAAAGTTGGGACCCGAACGCGCAGGTGCGGTTAACGACGAGGTTGAAAATTCCTCAGAGTCGGATCCATAACAGAGGTGAGGTATCCCGACTGGCTCGCTAGCCCAGTCGTTGTCTACAAGAAAAACGGAAAGTGGAGAGTGTGCGTCGACTTCAACGATCTTAATAAGGCATGTCCAAAGGATAGCTTCCCACGGCCACACATCGATCGCTTAGTCGAAGCAACGGCAAGGAACAAACTCCTGTCCTTCATGGATGCATTCTCCGGGAATAATAAAATCATGATGAACCCTGACGATCAAGAGGAAACCGCGTTTATTACTGACCGCGGCACTTACTGCTACAGGGTGATGCCGTTCGGTCTTAAGATTGCTGGCGCAACTTATCAACGACTCGTCAACCGTATGTTCTCCGAACAACTCGGAAAAACAATGGGGGTGTGCATTTACAACATGCTCGTGAAGTCACTCAAAGAGCAGGATCATATTGACGACATGCTCGTGAAGTCCCTCAAAGAGCTAAGCCATTTGTAGTTCCTTTTATCCGAGTAAAAGGGGCAGCAGGTGCGCATTTACTCGGTTTTTTTTGGGGGCCAGTGTAAAAGTGACAGTGTCTCATCTACTCGATGGTGGTGGAAGTTGGTTGAGTAAAAGTGATGTGTAATCATTTACTCGATGGTGTGATATTCTTCATGAGTAATATCGCCGGAGATGCATGGAGTTCCATGCTCTCGGAACTGCTTCGCCGGTGGATGTCTCGAGTTGGTAGACTCCGGGTTTGATTACTTGGGCGATCTTTTACGGACCCTCCCAATTAGTCCTGAGTTTACCGGAGTTCAGCTCCTTACTGTTCTCGAACACGTTTCGTAGTACGATATCACCCAACTCGAGAGGTCGGGGTTTGAGTTTCTTGTTGTAGTAACTCTCGATCTGGTGCTGGTAGTTTTGTATTCGGAGCAGTGCTTGGTCACGTTGTTCCTCGATAGCGTCCAATGCGTTAAATAGCATATCTCTGTTGAGCTCTACGTGCTGCGGCATCTTAGACCCCCGTAAGCTTGTTACGCTAACTTCAGCGGGGGCCATAGCTTCGACTCCGTGAGCGAGCGAGAATGGGGTTGCTCTTGTCGCTCCTCTGTGGGTTGTTCGGTGTGACCATAAGACGCCGCCGAGTTCGTCTGCCCAACATCCCTTCTTCAAGTCGAGGCGTTTCTTGATACCGTCAATTATCGTCTTGTTGGATGCCTCGGCTTGACCGTTACTCTGTGGGTATCTCGGACTTGTTGTGTTTAGGAGGATTCTCCATCGATCGCAGAATTCTCGAAACTTGTTCTATATGAGTTAGGACCCGTTGTCAGTTACTATTTCGTAAGGCAGCCCGTGGCGACAGATGATATTATTCCAGACGAACTTCTGGACTTCTCTTTCGGTTACATTGGCGAAAGCTTCTGCCTCGATCCATTTCGTGAAGTAGTCTGTCAAGCCAGGATGAAGCGCTTCTGTCGGGAATTCGGCATGGGCCCAATTATGTCCATTCCCCATCGCATGAAAGGGTATGGAGCTATCATAGTTCGTAGAAGTTCTGTCGGACAATGGATAGTTGGAGTGTTGGGGTCAAAAACGGACACGACGAAGTTAACATCCAAACATCCGTAAAAATCAGCGTGAACGTTTTTACGAAAAGTAATCTTCGTAAAGATTACTTTTACGAAGAATTTTGCGGTGAAATCTTGCACTAATCTCGGTTGATTCATCGAAACTAAACACTCGTAGTCCAAGAACACGTTCATAAAACGTCAGAAAAAGATCCAAACCAGGTCACCACGTAGGGACCGGTCCGCGAACGAGTCGGTGGCTACATAACGACCGACCAAGCCACTCGGTCGGTCGCTACGTAGCGACCGACCCGCGAACGAATCGGTCGCTATGTAGCGACCGACAAAGCCACTCAGTCAGTCATTACGTAGCGACCGACCCGCGAACGAGTCAGTCGCTACGTAGTGACCGAGAAAACCTTTCGTTCGGTCGATACGTAGCGACCGATCCAGCTTGTACCAGGTCGTTAAGTAGCGACCGAACTGTCTTGGACATCGATCAATGGGTACAACCCATATCTGTGCATTCTCGTCTATTCCTCAATGCTAGCTCCCATGTACCGCAGCCATATCATTTCTCACGTCATTCCGATCAAAGTTACCGTTGAAACTTTACTATAAATGAGAACTTGTTTTTGTCGAAAAGAAAATCGTAACAAACGTTTCATGTCGAAAGACGGCCCAACGAGGTCTAAAACGCGACTACAAGCCTACTTACGATCCTTAAAGAATGAGCTCGTAGATACTATGGCGGTTTATGTTTTTATTATAAA
>NC_027756.1:24425225-24437533 GCF_000695525.1 Brassica oleracea var. oleracea
GATGCTAGCTCCCATGTACCGCAGCCATATCATTTCTCACATCATTCATATCAAAATTACCGTTGAAACTTGACGATAAAAACTACGAGAGCTTGTTTTTATCGAAAAGAAAATCATAACAAACGTTTCATGTCAAGAGACGGCCCAACGAGGTCTAAAACGCGACTACAAGCCTACTTACGATCCTTAAAGAATGAGCTCGTAGATACTATGGCGGTTTATGTTTTTATTATAAAAACATAAAAATAATAAATGATAAGTTTCCGCAGAAAAAATGTTAAGTTTCCGCGGATAAACATGAAGATCGTAAAAAATGGAATATCTCCATTTTTCACTTAAGATGGCTTAAGGGCAGGAAGGGAAAAACTGAAACCGACCTTGGAAGAGTATATAAGGAGTCCTAGGCGAGAGGCACAAGAGAGAACTTTTCAGAGCAAACTTTGCACTTAGAGCAATTAGGCAACTTTCCGTTTTTGTTATTTCGAGCTGCAACTCAATTAGGTTTAGCCGTCTTAGGGTTTTTAGAACTAGGAGTCTTGACGACAGCTCTCGAGCCAAGGCTTATACCTTGTTGTAAACGCTCATACGCAAACTCGAAACGTAAACGCTCATACGTAAATTTATTATATGACTTCTTTTTGCTCTCTTTTCGATTTCTTATTTTTCTCGTCTTTATTTCGTCTTCTGATTGCTTGGCGTGTGGTTTAGCAGGTATCCGGGACCTCTGGGAAATTAGGGGTTTCCTAACATTCCTTATTTAAACGGAAATCGACACTGCGAATTTTGATTCCCACAGTTTGGCGGTAGAAGGAGGGGAGGGGGGGGGTACATATCAATCTAACTGACATGACAACTGACAACACGAATAACATGCAAACTCCTCTCAACGGAGGAAGCAACGACAATCTAAACACTCCAGAAGCGGCCGTTTCTGCGGCCAACGGAACTGCTAACGTCACGACGCTCGAGGTGTTCAAAAAAGGTTCTCTGCCTACAAAAAGAGGTCGGAAGAACATGGAAAACTAGTGGGTACCTTGACGGAAAAGGTCGAAACCTTAACGGCAAGAACCCGTGCAGTCCTCCCTCGCGGATCTACAAAAATCCGCGGAAGAAAACTCGACTTCGCAACTCCACTCAACAGGCCTGGAAAGTCACGGGAACGTTCTTCGGGTCAAAACCCCAGCGAAACATCCCCTGCTGAGAAACGAAACTCTGAAAGTCCTCTACCTCCCGCAAGGGACACATAGGTCGATGAAGCCGAGCATGTCGACTTGGATCCCAGCGACGTTTCCAACGATACGAAAGAGGACGCTGACATACATCCAAGAAGAACCAGAAGCCGATTGGCTCGGGAAGATTCACCGTTTGATAAACCTATGACGGAAGAAGAGGAAAACCTCTACTGGGTTGAACAGGAGGAGTTAGCCGAAAAACAAACCAAGATTACTCGCAGCAATCGCCGAGAAGCTCGGAAAGCTGCTGGCAAAAAATCGGACATACACGACCTTCGCGATTACATAACTAAAACTGCAGCAGAAGTAAGGACCGTGAAATCCCAGATCTATCATGCTACCAGCGCTGCCCCATAAATCGATAGATTACTTGAGGGAGCTCGGAAAACACCTTTCACTGCTCGCATCTCTGATACAAAGGTATCTGACCCGGGAAAAATCAAAGTACCAAAATACGATGGTACGACTGATCCTAAAGCGCATCTTCAAGCCTTCCATATCACGATGGGAAGGGCCAGACTGAAGGAGAGCGAAAAAGACACCGGCTACTGCCGTCTGTTCGTCGAAAATCTGGAAGGAGCGGCGCTCGAATGGTTCGCACGCCTAAAGCGAAACTCCATCGGAATTTTCTGCCAGCTCGCATCAGAATTTCTCAAACAGTATTCTATGTTCATAGATAGAGAAACATCTGATGTCGATATCTGGAATCTATCCCAGAGGGTGGATGAACCTCTCCGCGAGTTCATAAGCCGATTCAAGCTGGTTATGTCAAGAGTTAGAGGGATAAGCGATAAAGTGGCCATAGACGCACTCAGAAAAACGCTCTGGTACAAGTCAAAATTCAGAAAATGGATAACCCTCGACAAGCCACGAACGATCCAAGACGCCCTTCACAAAGAAACAGACTACATCATAATCGAAGAGGAAACATAAGTTTTTTCGCAAAAACATAAGCCGACAAAGACGTCCTCGAAGGATGCGGACCAAAAGGCTAAAAAGAAAAACTTTCGTAACGACAAGTACTTCCATCACGAGGGGGAAGAACTCCAAGGGGCACATAACTATGCAGTCAATTCGGAACAAGGCAGAACCTCAGGCAAAACATGGACTCGCAATCCAGGATATGACGAAAACACCTTCTGCGAGTTCCACCAGACTCGAGGACACTCGACGACTAACTGCAAAGTCTTGGGAGCGAGACTGGCCACAAAGCTACTAGTTGGAGAGCTCTCCGAAGTAGCCAGCGTTAAATATCTCATCCTTGAGACCGATCGTCCTCCAAAGACTGACAAAAATCCACCCGCATAAAATTCTCCTCACAGAAATCAAGCGGGGGATAAATGCGGAAGGAGATCGGACGACAAAGAAAACGATAACAATCGTCGCAGAGTGAACATGATCATCGGAGGATCACAGTACTGCAACAACACGGTCTCGGCCATCAAAGCTTACCAGCGAAAGGCCGAGTCAAGTGCAAATTGGCCTACATCGTCTCCTCCCCGAGATGGTCAAAGCAACTCGATAATTTTCACAGAAGAGGAAGCCGGCATAATCGATCAACCTAACTGCGATCCGCTCGTCATACATCTCGTCATAAGAGACATGGAGGTCGTAAGAGTCCTCATTGACATATGGAGCATGGTTAATTTTATCTTCCGTGACACTCTCAAAAGGATGAACATCGAACTCGGGGAAATTACCCCAACACCAAAACCATTGACGGGTTTTTCTGGCAAAACATCAATGACTCTCGGATCAATCCGGCTACCAGTCATGGCCAAGGAAGTCACAAAGATCGTCGACTTTGCGGTGGTCGATCATCCTGCCATCTATAATGTGGTCATGGGAACCCCATGGCTGAACGCCATGAAAGCCGTTCCGTCTACATATTACCTGGGCATCAAATTCCCAACCCAGAGCGGGGTCGCAGCCATCTGGGGTTGTCAGAAACAATCACGACTTTGCTTTCTCGCAGAGCATAAGTTAAGACAAATTACAACTACCGCGATGGTAAAACACAAACACACGAAGTTAGCTCAGCCTTCGGCCGAAAACGCTTCAAAGAAAGACGACTCGACATCGTCTGCTGAAGCAAACGCCTCGGACATCGAAACTCAGCCTGATTCCAAAGTCAACGCTGTCGCTCAACCGGATAAGAAACACCCGGACAAAGACGTCGACCCTGCCACAGTCACCACGATTAAGGCGGTCAACACAACACCAACCGCTGAGTAAAAACACTCGCGGCATAAATTAGAACTACGAGATGGCTTGATCCTCGAAAAGGGTACGTAGGCAGCTCGTTGAAAGACGAGTTCAGCTATCCACCTCTCTAAAAAGGGGGGGGGGGAGAGTGGGTACGTATACTCCCACATTTTAAAACATGCATTATTGTACTCGGTCTTTTTAAAACTTTTACTACAATACGCATTTTATGAACTCTTACGCTTCAGCTACGCAAAAAGTCTCAGGAGAAGCTCAAAAACAAAATCTCTAAAAAACATTAAATCCTTGTCAACGGCCGTATCTGGTCCAAATCGCAAAACATTCACAAATCTTTCAGAACTTAAAACATATGTATTTATGTGC
The DNA here is from genome assembly GCF_000695525.1 of Brassica oleracea var. oleracea. NCBI lineage: Eukaryota > Viridiplantae > Streptophyta > Magnoliopsida > Brassicales > Brassicaceae > Brassica > Brassica oleracea. Next base: position 24,429,047 of record NC_027756.1, read on the forward strand.
ACAAAAAAAAAATTAAAACATATGTATAGTCTTCGTAATAGCAGCGAGACGTCGCCAAAGTTAGAATCAAAACTATGCGAACAACTGTCCAAACACGACCATAAAATTTCAACGATTATTTACATCCTGCTTGTCGATTGGCCCCGATGAACACATCAGCCGTCTTAAATGAACGCAACCCAATCATTCTGATCCTCAATCATTCTGGAGAGATGCTCGATTCGTACCATACAGGTCGTATAAGCCGAGAACCTATCGCAGACTTTAAATCGGTACGAATCAGGTTGAAATCGCAACAGGAAAATCGATAGCCGGCCAGTCACCACATAAACCTTAAAACCGAAGGTAAACCTAGGTCTTGCCCTAAACCCAGCACATTGATCTCTAACATCTCAAGACATGATATCTAAAAATGATACCAGATCTTAAAACATGTCTCTCCGTCCATATTTTAACGTTCATGAAACTTCGTAAAGATAAATAAATTATTTTTACGAAAATTCACATCTCGAGCAAACCAAAAGATTGAACGTCTCGTTAAAACTAAATATGAGACGACAACTGATATTCATTTCACACATATTTAGAACAAAATAGTTTGACAAATATTCATCATATATAAAACCGCAAAATGGTAGGGATTCGAAGCCACCAATGGCCAGTCCCGATAAAAACAAAGCAGCCAAACAGGCCCACACAAAGTCTCAACATATAGGCCACACTCGACCAGATACATATGATAAAGGCCACACTCGGCCACAAACACAAGATAGGGGGAAATCTCTTCCCGTCAAATACTAACTTCGATTCTCACAGAACAAAGTTAAAGGACCCGGACATGGAAGCTCCGAATGCATCCGTGGGACGGTCCACTTCCTCATCATCACCAGCAACCTCGGTTGCAACCTCCTCCGTATCGGGAGAAACCGGGATGGGATCCCAGAATCCCTGAATCCTCACGTCGATCGGGGGAATAAGCGCCTCAGCATAGGCATGATCCTTCATGCCACCCTACATGGTTTCCATCTCATCCTTGAAAACAAAGTCGTCCGTCTGCGTCTTCCAAAGGGTACCAACTGAACCACGAAACTCGCGAAAATCGCCCACCAAGGAATAAGCCTCCTTAAGGTTTCCATACTCGGTCCCGAACTGAGAAGCACGGTTTCTCATCACCTCGACAATCTCTCTCCTACCTCTTCTTTTCGCTTGACGGACGGCCTTATCGTGATCCTTGGCAAGCTTTGAATCTCGCTCTAAAATTTTGTTTTGCATACGTGCAAGGTCCTTTTCCGCTTTCTCTGCCTTGCCGAACTGAGAAGCACGGTTTCTCATCACCTCGACAATCTCTCTCCTACCTCTTCTTTTCGCTTGACGGACGGCCTTATCGTGATCCTTGGCAAGCTTTGAATCTCGCTCTAAAATTTTGTTTTGCATACGTGCAAGGTCCTTTTCCGCTTTCTCTGCCTTGAAGCGATAAACCATGGCCTTCCTGTGGCTCGCCTCAAGAGCTGAGCCAAGCATGTTCAGACCCTGCAAAAATGACTAACGTGTTAAAAAAAAAAGGAAGCGCACGATTCTATCCGCGAAGCTCCTAAAAAAAGAGAGAAACTAACTCCATTGATTATGCGAGATCCTTCCGCGACTACATTGGACCTTCCCAATTCGTCCACGAACGAAGGAGGATCGAAAATCGAGGGTAAACCCGCAAAGAACTCGTCAAAATCCAGAATATGTACCTCGCTCGAACCGCTACCATCACCATAAGCAAGGTTCGGGTCCCATCCTGGAAGAATAAATCATCTACGGAAAATTCTATATCACCGAGATCAATGCCTTTACCCTTAGAGGACCTCACGTTCGTTTCCTCTGCGGGAAGGTCGCAAGAAGCAGGATCATCGGACTCAGAATCACTATTCACTTCTACGCCCATTTCAAGACCGGGATGCATGAGTCTCAACGCCTTGCGGACTCTCCTCGGCGTAAAGAAGGTCCAGAAAAACGGACCATTCCTGAGGAGATCCCTCATTTCGATCACGTCTCCGGGGAATGGTGAAAGCGGGTTGATGAAGGGACTGCCATTCGGCTTGCTCCGGAACAATGGGATGCAATTCTTTTCGACGGATCCAGCGCTTATACGGACAAAGAAGAAGAACTTCGTCCACGGGTTAGAGTTGGAAATAGGCCCCTTAATCACCGTCATATATTTCCGAGGGACCAACCGGTAGAGGTGCGGCTTCGAAACAAGTTGCAGCCTAAAGATCGCTTCAAAGTGGTCAGTGGTAAGGGAGAGACCATGCTCATAGATCACGATCACGACGCCAATGAGATGCTGAAAACTGGTGGGATTCAGGTGGCTTACCGATACCTCGAAACGTTCCAACACACGGACTATGATTTCAGGGATCGGAAACCAAAGACAACAAAGCACCAAGAATGACTCGTAGCAGGTGAAATAACCTCTGGGGGATTATCAGCAATTTCCCCTTGACAAGGAATTCGAAACTCTATCACGTCTAAAATCTGGCAGAACGCCCGAACGGTCTTAAGGAATTCACCAATGCTTTAGCTCGTCGCGCCTTTTTTGACCGAACGCTGGTTCATGACAGGAAATGACTTCTCACTAGGGGGAGTAATCGAACCATATCTCGCTGTCCAGTACGCCTCACTATCGGCTGGATCTATCCAGTGAGGCACGAACTCAGCCTTCGGGACAAGAATCTCATCATGAACACCTTCGGACGAAAAACCGCGGTAGGTACCTCTTTTCGAAGCCTTCTTTCTGCTAGACATCTTTTAAACTTCTAGAAAAAAGAGAAGAAAAGGGGGAGAGAAATATTTTCTCAAGAAACTCTTTGTGAAAATAAGTGAGTGAAAAATTATGAGAGAAGTTACCTTCCTTCTTATAGGCATTAAAAGTTACTATTTGTCTGCGAATCTTCGGATATAAACTTCGTCCAACACGCCTATCTTGCCTAACTAGCCAAACCGCGCGCTAGAATCCCATCACAATCCACGATTCTAACGGGCTGGGGGACTAACTGTTGGGGTCAAAAACGGACACGACGAACTTAACATCCAAATATCCGTAAAAATCCGCACGAACGTTTTTACGAAAAGTAATTTTCGTAAAGATTACTTTTACGTAGAGTTTTGCGGTGAAATCTTGCACTAATCTCGGTTGATTCATCGAAACTAAACACTCGTAGTCCAATAACACGTTCATAAAACGTCAGAAAAGGATCCAAACAACGTCGCCACGTAGCGAGCGGTCAGCGAACGAGCCGGTCGCTACGTAGCGACCGACAAAACCTTTCGTCGTAGCGACCGATCCAGCGCGGATCAGGTCGCTACGTAGCGACCAAACTGTCTCGGACATCAATCAACGGCTATGACCCAAATCCATGCATTCTCGTCTGCTCCTCAATGCTAGCTCCCATAAACCGCAGCGATATCATTTCTCACACCTTTCCGATCAAATTTACCGTTGAAACTTTACAATAAAAACTACGAGAACTTGTTTTTATCAAAAAGAAAATCGTAACAAACGTTTCATGTCAAGAGATGGCCCAACTAGGTCTAAAACGCGACTGCAAGCCCACTTACGATTCTTTAAGAGTGACCTCGTAGATACTATGGCGGTTTATCTTTTTATTATAAAAACATAAAAATAATAAAAGATACGTTTTCGTAGAAAAAATGTTAAGTTTCCGCGGATAAACATAGATCGGAAAAAATGGAATATCTCCATTTTTCACTTAAGACGGCTTAAGGGCAGGAAGGGAAAAGCTGAAACCAACCTTGGAAGAGTATATAAGGAGTCCTAGGCGAGAGGCACAAGGAAATTAGGCAACTTTCCGTTTTTGTTATTTCGAGCTGCGACTCAACTAGGTTCTGCAGTCTTAGGTTATTAGAACTAGGGAACTCGCCGACAACTCTTGTAGCCGAGGCTACTACCTTGTTGTAAACACTCATACGCAAACTCGGAATAAGACTTCTTTTTGCTCTCTTTTCGATTTCTTATTTTTCTCGTCTTTATTTCGTGTTCTGATTGCTAAGCGTGTGGTTTAGCAGATATCCGGGACCTCTGGGAAATTAGGGTTTTCCTAACTTTCCTTATTTAAACGGAAATCGACAGTGCAAATTTCGGTTCCTACATGGAGCGTGCCTCTGGCATTTTTCGCACCGTTGAGCGCATGCTTTACAATCTCCGTTCATCGTCGGCCAATAAAACAGAGGCTTTTGATCTTCAATGCTAAGGCGCGTCCTCCGGAGTGGTTACTGACGGCGCCTTCGTGAGTTTCGGCAATGAGGAGACGTGTTTCTTCGCCATGGAGGAATTTTAAGAGGACTTTGGTTGCGGTCCATCGGTGAAGATTTCCTTCTATGAAGACATAATAGGCACTTTGTGGCTTTAGTCGTCTAGCGACCCACTTCTCGGGAGGCAATTTTCCGTCGATGAGATAGTCGATAATTTTTTTTCTCCAATCAGGGGCTGATGCTTGAGCTTGTTCTGTCGTTGAATCTTCTTCCGTAGATGTTGCTTCGGTCACGGGGGATACGATGGAGGTTTGATTAAGAGAAAGATTGATGCTGGGTCTCTCGATCCTATTTATCGGAATGGTGCGCTTCACTTGATTGCGGAGTTTTCTGCCAAAGCCAGTGAGGGCATCGGCGCATACATTCTTGCCTCTAGGAACTTTCGTGAGTTCGAAGAACTCAAAATCTGTAGCGAGTGTTTGGACGAGTTTGAGGTATGCATCCATTCGTTCGTTACGGGCGTCGTATTTGCCGCTGAATTAGCTGGTGACGAGTTGCGGGTCGCAATATGCGCTAAGTAATTTTGCCTTAACTGCCTTCGCTAATCGTAGGTGTGCGATTAGCGATTCATATCCCGCTTCATTGTTGGAGGCGGCAAAACCGAAACTGAACGATTGTCTGACTAACTCGCCGGTCGGTGATTGCAGTTGAACTCATGCACCCGATCCTTTGTTTCTTGATGAACCATTGATGTGCATGATCCAATTTTGGCTTGGGAGGATCAGATCTTGTTCCAGTTCTGGTGCAAGTTCAATCTGGAAGTCGGCTATAACCTATGACTTAACTGATGTCCGATTCTTGAATATGATGCCGTGTTCGCTAAGCTCGATGGCCAACTTTGACAGTCGACCTGACTGATTAGTGTTTTGTATCACAGTGCGAAGGGGCTGGTTAGTCAGTTCTTCAGTCGTGTGCGATAGGAAGTAAGGGCGCAATTTTCTCGCCGAAGTGATGACAGCGAGGGCCATTTTCTCGAGCGTAGGTTATCGTGTTTCCGGGTCGGTCATTCGCTTACTCATATAGAAGATTGGTTTTTCCTCGCCCCAATCTTCTCTGATGAGGACGCTGCTGACTGCAGTAGAGGATAATGCAATATAAAGAGAGAGTGTGTCGCCAGCTTCGGGCTTGGATAGCATGGTCCCAGACAAACCTTTTGTTGCCGCACAGCAGTTCGTAAAACAGAAGGCACTTATCGATGGATCGAGAGATAAAGCGGTTAAGGCTGCGATTCTTCTGGTTAGTCGCTGGACCTCGGGGCTGTCCTTTGGGCTGGGAAGGTCGAGTATCGCAGTGATCTGTTTAGGAGCGTGCCATGGCTGGAGACGATTCGAGCTTACATCGTCGATGGAGAGCTACCTTCCGAAAAGTGGGCGGCGCGCAAAATCCTAACCCAGGCTGCGCTATACGTAATGGTCGACGGGGAAGTTAACAAATGGAGATTGTCCGGCCCACTAATGACATGCTTGGAAGGAGAAAAGGCGAGAAAGGTCATGGAAGAAGTCCACTCTGGATCCTGCGGAAACCATTCTGGTGGAAGGTCGCTCGTAGTCAAAATTAAACGCTACAGATACTACTGGCAAACAATGATCGGAGATTGCTCGAAATTTGCACGGAAATGTGAAAAATTCCTAAGGCACGCCCCCACCATCAGTCAACCCGCGGAGGTCCCTTCTTCCATCACATTCCCATTCCCTTTTATGCGGTGGGATATGGATATCGTTGGCCCCCTCCATAAATCGAAACAGAAGCATTTCCTTTTACTCCTCACCGACTTCTTCTAAAAATGGGTAGAGGCAGAATCGTACGCAAGTATAAAAGATGTCCAAGTCGAAAACTTCGTATGAAAAAACATCATCTGGAGACACGGGGTTCCCTACGAGATCGTAACGGATAACAGATCTCAGTTCATATCTACCCGGTTCGAAGCATTCTGCGAGAAATGGAAGATACGATTGAATAAATCGACCCCCAGATATCCGCAATGTAACGGTCAAGCCGAGACAATCAATAAGACCGTCCTTGACGGGCTCAAGAAACGCCTAGATGCCAAAAAAGGCAGGTGGGCAGAGGAGCTCTATGGAGTACTCTGGTCGCAACGCACGACCCCATGACGGGCAACGGAGGAAACACCCTTCGCCCTAGTATACGGGACAGAGTGCATGATCCCCGCATAAGTCGAGTTCCCGGGCGTAAGAAGAAGACTACTACCCGAACAGGAAGAACTCAACAACGCAATGCTGCTGGACGATCTTGATTAATCAACGAACGCCGAGATCGAGCACTTATCAGAATCCAAAACTACCAACACGCGGCCGCAAAATACTATAATTCCAACGGGCGGAATCATAGATTCAGCGAAGGAGATTTAGTTATGCGCAAAGTCTTCCAAAACACCGCTGAGCGAAACGCGGGAAAACTTGGAGCAAACTGGGAAGGACCTTACAAGATCATAAAAGTCGTTCGACCGGGTTCCTACAAGATATCCAACATGAAGGCCTAAACATTCCAAGAACTTGGAATGCAATGCATCTAAAAAAATACTATCACTAAACAAATCGCTTCGCAACTACTGAACTACGAGACGGCTTGATCTCCGAAAGGGGTACGTAGACAGTTTGTCGAAAGACAAATTCAGCTGTCCCCCTCTCTAAAAAAAGGGGGGGGAGCGGGTACGTATACGTATACTCGTATACTCCCAAGTTCAAAATATCTGACATAGCACTCGATATTTTTGAAACTTTTCCAACGCAATAATACCACAAAACCGCACTACCATTTTTGGTCCACAAATAATATGAGTCCTAAAACTCACGAACTTATCAGTCACTCGAGAAAAACCAACCTTCGGCATTGCGAGACGTCGCAAAAATGCCTAAGAAACTATTTCCCGCCAGACATCACATAGACGAAATGCTGGTCTAAAAAAAAGGAACTATCATACGCATTAACATCTTCTCAAACACGTACTATTCGCGAAGATCCAAACGGTAGTGTCTACCACCAAGTTCATTGCTGATCACATCGAATTCCCAACGTCCTAATCAGACTAAGCCATCTCACAAAGATGACTATCATACATCCGACACAAGGGTAATAGCGCTATAAAAGAAATCTGAAATTTTGGTCAGCACTTCCAGGAGACTTAAAAATTGTCCTTGGAGAGATGCTCGATTCCAACCAGAAAAATCATATAAGCCGAGAACCTATCGCGGACTTTAAATCGGTATGGAATCATGTCGAAACTGTAACGGGATATGTAAGTCAAATTAGTCATCGCTCCCCCTAAAACCAGAAGTAAACCTAGGTCTTGCCCTAAACCCAGCAGACTGGTCTTTAACATCTCAAGGTATGAAATCAAAGATACGAGATCCTAAAACATGCCTCTATGCTTACATTCAACGTCGTCAGATATCCCGCAAAATTAGGATTTTGCGGAAAACTCTCGAAACGGATCACGAATATAGCATCTCACCTCGGAGAAAGGTATGAGATGACAACTCATAATCTTCCTTCTACACCATCCAAATTACTCACATAAAAACGCAAACTGAATATCCATTCATAAAAAGCCGCAATGTGGCGGGGATTCAAAGCCACAAGTGGCCAGTCCCAAAACATAAACATGGCCATACTTCGCCAGAGCAAAATACTAATTCATAACCTAAAAAAAAAACTATATATCTCTCAAGCGAGATCATAACCTTGATCGTCATCTGGAATCTAAACCTCCCCTTCACCCATCGCCTCGTTGTTGGGGTCAAAAACGGTTACGATGAAGTTAACATTCAAAACGTCTGAAGAAGAAAATGAAAAACCTTCTTCGACAAACACTTTTTCGACACAGATTCTTCCTTACGAAAAGCTTTGCGGAGGAAATACGAGACATCGAAAAAGAGCTCGAAAAGGGTCGCTACGCAGCGACCGAACGCGTGTTCCGCTCGATCGCTACGTAGTGACCGAGCTCGAGCCACCCGAAGCTCGGTCGCTACGTAGCGACTGAGCGTTCGTTCCGCTCGGTCGCTACGTAGTGACCGAGCCCAAGCCAAAGCTCGGTCGCTCTAGCGACCGAGCGTTTGTTTTGTTCGATCGCTACGTAGCGACCGAGCTCTTCCGAAACGTCGATCATGCATTCTCGTCTACCCTTCGATGCTATCTCCTGAAGACCGTAGC
>NC_027756.1:24437633-24458897 GCF_000695525.1 Brassica oleracea var. oleracea
TTTCCTTAGCTTTCGAGATTCTTTTTGTTCGAGTTGTTGAGATATGGGGAGGTTCTGATCCTTATAAAGCTTTGGCTTTGTTCTATGATTCGTTTTAGTATTTCATTTAGTTTTGTTTTTGCTTGCTAAAGGAACATGACATCGAGAAGATCCAACTCTCGCGATTCCGATAGGGTACAAACTCGAACTGGTAGCGCCAATGCGGAACGTATTCAATTCGAAGATGTGAGTGATGCGCTACAGAAGTTCTTCGTGAGGAGAACCGACTTTCGCGGCCTTCAACCCAAGGGGCCAAAGATCCTGAGGGTGAAAAATATGTTGCTCGTGTTAAGTCGAGTAGCCCAACGGGTTCGGAGGGGCGTGATCTTCCTCCGAAGAAAGCTAAAACGAATGGTTCGCACCATCGTCTTGGTGTACCGGGTGAAGCGGCTGTTGCGAAGCCGTTTCATTGGCAGTTCTCGCATTCCAAGGATTGTCCTATTACGGACGATCCAGATAGTGTTGCTCATTTGGTGAGGCACTTCAAACCTGCTGGATGTCCGCTTCCCTTTCTGCGTAATATGACGGAGCGTGAGGCTTACGTAAAGATGGCTGTGGCCCATGCCATGGTCGTTCTATTTGAAATTTGATCCTTGTGGCGTCTTTGGTTTGTTTTATCTGTACTGATTTGCCATGTTTCAGGCTATGGAGGCTAACAACGAGTTTACGGCGACTTTAGAAAAATGCCTACAGGATGTTCCGCGTTCTGACGAACTTTATGAAATTAAGACGGTCGTTCACGAGCTAAAGCTCGGTCTAAAGATGGCTCAAGACTGGGAGTGTGCCTGATACGTCCAGAATTGGGAAGGATCACTTTAGCTGGGTGTTGGATATGATCCGAGAAAGCAATGGTACTTCTGGAACTGAGATGGATTGAAAGAATCGTCAAGAGATGCGGAATGGCTCTTGATATACCCATGATCTAAGGCTAACCACCTAAGAAAGAATGAATGTGTTGGCTAACCACCAAACAACACACAAACATGAATTGGCTGACCACCAAATCAACAAGCCGGTTCACACCAATGAACTAGCTAAAGAACTCTCTCTCTCACTCAGAGAAGAAACGAAAATAAACTCAAAAACATAGATAGATTTTATTCATAAAAGAGTTTACATATTTATACTAGATGTGGTCAAAGAAAGACATAATTATTTGTGGGAATCACACATCTAGGAAATGAGAAATTTGACTAGAAAATAATAAACGAGTCAAAGTTGATGAGTTTGAGGTGTACTGGTCAAGGAGACCCTTCGACTACTGTACAGGTTCATTCTGGTCGTTCTGGTCCATGGTGGTAAGGATCTAGACGTGGGCTTGACGATCCGTACGGCCCAAATTCGCGAGAACTGAAGATCACCGGTTTTGTAAATTGCATAACTCTTTCATCTAAACTCCATTTGATCTGATTCTTGCTCGAGGAGTTCCGTAATTGAGTTGAGAACATTCTACAAGCGATTTCATGCGTAGAAACCTCGAGGTTTGGAAGATATGAGTCAAACAATGAACATATATCTTTACTGCTTCCATGTTGGTTGGCTCCAATGGACTGATCCACGAACCGCGGCACATCAGTGCCAATGCTGCTCAACTGGCTGCCGCTGAAAAGCTGGGGAAACAGGCTGCTTCGCTCGAGGCTGGTCTGCGAGTTGTGAGCAACGAAAGGAAGTCGGCCCTCGAGCAAGTTTCCTTCTTGGAAGCGAAGGTTGAATCTTTTGCCAATAAGTTTTCTCACGACCTTCGCCGTGTGACTTATGACGCCAAAAAGACTATGGCGGATAGCTATCTGGATGTTCTGGTCTCTCTGAAGGAGAAGTGGGAAAAGAAGAAGGCTGCAGCTGATTGTGAGGCTCGTCTTCGGGAAGTCGTGGCAAAAATAGATCTTTTGAAGGAGATCATGAACAACAATCTCCTGACTTCGGATGAGTTGTTGCGGCTTCAAGCGAAGGAGGTCAAGCTTGGGTCCGAGGTCGATGTGATAGCGACTTCGGATATCTCCGTTGGAAAGCTCGACCTGCCTCAGATTTCGGAGGATCTGCCAGAGGATTTATTTGCTAAGGTCCCTTCCGCAGCGGACGACGTGGCGAGGTGCTCGGGTGATCGCTTTGAGGATGGTGAATTCAGCATCGAAGAGTAGCTTTAGGGACTTTCTTTGTTTTTCCCTCTGCTTTTTGTTGCTTTATTATTATTTTTATTTAATAAAGAAGGGATCGTTGGTCCCGATTTATTTGTTGCCATTTTTATGTTTTATGTGGGGTCGATATTTTGGGGCCATGTGTCAATTTGTTGTAGATACTTTTATCGACAATTTCGATGTAACAAAAGATTTTGTTAGCTAGTTTTGTCGCGCTTGTTGGTGGAGTTGGTCGCGGCCGAGGACTTGATCAGGGTCTTGGTTTTTGGTCAATTGTCGAAGTTATGTGATTTTCTGATATGAGAAGTATGATGTGTTCGAATGTCTAAGAACTGTATTTATTAAGAAGTCGGATTCTGTTTCGTTACATATTTGTGAAAAGAAGGCAGTTTTTGATATTGTCGTGCCGTTGTTCCTCAGGGGTTGCGATATGCCCACTTTGAGTTCTGTAGGTGGAAGGCGACTGGACTCGTGTCGTGAGTTGCCTACGTACCCTCGTCGAGGGATCAAGTCATAACGTAGTTCGATTATTTTCCCAGTGATAGGGTCTGTTATTCGATTGTTCGTGTACGTAGGTACGTCTGTCGTTAATTATGGCTGCCTGATTAAGGGTGTTGCTCGATGTCCTTAAAGCTCGTGAGGTAGCATGTCCTGGAGCTCTTCTGGCTTCCTCTGATAGTTTCGACTCCTTTCGGGGTTGGAAATTTCAGGCATTGGCGATATGTCGAGGGGACTGCCTTCATACTGTATAGCCAAGGTCTCCCAAGGATTGCGTTGAATGGGGCTGGACGGTGTATCACGATGAATTCTACGATTTTTCTGATTTCTCCAGAGGTTACCACGAGCTCGATCGATCCGAGAGAATAGGTGGTCTCTCCTGTGAAGCCGATGAGGGGAGTTCGCTCTTACTTTAGGAGTGCTTTAGTGAATCCAATTCTTTTAAACACATCGTAGAATAGGACATCGGCCGAGCTTCCGGTGTCGATCATTACTCGGGATAGTTCGCAGCCCCCGGCGTCGATTCGTATCACGAGAGCGTCGTCGTGTGGTTTATCGAGGTCTGTGGTTTCTTTTTCGTCGAAGGTGATTTCATGATCGGGACCCGATAGGGGCTCTCTAATTCATACGTTGTTTTCGGCTCTCCGTTGGTATGCTTTGATTGAGTTGACCGAATTGCAGAACTTAGAGTCTTCGTAAATGAAGTCGATCCGGTTTTTGCCCTTGTTGTGGGCTGGAAAATTCCACCTCTTAGTCAGTGCTGGTCGGTAGTGTCTCTGACCCCCAGACAGATTGCGATTGAGAGTCTGCATTATGTCTTTTTCTGAATCGGTTTCTCTAGCAGCTCGCAAATCTTGGTCATTTTATTCTTTCGCTTGAATTTGAAGATTTTTACGCAAGGAGGCTTTGTGTTTGGGTTGTACTGAGTGACACGGGGAGGGGGAGTGGCTTCGTCGGGATTTTCCCTTCGGTTTGACTCTTAGTTTCGTTGGTTACGTTGTTACTTGGTCCCCACGAAATCATGTCGACTCTTTTCTTCGGAGCCGGGGGTGGAGAGCTCAGTGATTCCTGTTCGATTTCCCTGCCTCTTTTGTTTGTCGAGACTTTGGATTTTCGGTTGGATTTTGGAGTCACTGGTTCTTCTTCTTCCTCTTCGTTTTCCTCAGTGGTACGGCTCGGCATTCTTCGATCGCGTGACCCTTGCGATCATGGAAGGCGCAGTACTTGCTGAGATCGTATATTAAAGACTTTTGCGGCGAATTATTTATTGCATAAGAGTTCTGCCCTTTGGTGGTTGGTTCTTTAGGAGCAGTAGGCTTTTTGGTCACGTTATTCTTGTACGCGCTATACTACTGTTCCTCTAACGCTGCGACCTCCCCTTCATGGGTGGCGAAGTAAGAGGCTCGGTGTAGGGCGTCGTCCAATGAAACAGGTGTTCGAACCGCTAGTTCTTCTCTAAATTTGTAGGAGAACCAGAAGCCATTCCTCAATGCCACTAGGGCGACGACCTCATTCGGGTGCGAAATCTTGCCCTTGATCTCACGGAACTTGTTTATGTACGCTCTTAGTGGTTCGAAAAGTGCTTGTTTGAGATTCCAAAGATCTGCCTCCGTAACTCTTGTCTCTATGAAGACTGAGTACTGTTTTAGGAACGTAGGCACCAACTGGGAAAGTTGTCGATAGAATTTTTTTCTAGTCCAACTGAGTAATGATACCACTACCTTTTTAGGTGGCTCGGTGAAGAAGAGAAGCTACGGCTCGATGCAGAGGAGAAGCTCCGGTGGTGGCTCGGTGAAGAAGAGAAGCTCCGGTGGTGGCTCCGTGAAGAAGAGAAGCTCCGGTGGTGGCTCGGTGATGAAGAGAAGCTACAGTGGTGGCTCGGTAAAGAAGAGAAGCTATGGTGGTGGCTCGATGCAGAGGAGTAGCTCCTGTGGTGGCTCAGTGAAGAAGAGAAGCTCCGGTGGTGGCTCTGTGAAGAAGAGAAGCTCCGGTGGTGGCTCGTTGAAGAAGAGAAGCTATGGTGGTGGCTCGGTGAAGAAGATAAGCTACGGTGGTGGCTCGATGCAGAGGAGTAGCTCCGGTGGTGGCTCAGTGAAGAAGAGAAGCTCCGGTGGTGGCTTGGTGACAATCTACGGCATGCAGTGGTAGATCGATGAAGAAGAGAAGCTCCGGTGATGGAACGAGGAAGATGAGCAGCTCCGGTGATGGAACGACGAGGAAGATAAGCTCCTCTGTTGCAGCTTGAACGCGATTCGGTCACCAGAAGCACTGACGCTGCCTCGCCGGTCGGACATCGAACGGTTTCGCCGGAGCTCCATTTCGTCACACCATCATCGACGAAGCTCCATCGCTTTTCACTCTCTCTTTCTTGTTTTGTTTTCAGGTGAGGAAGCCGAAGAAGCGTCTAGATGCGGTCCCAATGGGCTTTCCCGCGGGTGATATGGGCTGTCAGACTCTACCCAAAGGTTCTGAATGCCCATTCGCGAAGCCATCTCCCCCGTATGGCGGATTGCATAAAGTTCCACCTTTCATCCTATTGGCTCGGCCTTTAGGAATTTTTCCGATCAAAAAAGGTATCTATTAACCATAATCTAAAAATGAGTTGATTACGTTGTGAGTAAACGAGGAAAGGCGTAACATTCCATTAGGAACGGCCGATTTTTTGGAGAGCACAGCACGATGAAAGTTGTAAGCTGTGTTCGGGGCCCAAATCATTGGTCCGGTACTGGATGTAGCCTTTCAACCAAAAATTCTGCTTTTCTATCCAAAGGATGGAGGGGCGGAGGCCTTTGGTGTCCACTCCAGTCAAGAATTGGAGGCAATAAACCCGGCACCGCACAAGTCCACGCCCGCAAGGCCCGCTAATTTGTGGGTTATGATTATCTCGGCCCAAACCCCCACACCAGTCCTTACAAGCCGAGGCCCGCGTTACAGTACATAAGTTGCCATCCCTATATATGTGGAATAGACGTAACTCGTAAGTTGCTTTAGGGTTGATGGAAACTGAATACAACAAAATCTAGACTTTCCCATGGAGAAAAAAGGACAGGTGGTCCTCATCGAGAAGCGGAAGTGGAATCCGGTGAGCCCTAAGGAGAGGCGATATAAAGGGATAAGGATAAGGAAGTGGGGAAAATGGGTAGCTGAGATATGAGAGCCCAACAAGCGATCACGGATCTGGCTTGGTTCCTACAAAACCGCATTTGCTGCGGCATGCGCTTACGACACAGCCGCGTTTTACCTACGTGGTTCCTTGGCGAGACTCAATTTTCCCGAACAGGTTTTACCGGACAGAAACGCCGTTGTCAGCGTTGGTGGAGACATGTCTGCGGCATTTATACGGCAGAAGGCGGAGGAGGTGGGAGCTAGAGTCGACGCGGAGCTTCGAACTGAGAGTTCTATCAGTTGAAAAACCAACAAGAAAAGTCGGCGGATGCTGGGAGAGTCTCAGGCAAAATGAATTGTAATTTATAGTTGGTAGTTTACACTTTTTCAGATTGGGTATGTTCGGACAGAGTCAAAACAGAGGTTTTTGTATCTTGCTCTAAGATAAGTATGAAAAATATAAGGTTTACAAACGTTTTAGCACGGCTTAATAGTGGATTCGTGGTTTCTCCATTTCTTATATCTTTTTCTTTTTTTTTACTGTTCATTTATTATTGAAAAATTTACGAAGTAACAAAGTTTTTTTTTTTTCAATAACTAAGATCTTAATATCCATTAGAAATAAGCACCAATTAAAAAAATGAAAGAAATGAATAACCAAAATAATTGTTTTCATTTTTTTCACCTTTCTCACCACAAACAAAAAATAGCTATACCATTTAAATATTATTATACTTTTACTATGAAATTATAAGACGGATATCAGAGCTAACAGTTATTTAAGGCTGGTTTCAAGATTTTAACATCATTTATGTACCAAAGATTCACACCAAGATAGCAGATTTTTTAGCTAAAACCGCCCAAATTTTTCATATAAATCTAGTTTCCGTTGGTTGTTCTATTTCGTTTTAGATCACCTCTAGTTTGAGTGTTATAACAGCTTTTTGATGTTAAAAAAATATATGATATCATATATTAATAGTTTTAAAATCTATTTAAATTAGAATATGTAATAAATAAAAACTATGAATAAAAAAACACTTTTAGTTGATCAAAATTGTTATAAATACTAAATATATGATAAGTTCCGAAAATCTATCTTTTAAGAAAAAGGTATAGAACTAGAAAAAAAATAGTACATAAATAAAATAAAGAAAAATATATGACTTTTGAGGAATCACTAGTAGAAAAAAATCTCTATAGCTACAGTCAGATTTCATGGCTACGGACTGATTTTCATAATTGCATGGCCGACTTCCCACGAAATGCTCCGATAATTGGATCGTAGCTATAGCATCGTATCAAAAAGAAAAATCATAGCAAAATCGGATCAAGGAGCTACATTTTTACATGACGATTTCGTAGCAAATCTTGCCACGGTTTGACACATGATTTTCTAGGCAAATTGCTACGATTGCCATGATTCTATCACAAAATGATTTGTAGCAAATTGCAACGAAATTGTGACGATGGTGTTTGTAGCTACTTGCCACGAATTTGATTGACTGCATTTTATGGCAATTTGTCTTAAACCTTTTGATACAAATTTTTTTGTAGCAAACTAGTCAAACGATTTAAAAAAAAAACATACTGAAATTTAAATAATAAACTTGAAATTGAAAATTTGTTTTGCATAATATATAGTACACAAAAGAGATCATAATAACACAAAAGAGGTTCAAATAGAAATACAAATTACATGATATTTGTTTTTGGAAACCAAAAACATCATCTAAACCTACAAACCAAGTATCTCTTTACACCATCTAAACCTACAAACCTACCAAAAACATCATCTAAATCGGATTGGTCAGTGGGGTCAGATGTTCATGCTGTGGTTGAGCAGGAGCAGGATCTTGAGCTTGAGCTGGAGCAGGAGGCTGACTTGATGGTGCAGTTGAGGCAGTACGATCAGGAGCTTGAGGCTGGAGAGCTTGCAGGATCATGTTGAGTGTGTCTCTTGTTGCAGCCATGTCTTGCTTAAAGTCAGACTTGAAGGAATTCAGATAAGCCTTGAGTTCCACAGTGATGTTCTCCAAGCCACAAACGCGCATCTCCATGTCCGAGCTATACTTCAGTGTGACAGGGACATTCTCTTTTGGAGTAGAGTGAAACTGTCAAGTCCATATGGTTCCTTTCAGTGGCGGATCTAGAAATTATTTTTAGTGGGGACAAAGTATATAATTATAAATAATTATTTAAATAAATAATAATATTATTTATTATATAAGTTTGGATAACAATATCTTTGGAACATTAGTATTTAAAATATGTTTATGATACATTTTATTAGTTTATCTTTTCATAAATAAATAAAACTCAATTTTTAAAATTTGCTACATTAAAATAATAAAAATTAATAGAACATGTAAAGTAAAAACTGTAAACTATAGTTAAGAATGATATTTTTTAAGAGTGTGACAAAGTGGTAGTTGCATAGTTAAAAGTCTAGGAGACATTTTGTGTAATTAAGAAACAAATTCATATAGGTTTTGTGAACAAAAAAAATCATATAGGTTTAGAAGGTTAGATTAGTTAAAATACAAGAGTTCACGTAAAAAATTAAAGGAAAAAGTAATTTGCATATATGGCTTTCTACAAATACTATTTAGCATGTGTTTACATTAAATTTACTCTGCTTTTATGTTAAGTCTCAAAAGACTGGAGGCATAATTGCAAATAATGATGGGGGCATTACAACAATTTGTCTAAGTTTTACATGAAATTTGAAAATTTTAATGGGGGCATCTGCCCCCCCCCCTCTTATACCATGTGCCTTCCGCCCATGGTTACTTTGCGTGTCTACCCACACTGAAAAAGCAAAGAATGAAATAAACAATGATCAGAAAAAATAAACAAACAACAAATCCCAGAGATATTCACTACAAGAAAACACAATTTTAACGATGAAATTAACGAGGAAAAAAGGTCCTCGTAAAATTACGTCCTTTTTACGAGGAAAAAAACAAATCAACGTAATTTCGTCGTAAAACAACTTGACAATAAATATTCGTCGTAAAAACATCTCAAATTGACGTGCTCTTTACGAGGAAATATTGTTCCTCGTAAAGTAGATGTAAATATAACGAAGACTTTACGACGAAATATTTAACGTGAATTTACCGTCGATATCTCGAGTGCACCAACCTTTTAGTTGTACCACGTTTTTTGTAGGCTGACTAATTATATTTCCTCGTAAATTTCTAGTAAAATTTCACCTACCAGTTTTGTAAATTTCCTATAAATATGTCGTTTGTGTTTCACTTCAAACACACCAAAAAAAAAACTAAAAACGTGAAAAAAAATGTCGGGTGATGGAAATATTATCGAGCTTCGGAGGTGGATGTATACGCACATAGATGCTAACGGGAGAGTGGCGAAAGAATATCTCGAAGGGCTGGAGACATTTATGCATCAAGCAGATTCTACACAGCTCGCCCAGGAAAGCAGTAAGATGTTATGTCCTTGTCGGAAATGCAACAATTCAAAATTGGCAACTCGTGAAAATGTATGGAAGCATTTAATAAATAGAGGTTTCACGCACATTACTATATCTGGTTTCAACATGGAGAAAGTTATAATTATGGGAATGAAGCTAGTAGTAGTAATAGCAATTTTCAGGATGAACCGGTTGATCATTTGCATAATGAACATAGTTACTATCAGGAGGATCAAATGATAGATTGTGATAGGGTTCATGATATGGTAGCTGATGCATTTGTAGCTCATGATGAAGTTGAAGAACCTAATATAGATGCAAAAAAGTTTTATGAAATGTTAGATGCGGCAAATCAACCACTTTACAGTGGTTGTAGAGAAGGTCTCTCTAAATTGTCATTGGCTGCTAGAATGATGAATATTAAAACTGATCACAATCTACCTGAAAGTTGCATGAACGAATGGGCAGATTTATTTAAAGAGTATTTGCCGGAAGACAATGAGTCTGCTGATTCTTATTATGGGATTCAGAAACTGGTTTATAGTCTTGGGTTGCCTTCAGAGATGATAGATGTTTGCATCGACAACTGCATGATCTACTGGGGAGATGATGAGAAGTTGGAAGAATGTCGATTCTGCAAGAAACCACGATTCAAGCCGCAAGGAAGGGGACGTAATAGGGTACCGTACCAAAGGATGTGGTACCTACCAATTACAGACATATTGAAAAGATTGTACCAATCTGAGCAGACTGCTGGAGGGATGAGATCATATGCCGAGCATACTCAGACGGATGGTGAGATAACTCATCCATCAGATGCAAGAGCTTGGAAACATTTTAACAAAGTACATCCAGAATTCGCTAGCAATAGCCAAAATGTGTATCTTAGATTCTGCACAGATGGATTTAGTCAATTTTGGAATGTCAGGGAGACAATATTCATTGTGGCCAGTCTTTCTTACGCCATACAACCTGCCACCGGAGATGTGCATGCAATGGGAGTTTTTATTCTTGACCATATTAATACCTTGTCCGAAACATCCAAAAAGGTGTCTGGATGTTTTTCTACAACCACTGATAAAAGAGTCGAAAGATTTGTGGTCAACAGAGGTGAGGACGTATGATTGCTAAACGAAGACAAATTATATGATGCGAGCGATGCTTTTGTGGACCATAAGTGACTATCATGCCTATGAGATGCTGTCTGGATGGACTACACATGGGAGATTATCTTGTCCATATTGTAATGGAATGACATATGTGTTTCAACTGAAAAATGTTAGGAAGACAAGTTGGTTCGATCGTCACCGTTGATTTCTTCCCATTAGCCATCCGTACCGAAGAAAAAAGAAATTGTTTAGGCACAAAAGGGTTGTGAGAGACACTCATCGTCCATATTTAACTGGAGAAGAAATTGAAGCGCAAATCGATTACTACGAAGCTCAAGAAACAGTTTGTTGTGGTGGTAATTGGCATGTTCCCGGTAATATGCCTGATTTTTATGGAGTTCAGCACAATTGGCACAAGAAGAGTATATTTTGGGAGTTTCCATATCGGAAGGATCTTCTTTTGCACCACAACCTCGATGTGATGCATATAGAGAAGAATTTCTCTGAGAACATCGTGAATACAATATTGAATGTCCCAGGGAAGACAAAAGACATCAAAAAATCGAGGTTGGACTTACCAAATATTTGCTCAAGAAACGAATTACATATAGAAAGCAATGGACAAGTTTCCGTTCCGATATTCGGATTGTCTTCCGAGTTACATATAAAACACGGGCCTTGTTATTTTCTCGTAACAGAAACACGGGCCTTGTTATTTCCTCGTAACAAAAACATGGGCCTTGTTATTTCCTCGTAACAAAAACACGTGCCTTGTTATTTTCTCGTTAGTTAATGAGGATTTTACAATGACAACTACTTCTATAAATAAGCACACCCCTCCCATTCTAAACTTGCGCAAAAAAAACTAATCGATAGTTTAAAAAAACCTGAAGGGAGTGCACGGTCGCCAGAACAGTTCTTATCAGTTTCAAATGCTATTTGGAATTGATAACAAAAAAACACTTCGTCGTAAAATACTCGTAAAAAGAAAACGTGGGCCTTGTTATTTCCTCGTAACAAATATACGTGCATTGTTATTTTCTCGTTAATGAACGAGGATTTTACGAGAAAATTTAATAACACGGGCCTTGGGATTTGGGGTTTCGGCTTATAGGGATTTACAGATGTTCCTCGTAAAATTGTCGTAAAATAAAAAACGGGCCTTGGAATTTCCTCGAAAAGACCTCGTAAAGAAAAACACGGGCCTTGCTAATTCTTCGTAAATTTGTGTGGGCTTTACGACGAAACATAAAAAGAAAACGCGGACCTTGCTAATTCCTCGTAAATTTACGAGGGTTTTACGACGAAATATAAGTCTCTATATATACCTGAACCATATCACTTCTCATTTCGTAGTCACTTCCTCTCCTCCTCATAGCAAGGTACTCCTCTCTACTTCCTCTCTAATTTAGCTTAGGTTGTTAGTTTAGGGTAATTAGTGTTGATTAGGTGGTTAGTGTAGGAAATTTGTAGATAGGTTTATGGAATTTGTAGATAGGTTTATGGAATTTGTAGATAGGTTTATGGAATTTGTAGATAGGTTTATGGAATTTGTAGATAGGTTTATGGAATTTGTAGATAGGTTTATGGAATTTGTTGATAATATAGGATGATGTTTTTTAAATGTTAATTAATAATCTATTTATATGTTTTATATGGTTAATAATGACAATTAATTTTTTTTTTCAGATGGTTCGAAAGAACAAGCTTACACCACATTTCAGAGAGATGTTTAGTGAGCCTGGTAGTCGTACAAGCGCATCATCTTCTTCAGCTCCCGGTTCTTCATTTCCGGAGACTGTCCCCGACTCTTAGTCTTCTCAGAGAGTCTCTCAGTCGCCTCCTTTTGATGCACCACTGGTTCCTCTGTATGTTCTGCCACCGGTTCCTTGGTTTAATGCACTACCCGCGCATCATGATCATGTTCCAGAGGAGACACCTCCTACGATGGCGGCCGGGATTCATCCCGATTTGTTGGTGCCACCGAGTGATCCTTATGCTATGTACACTGTCGAGGACCTTCTCGCTCAGCCAGGAAGAGAAGGTTTACATGTCTTAGACCCCGACTGACCAGACAGAACTTTGTGGTACGTTACTATTTTATTGTGCAATTATTTTATAACAAAAATAAATAATTTAAATATTTTTTTTTTGTTTTTTCAGGTTTGGGGTTGACGGTTCTATCAAGGTGATCGAAGGCTACTTCCACGATGCTCATCCGAACTGGGAATTGACGCCGGACAACGTCAGAAAAATGTGGTTCAAAATTTTCGCTGTAAGTTACTATTAATTAATTATATAGACTTTATTTTTTATTATTATGACTTTTTATTATTTTTAAACTAATTATTAATCTATTTTTTCTTTTTACGGCAAAAATATCATTGGTCCATAAGGGTGAACGAGAGGGTGAAGAAAGCGTTTGTCGGGAAGGCGAAAGCTCGATTATTGGACACCGTATCCAACTGGAAGGATGATTGGATCGTGAAGGGTTATGAGCAGGGAAAACCCGCTGAGCTCACCACGGCTGTGTGGGATGGCCTCATCCGTTATTGGAACTTGCCATCGTCCATTAAAGTCTCCAACAGTTCCTCCGCCTCCCGTCAGACGAAAGATGAGCAGGGCAACGGGCCGATGCTTCACACTACGGGTCAAAAACCCCACGCCGGTGTCCGTATGGATATGAAAAACATTTTAATTAATTAATTTTTTGTAAATATATTCTAACTTCTTAAATATTTTTAGGCCAAAGAGACGAGAGTTATCCCATCTCTTAAGGATCTTTATGGGAGGACCCACAAGAACAAGACTGTGCAATTTGTAGATCTAGGTCCGAGCAAATCTACAACGAGGTGGTTGCTTGGATTGGAGACCGCCAAACCCAGCTGGCCCAGCAGTCTCCCGATGGAATACCGGTAACATTATCCACACTTGAAGTGGATCAGATTTACGAGGAAGTAAAAAATTTTAAATCCTTAATTATTATTATTCATTTAATCTAATTTTTTATCACTAACATTAATCTTTATTTTTTAAGGTTGTCCCTAAGAAAAAGGGACGTACGTTGCGAATTGGTTCCGTCAACGATGTCCCAAGAGCGACATTGTCTTATGGTCAGAGATGGGGTGATAATGTCACTCAGCTGCGTTCCGAGATGAACTCGATGCGGTCTGCGTTCACAGCTCGTATGACTTCAGTAGAGGGCTTTCTAGAAGTTATAGCGGCTGGAAATCCTCATTTGGAGACCATGTTGACGGAGATGCGGACACGAAATCCCATTCCAGAGACATCACACACACATGAGGATAAAGAAGAAGTGCGGAGGAGGAGTCGTGAGTTCTTCGACGAGCTCCACAACAACAACCTTAGTTTTTTTTTCTTCTTTTTATTTTGTATTATAAATTTGATACTTAAATTTTTATAAAATATTTTCGTATTGATTTATATTATTTACATTTTTAAGAATTTTGAAATAAATTTAAAAATATATTTGATTATATTTTTGTTTTTGTAAAAAATAAAGAATCGAAGAAAATTTGTAGCTAATTTACGTCTAATTAACGAGGAAACTGAAAATGGTTACCGAGGAATTCACCATGAAAGACATGCAGATTCTTCGTAAATTTACGTGTAAATAACGACGAAATTGAGCGTCTACTTTACGAGAAAATGGCTTTCGTAGTTAATTCGTTGTAAACCCTATTTTACAACGGAATAACTACGAAAACCGTCGTCGTTATTAACCAAAATGAGAATTAAGTGAGAAGACCTTACCTTGATGTATTCTTGGTTGAGGAGAAAGCGCCTTGAATGTGTTGTAGCAGCAGTTGAGGCAGTTTGGCTGTCCCCAAGTGGAGATTCATCATGTGTCATCTCTTCAACGGTTTCCTCAACCTCCAGAACCACGGCCTCTGCATGTTCATCGATGAACACGAACCATCTTTACGTGTAAGAGTCTTCCTCACAAGGTGGTGGTTCCTCAAAACCATCATCAATAATCTGCAAGGAAGGCAAGAGCAAGAAAAGTTAGTCAAAATAAAAAAAAAGTTAAAAAGAAAAATCAGATAGAAAATATTACCATGTTATACTCAATATTAACAAAGGTCTGTGGTCCAGCACCGTGCTTGTGCATCGTCTTCTCTGGTGGAGCAGACGTGCGGGATCCAGCTGGGGATTGAATATTTGCTTTTGCTTCATGTGTCGACCAATTTGCAAGAACTATAGCCTAGTCTGTTTGGCTGATTTATTTAGGTTGCTTCCAATCTCGCTTCTTCTGGCTGATTCAACTACAAAAAGTAACTTGTGTTTGTAGCTTCCATTGGAGATAGATTTCATCATGGTGCTACTCGTCCCAGTAGTATTGTTGCTACAAAAGAAGATAGGAGGTTTAGTCGATTTGTACTTTGGAAGATTAAAAATGTAAGAATGAAAACGATAGAGTCAGAGACACTTACAATGAAAATTTGCCACCATTGATCCTTTTTACTACCTGGAACGTGTTTCCAGCTGAACCATGGCCACCGGTAGTTTCCCTACCACGTAGCTCTGATAAAAGCGTGGACTTCAGGATCAATACCAAATCTGAAAATAGAACATAAACAGACATAAGCCATCAGACATACATTAATCAGACATACAGTAATCAGACATCCATTAATTATCAAACATCTAATCAGACGAACAGAAGCATACATAAATCGGACATACACATAGTAATTTTAAATAAACAAACCGGGTTCTTAATTAATTTCGTCATTTATTATTAGTACAAATGATAGATATTCGGAAGTACAAATGATTATAAAACTATAACTTCAATCTTAAATTAGTTTTAATAATATAATTTATTTTCATAAAAAAACATTCAAAAAATAAAATGATCAAAATAGAGGTTCTATTGAAGGTTAAATATACTTTTATGTCTATAGGATTATCTAACATATACTTTAGGTTTAGTCGTTTAGAGTTAAAGAATAAGGTTTTGAAGGTAGTTTAAAAATTTAAGAAATAAATATTAGTTATTAAAAAAAAAAATTTAAAAACATTTTTTGAATTTGGAAAAGAAAATTTGAAAAAGAAATTGAAAAAATCAAAAAGGAATTATAAAAATATTAAGTTTGAAAATATATAATTCAAAAAAATATATAATTTTATTATTTATTATTATTTATATATTTATAAATCAAGTTAAACAGAGGATTTGTCACATTTCTACCTTCCAAAACTCCAGAAGCCGCAGTTTGGCGGTGGTGCTGCGGTCATCGTCTTTGAAGTCAGCAAGATGGAGAGAGAAGTTTGCCACTATACTCTGCAAAAAGGTTTGGGTGTCAATATGATTGTGAGGAACAAAGTGATAAATTTCATGAAGACAAACTAAGCTATTTATAGCTCCAGAATCACCGACCGGAAGAAAATGGGAGATGCAATAAATGTGATATGGTAGAAGGAGTGGGGGAGACGAAGTTAATTGAGACCTTAATGACAACAAATCACTTTGAATGCCGTAATGGCGCTGAATCTGTAACGGTTTTGATTGAGTAGATGGCTAAACGACGCGAATGGAGAAAGGAAACAAAAAGATTCTTCATCATGATTTCAGTCATCCATCTCGAAACACCATTGATGGTGTGAAAGAATGCAGAAGAAGCTTCTTAGGTATCAGACATGGAAAAAAGACACACATCCTAGATTGCAGTACGTAAACGATGAAGACAAAATGGCATTTTGTACTTTAGTTCTTAACATAACCATAAAGCCCACAAACTTTTATTACTTACCGTAAATGGGCTTTAGTTCTTAACATAACCATAAATCGAGCGCTGCGTTTTGGTTAACTGGACACGTGATGCGCTCATAATCACCTGCTTAAAGACTTGGCCCGTTGTGGAGAGAGAAAATTGTTTTTTATATAATAATAGATAGATAGATACATGCTAAGATTTCTCCCGATTTCTTGAAGACAAACGTAAAGGGAGTTGCTTGTCTGATCCTGATCTTCCCTCGTCCTGTTCGCTCGTCGACACTTGAAATCGCGAAGCCGATAATATAGCAGATGACTGCAAAATTGAAGCAGGTGATGCTGCTTTGGCTCGAGGGTTTCCTAGAAGCTTGTTCTCTCCACCGTGTTGTAATTCTCTGTCACAAGTAGGTTCCTCTGATTTTGTTTCCCGAGAAACTTAGATTTCCATCTAATCTCACAATATTTTCTCCCGAATTGTTTTGATTGGTAATTAGGTCGCGAAAGCTCCTATTACGAACGGGGCAGTGTTTTCTTTTGAATGGTTTGATTTTCTTAGGAAGGTAAATGTCAACTACTTAACCTTTGTTTTGATTAACCTGTTTGGCTTGAAATCGAGATTACATATGATCTAGAAAAGAAAAGATTGGATCTTGGGATGAGTTCAATCAACTTGCCGGACAGGCTGAGACCTAATTAAAAGAGATTCTCTTTTTTCTTTGCCAAGATTCTTTTGATGTTGACTTGAGAGTTCTTCAGATGGTGTCTTAAGATTCAATACTCTGAGCTTATCTTACACCTTCTTTTTTGAATTGGTTTAGTTTGGGCGTCTTTAAGTGGTTTGTTAATCCAGCCCTTCAGTGGATATTACCTGATCCATGCGCTCCCGTCACGTTCCAAGACTTTTGCTCGTATAATGGATCTTATGCCTTTCTACGTGGTGGTCTTTTGCAGCTATTTTACGTAAGTTTACTGCTACCTTTTAGATTTAGTGTAGTTTATCGTCGCGGGTTGTGTATCAACTTTTTCAATTAGCTGACTTGGAAAGAACACTTTTATTACACTGCAGGTATTTTGGTTCTATCCTATGTATATGCTGAGCTTCATCTTAAGTAACATCTGGTAGCCTTCTTGCATCTTTACCTTTGCTTTCTTATTTTTTTGCTTCTCGGAGTTGTTATTATTACCATGTGACTTAGTTGACTGACACAGGAGTGAGTATTGCCTGTTGAAAACAAATTTATTCACTTTTCCATTATTTTATTCTGAGCAATCCGTTAACTTAGTTTGTTAAGACTTTAGACTGTTTAGTTCGTTTGATTGGGCTGTGAACTTCAGGTATAACGATGTTGCAAAGTATGGATTTGAGGCAATTGAAAAATCTGAGTTAAGGTCGGCAGAAACATTCAGCCAATGTGACGTCCCTGCGTCAGTGAACATGACAAATGCTGAAAGACCTTCTGGTTTTGGAGGGTACTTCTCTACCAAATCACTTCTTCAAAATCAAAAAGCAGAAACAATTTTTATGTGATAAGCCAATTCCCTTTTTGTTAATTTTCAGGGTGATGATTGATATAGGAGAGCAGGTGTATTCGATATTACTCCTGACATTTTTCTTTACGGAGGTAAATTATTTTGCCTTTGTTAACCTTCTTTGAATGTATACGATCATTCCTTCCTTCGGGTATGTTAACCTAATGGGCTGTGCAAACTAGGTTTATGTTGTTGGCGTTATACCATACATTGGGAAGATACTAAATTTCTTACTTCTTTCATGGATGTATGCTTACTACTGTTACGAGTATGCTCTGTTCTCTCACCTTATGTCAATAAACAGAATTACCTAGTGTCTTCAAACTCACTTAAATACGTGTTCTTATCGTAGATATAAGTGGAACTTCTTGGAGATTCCTCTCGTGAAAAGGCTCGAGTTCTTTGAATCTAACTGGGCATTCTTTGCTGGTTTTGGTGAATTTTTCTCCTTGATTTATTCCGTTGGCGACGTTAGTGAAATTGAAAAACTGAAAGCTGGCTTTTATTTGTTTTTTTTTTTTTTTTGTTTCAGGAAGCCCCGGCGTGTTAGCCATTTTCTTTCTCTCTCCTCTTGTCAGCGGAGCGCTTATGGCCATACTGTTTCCATTGGTAACTTTTTGCGTCATTAACTCAGTGTCAGAGATTCAGTCATTAACTCAGTGTCAGAGATTCAGTCATTATATTCTTGTAAACTAGTGTTAACAGAATGTACGCAGTTTGTTTTAACTGCTACAGGGTCAGGACCTGACAAATCTATCGTTGCCCCAAGAGGAACGTGGCAATGTGCAGGTTTATTGAGGCTTCCAATATTCTATGTAGCTAACACACTCTCGTAAGCAAAACTCTCTCTTTAACTTCTATTGAAACTTTAAGCTTTTAATCTATGATGGTAATGCTTCATAGCTTTATGTTGCATATAAATCTCCTTGGGTAATCTAGGATGCTGGCGTTGTCCATCTTCCGGTTGGAGTCCCTGCAACATGAGAAGACCGGCTAAGGCTGAAACATTTTCACTGCATCTCTCAGTCTTATGTCAATACTGCCGTCTCGTTGATTTCAAGTGGTCGTGCTTCAGCAATTTAGAGGTCTGGCTTTGGCGCATAGTTATCTGATAGCAATGCATATGATAGACACTATGCTGCAAACTGCAAAGCAACGAATATGAAAGAAGACTGTCATGTCAGAAGTAGAGTTTGATTGTAAATTAAATATAATCCACAAATTATAAGTAAGTCTGCGTTTCATTCCTTTACTTCATACTAGAGCCTGTCCCGGGCGTTTTTCTATAATTTTAGTTAAATTTATAACTCTAAATTTGTATTTGTAAATGTACATTAGAACCTATCATAAAATACCAATTAATAGAGAAATCAAGTTATTTATTTATTCTTTGTTTTTTTCCAATGAATTTAAAACGGTTAAAACTCACAATTGTTGTGTTGTTCATTAGAAATTGTATATAATATGAAGTTTGTGTTTAAAAAGAAGTGTTTTAAAAAATGTTCAAAAATGGACTGAAAGTTATTTAGCTTTAGTAATGTTCAAATTTTTTATTTTATTGATTATTTTTAATGTAAAATAATTAAATTCACAAATGATTTAAAAATTATTATTTTAGAATTATTGAGTTCACATTTATAGGTCTTCTGTCTTCAAAAGGAACTACAAAGCTACATATTAACCGGCTTCTTACTTGGTCTATTTCAATTGATAAATTAAGTTCATAGGTCTAACTAAGTTTATAGCTACGCAATCTTGGTTTATGATACATTTTGAAAATGTTTTATAAGTGACTGAAGAAAAATAATCTCTAGAAAAATTGTTAAATGCTATTGATGAGATATCGGTAGAAATAAAGTAAATGAAATCTGAAAACTATAGTCTTTCTAAGTCAAACCCGTGTTCGAATCTCCACAAAAGCAGCCAATTTTTTCTTTTTCAAAAAGAAATTGATTAACATTGTTTCTGACTTTAACAAACAATTATTTAAATCTGTTACTTTTTTATACTAAATCGAACCATCTTCTGATAGAGAATAAGTTGAGTCGAAATATCACCAAAACTAAAAAAAAGTATTATCCTCCAAAACGGGGCATAGTTCATGAGAAGACATTACAAATGAAAAATAGGACACAAGCTAAACCAAACCAAATAACGGCCATGACTGCAAATTAAGAAACACGACCTTTTCTCGAAAACCTGACTCTCTTTTTTTTTCTTAAATAAGTTAAGTTTCTTTGCCGGAAAATAAGATCCCTCACTCTTGCTTACTTAGTGAGGAAACTATGCTATTATTTCTTGGCATTGTCCCCATCATCACTTGTTAAATAAACGTTCTTCTTCTTTGCTACTGGCTTTTAGTTTTTCCTTTTTGGTTGTAAAACATCTAACGTTTGTCAGTAAAAATAACATCTAACGGTTTACGCTTTTCCTCGAGTATCGGAACATTACCTTTGGTATTGATAGTTGATACAAAACTATAAAACAATAGTAATTATGTGAATGCCACTTCATAATCATTCTTCAGGAATTATTATTGTCAATCATCAATCATCATTCATTTTAGTCAGACCAACCCAATATATGATTTGGAGGAACTTGAAAACAACATTCATACCTCAGTTACACAGTGCCATGTTCTTGTACGTCAATATCTTTGATCCTAGTCATGTGCGTTCATCCAAATTTATGTACCTAATTCTGTTTAATGCAATTTTGTTTATTAGAACGGAGAGACCCCACTGCAGTGGTTGGTATGGTAATTATCTTTCCATGCAAAATTCACTTTACTCCTTTAGTGTTAAAACCATTCTATGAGAACGACCACAACCCGTTTCTTGATTTTCCTGCTGCATAATTCTAAGAAAAGAAAAG
Source organism: Brassica oleracea var. oleracea (assembly GCF_000695525.1). NCBI lineage: Eukaryota > Viridiplantae > Streptophyta > Magnoliopsida > Brassicales > Brassicaceae > Brassica > Brassica oleracea. The sequence goes on from NC_027756.1 coordinate 24,458,103, forward strand.
GCAATTTATTAGTTTATTTTTAGTGTATTTTGTCTTCTAAAGAACAAATGACAGAGGCAAAAGCTTTGATGCTTTCGCTTTTATTTCCCTTTCTTGGGGTGTCTTTGCTTTATTATCCTTAACATATTAATTTGAATTTGTATATATGCTCTTCTTCGTTGATATCATCCGCATTATCATCATTGTACGTCATCCATCTCAAGGTCGTTTGCGGCAACAGCCTCACCTATGAACCACGAGACACATGGAAGATGATTTTTTTTATTTAATGGGTTGATCTATGTGATAAATAGTGCACATACTCAGATCTTAAAACTAAAGTAACATGCAAAGAGAACTAAAGATAATATACAAAGGTACAAACCCGATATCATAGTCGTGCTCCATTTTCCCTCGGTAAAACTGCTCTTGGGGAATGCCATACCATGTCTACATCAGGATCTTTGTAACACCCGTCTTTCAAAACTAACCAACTTAATAAATATATTTCATAAAAATCCATCTTTATTCTTAAAGAAACATCTTAACATGAAATCATAAACCGCATAATTCGCAAAGTCAAACCAACGTAGTTATATCTGAAATAAAACATAAGTAAAACTCATTTTTAAAACCAGCACCCGACAAGACTCGCTGTGAACCTTCACTCCTCACCTGAAAGGGGAAAAGGGGAAAGAGGGGTGAATAACACACAGTCATTCAGTGAGGATGGTCATGCCTGTCCACATGACCCCTAACATTATTAACCAACTTGCACACAAAAATACTAGTCCTAGAACATGCATCACTCAACAT
>NC_027756.1:24459769-24461861 GCF_000695525.1 Brassica oleracea var. oleracea
CGTGGTCTGAGTTTCTTCAACTTCCTCAGATCATTAGTCCCTCTAAACGTTCTCATTTTTAGGTACACTGCATCTCCAACTTCAAACTCCAAATCTTTTCTTCTCTTGTCTGCATAACTTTTCTGGCGCTCATGAGCTTCTTTAAGCTTATCCCGAATTAAAGCCACTTGAGCCTCTGACTCTTGAACAATCTCTGGTTCTAAATCTCGTCGCTCTCCCACTTCGGTCCAACATAAGGGTGTGCGACATGGACGTCCATACAGAGCCTCATAGGGTGCCATCCCTATGCTAGAGTGGTAACTATTGTTGTATGCAAACTCAGCCAATGGTAAATAATGCATCCAACTTATCTCCCAGTCCAACATACACGCTCTCAGCATATCTTCTAGCGTTTGTATGGTACGTTCTGATTGTCCATCCGTTTGTGGGTGGTATGCAGTACTCAAATGAACTTTAGTACCCAATGCTTTCTGGAAAGCCTGCCAAAACATTGATGTGAATCTTGGGTCGCGATCAGATACAATACTCACTGGTATACCATGTAGCTTGACTATCTCTTGGAGATATTTTTCTGCTAACACATCAACTCCATCAGTCTTTTTGATAGCCAAGAAGTGAGCCGATTTTGTGAGTCTGTCCACTATTACCCATATGGCATCCTTGCCACCCGTCGTTCTTGGCAAACCAGTGACAAAATCCATAGTAATCATATCCCATTTCCACTCTGGTAAAGGTAAACTCTGTAACAACCCACTTGGTAAACCACGCTCAGCTTTTACCATTTGACAAATTGAACATTGCGCTACATAGTTGGCAACCTCCTTTTTCATTCCACTCCAATGATAATACCTTTTTAAATCCTGATACATTTTGTTACTTCCTGGATGTATCAAAAATCTTGATTGATGGGCATGAAGTAAGATCTCATCTCTTAGACCTTTATCCACTGGTACACACACACGATTTCGGTATAAAACTGTCCCATTATCTGTTACACGATATCTAATCACCCAGCTTCCAAAACCTTCTGTAATTCTACATCAGTTTTCTGTGCTTCTCTAACTCTTCATAACAAATCAGCTCGGTCTATTGCCTCTCGTCCAGCATTATCCTCTTCAACAGTTACCGCACACAGACTTAAGGTAGCTAAAGTTGATGTCAGTTCTTGCATATCTTTGATGCCTGCTACATCGCTCCTCCTCCTACTTAAGGCGTCTGCAACATGATTAGCTTTTCCTGGGTGGTATGTTATCTCCAAGTCATAATCTGCCATTTTCTCCATCCACCTTCTTTGCCTTAGATTTAAATCGCTTTGAGTGAACACATACTTCAAGCTCTTATGATCAGTGAATATCTGAACTTTTTCTCCATATAGGTAACAACGCCATATTTTCAAAGCAAAAACCACTGCTGCAAGCTCCAGATCATGAGTAGGATAGTTAACCTCATGCTTTCGTAGTTGTCTTGAGGCATAAGCAATTACCTTATCTTCTTGCATGAGCACACATCCTAATCCTGTTCCTGAAGCGTCGGTGTAAACCACATATGGTACTCCTGTCCTTGGTAATACCAACACTGGAGTTTTGGTCAAATGCTCTTTCAGTTTCTTAAAGCTCTCCACACACTGCTCCGACCATTCAAACTTTACTCCCTTTCCCGTTAGTTGAGTCATCGGCTTAGATAAGCTAGCAAATCCTTTTACAAATTTCCGATAGTAACCAGCTAACCCGAGAAAGCTACGCACCTCTGTGGCACTTTTAGGTGTAGGCCAATTAATGATTGATGTGACTTTTTCAGGATCCACAGCCACTCCTTCTTCTGAAACCACATGCCCCAAAAATCCAATTTTCCTTTGCCAAAAGCTACACTTGCTCAACTTAGCGAATAGCTGATGTTCTCGCAACTTGTTCATCACCACGCGTAGATGCCACTCATGCTCTTCTTTTGTCCTTGAGTAAACCAGGATGTCATCAATGAACACAATTACACATTTATCCAAATACTCTCGAAACACATTGTTCATCAATTTCATAAAGGCTGCTGGCGCATTAGTTAGCCCAAATGGCATCACTACGAACTCATAATGTCCATA
>NC_027756.1:24464516-24474977 GCF_000695525.1 Brassica oleracea var. oleracea
AGTATCTGGCCGTAAACTCCTCTCCAAAACCTCAACTTGACACTGATCTCACTTAGAGAACAGAGTGTTGCAGGCTGCGTTTTTGGTGAATTTGGCAGGGCTTTGCCATCAATTTTTCTCTCCCTCTCCTCTCTAGATCGTGGCCACAACATATAAGTGAAATATCTTAGGTTGCAGATCATCCAAAATGACTAAAATGCCCTTCTTTAGGGTTTTTTTTTTTTGGCTCAAAATATGGGCTTTGGGGTTTGAATGGGTTTGGGCCATGACAATCTTACTCGTCATCAGGAACTTGAGGTGGACTGAAATAATTGAAGAAACTCCCCCTCTCCTCAGTCTTAGTGATGGGATTTGTGAGTTTGTGATTTTGGATCCCTTCTTTGGCTTATTTTAAGGACCTTCTGATCCAAACATTCTATATAGGACACCACTCAGTCTCCGTCCTGTACAATAGTTAAGGATGAGTAAATCTTTTTCTTAAGGAAAAAAAAAGGCAAATACATGAGAAAAGAAATAGATCACCCAATAATGGCCTTCTCGAGGATTGAATCATCTTCTTCAATCATGTGATTTGTCTTATTCACCACAGTGTTTTCCAAATAAGGGTTCTGAGCAAAGAAAAAGTGAAGCTTGAACTCTTTTGAAGGAACTTGATGTTTTACCCAAGTGTCAAAAGAATAAATAAAATAAAATGTATTTTGAAGGAATATATCTATAAGATTCAACGCATATGTATTAAGATTATATACCCAGGTGTCAAAGGAATAAATAAAATAAAATGTAATTAAGTCAAAATAATATTTAAAATAAGAAATGTAAAACAATTATTGCCTAAAGTTTTATCTTCTCACCGTTTATCTCTTTAATAACAATATTCTGTTAAACCAGATTTGCTCTTTTTGGTTTTATTTTATCCCGGAGTTTTAGAAAAAAATTTTTTTTTTATTATATATAATATGGTAATATTATACAAATATAAAACCTGATAGAAAATCAAAATTTGTTATATTTTAAATATAATATATATATGAGATGGATAGGAGCAATAATGGGAGTATGCGAAATGAATAAAAAATTAATTAAAATTTATCTCTAAACCATATAATTATTTATTTTACATATTTTGTTTCTCAAGAAAATAAATTGTTAACATTTAATTTGCAAATAAATATTTGCAAACCAACGATGGTAATATAGTGACTGAAGAATAATTTTCAATGGTCTAGAAAGAAAAATACAATCTCAATTTAATGACAAAAGTCAAACAAATGTCCAACAAACAAATCTCAAACCAAACATGCTCATGTTGACCATTCTAATGACAAAAGTAAAAAAAAAAATTAAGAAATGTCAAGTTTCGCTTGATTCGTCATTAGCGGTTTGAATGTTATTGTTAACATGGTTATTTTTGTTTCTTGTTACAAACAATAATAACAAATTCCCGACGGTAATGGAAACAAAACACATAACCAGTTAACTAATGAACAAGACTTAGGTTCACCCCCTAGGGTGAACCTTTAAATTCACCTCTCTTTTTATGACCAATCAAATTGCCATGTAGATAATTAATTAAAAAATATTAAACTTATTTAAAAATAATTAAAAAACAGAATAATGCCAATTTTAATGCCGATGACGCCGTTACTTAAACCGTAAACCCTAAATTTTAAATTTTAAACCCTAAACCTTAAATCCTAAACCCAAACCCTAAACCCTATACCCAAATCCTATACCCTAAACCCAAATTATATACCCTAAACTCAAATTGTTAAAAAATTAAGATTTCGGGTTTACGGTTTAGATGGCGGTGTCAGCGTTGTTAAAATTAGCATTATTTTTTTTAGTTATTTTAAAATAAATTTAATATTTTTTAATTAATTATCTACGTGGCAATTTGATTGGTTCTAGAATGAGAGGTGAATTTAAAAGTTCACCCTATGGGGTGAACCTAAGTTTTGTTCTTAACTAATGGTCATAAATTGTTTAGAAAACAGGGTAGAGCTACAACGTGAGAGAGGTCTGTTCTTGTTGGTCTCTTGATCGCATTGGCGTGTAAGCTCTTGTATTTCTACGGTCATGGACGGTTTAGAAATTTGTGTAGCAGGTTCACGCAGCCATTGCTTTAACCTAACCGCTCCCATGTTGCATTTGGGGGGGAGAGGGGGTGGGGGGTAAATACATTGCCCTTGAAAGTGCTTAAACAGCTCGCCTTAGCAATCCATCTTTAAAAACTTTGCTGGAAGTATTGGAGTTATAGTGGGGTTAGGTTGGAAGTTAAGAGAAAAGCTCTTTGTATCTTACCTCATAAATTTCGGTAACTCATTCCCTACAAAGACGATGAAATATATGTTTAGCAACCAAGCAGGGATCACTGGGCATGCAGTACCAAAATATATAAGGTGTAAGTCGAAGCACAAATTAGAGACCACACGTTCTCCCAAACTTGTCAGAAACAACAGACCCAAGCTAAACTTTTACATGAAGATGTAAATATAGATGTTGAACACTTCAAATACCTTGTGAAATCTTCCTTGTCTTCTACAAATCCTTTCTTCTTACCGTTCCGTTCTCTCCATGTTTTCCCATCCAAACTTTCTCGAATGCAGGGTTGCAAGTTCTTCAAGAAGCTATCGTATATATTCTTGAAATGGAAAGTTTTAGAATCAGATATAATAAGCCAGTCATACTTAAAAGAGACTGGAGGTCAAACAAAGGATTCTGTAATAAAAATCCAAGAGTCATATGGACCAAGCTACTACTTCACAAAAAACCAACATTAAAGGTTACCTTGGCGATTCTCCGCTCAATATACGAGCTGCGTTTGTTGCTCTCCGCTCATTAGACACATAGGAGCAATTGCTTTCTTCATATGACCAAATTGAAGAGAAGACTAAATCAGAATTCAGAAAGATTGATTTGACGATTAAGTTTGTAACACTAACAGATACAACAACAATTATTACCTATCCTTCCTCAATAGCATCTTCCTCCATGTCCCATGAAATACCATCAGCCGTTGATGCTTGCTGTCTTGCTCGGCAAAGTGGCTTGCTGTTCCGACATCTACTGTCTCAACTTAGCTACTGTTATTAACTGCAAGTGTTGATAGTAAAATCCAACATCAGAGGCACATCAACAAAAAGTAACGAACAAAAAAAATGTTTTTAAAAGTTAGCGATTAACAAAAAAAATTCCAACACTTAGCCTCTACAATATCAGTGTGACTTATACCTGTATGAAATGCCAGAGCATATCTATTTTGCTTAATTATTCACCTGCACCGGTCGGTGTTTCATTTACCATTCGTTGTGATAAGATGCTGCATGTTCAGATCGTGTGATGGATAAAGAAAATGAATGAATTACTAATCAAATAGATGAATGGAGTTATTGAGAAAACAAAAAAAAAAATTTAGTGGTTTTGATATTTCTTTACATGGATCTCACTTGGAGGTGGAAATAGCCTTCCTAGTATCCATGGAAGAGGTGGAACCGGTGTTGCTTAAATCAACCGTGCAACTGATTTCGCGGGAGCCTTCATCAGGGATTTGAACGGTGCTTTGGTGGTGGATTTCTCTGGTAATTTTGGGCTGGTAATTGCCTTCTTGATGCATTAAATTAGGTCTGGGATCGGTGGGACTATATATACATGGAGATTGGTGGAGATGAATAGTTGATATTTTAAACGGCAAAAGATACGAACAGAGACGTCCACATCAGTGGCGTGGCCAAAAGTTCTTCTTCTGATTGGTTAATTAAATTTGCTGAGGTGGACATCTTCTCAGTTCACGATATCGCCTTTTTAGTATTGTGATTTGCGATTAAGTTTAGTTCTCCGGTTTGGCATACATACAGTGCAGTTAATGATCTAACCGACTGACTGCGTTTTACAATCAGTTAATGTGTTGTTCGTTTGTTTATCGCGGGATCACTTAACTCTTTTTTTTTCTTTTTTTTTTTTCAACTCGGGATCACTTTACTCCATCTTCGAAATTTAACTGAAATTTCATCAAGTCGTCATTGAGTATGTAGATATATGTGGTTCACCGCAAAATGACAAAAATAGTTCTTATTATAGAAATTATCCTCTTTACATATAATTTCATAATTTTTTTTAAAAAAAATCAGATCTGAGAAAAATAACGTTTTTGGTCGATAATAGAAGCTCACATTTTCCACTAAAACCCTAAGAATAGCAAAGAATATATTTTTTTACCAAACTTGAAAACAATCACATTTTCTTCTCTAAAACTGATTTTTTTTTTGTGCCAAAATTGAAATAACATTTTCCACGAAAACTGTAATATTCAATTCTTCAGTCAAATCCGTAATATTGTATTGATATGCCAAAATAAATCCGCAAAATCATAATCTTTGAACTAAAACCATAAAATTATATTTTTTTTGCCAAAATTGCACAGTTTTATTTTCTGCAAAATCCTATAATCGGATACCCTCAAATTCCACATCTCATTGTCTTTTGCCAAAAATCGAAAAATCAAATTTTCCTGCCAAAATCAAAATTTTCTTCTAAACCACAAAATCATATATTTTAATGGTAAATCAACTAAATAAAAAGAAAATTTATAAATAATTTACTTGTAAAAATATAAATAAATTTTTGATCAATCCAACAGAAATTTCCATATTAAATCCCTAACTTATATTTTAAAATTTCAAAGAAAAAATTAAAATATCTCATTCTTCCTACACGCGTATAGTAATTTAACGCAGCAGCAGACTAGCGTGTAAGTTGAGTTTATCTCTTTTAACATTATAGTTTAACATAGATAAACCACACAATATACACATAATCATTTAGATGCTCATTCTTTAGTTTTATCAATATAAATTTGATATTTCATCAAAACAAAAATGTAAGACAAATCATATAAATTCTATATTTCTTATTAACTGAAAATAAATATAAGTATATACGTTACATCAATATTAACTAATTCAGTTTTTGTAAAGAATTTAATTCTTTGCAGCAACGCTTGGATTTGTTTCCTATTTCGTAATAATAACAAAAAGCTGATTAAAATTAAAAAAAAAAATAAAAGAGAAAGAAGAAAATATAACCTTTTCATAGGGAAAACAGTCATTTCATACCCAACATATCGTGATATGTTCAATTCATACCTGACTTATATGGCTGTGCCAAAACATACCTCAACTTATATGTTCTTGCGAAAACATACCCGACTTATAATTTTTTAGCGAAATCAACACTAGCCGCTACATCATCCACTTTTGTTGAAAACGCCGGTAGCACGATCATCCACTTATAATTTATAGAAAATGTAAAATTTTATAAAATTTTATTATTTAGTAAAATTAACAAAAACTATTTAGTGTTTCAAAAAAAAAAATTGTACATATAACATCTTCGTCAGCAAAATTAGCTGACGTAGCATCCACGCGAACAAAAGTGGATGATGTGGCAGCCGCTGTGGCGACTGGTGTATGATTTCACCAAAAAATTATAAGTCGGGTATGTTTTGGCACGACCATATAAATTTAAGTATATTTTTGCACTGCTATATAAGTCGGATATGAATTGAACATATCGTGATATGTTAGGTATGAAATCGTCGTTTTCCCCCTTTTCGTAACACTTAAAAATTAATATAACCTTCAACTGTTTTCTACAACACTAACTTACTTTTAGTGACAAAAAAAATAATTAGGCTCTAATTTGTAATAATTATGGTAAATTTTTTGTTCCCATATTATAGCAGCTATGTTAAACCATTTTGTCAAATTATTAACATGAGGGTTTCACTTTTTTCACTAAATTTTTCATGGATGGATGAATGAATATATAAAAAAATTCTTATTTTTTTAATTTCTCAAATTAGCTGGCGGGTCCCACGTCTAGTCACACTACATTACAAAATAATAATACACTATGATACTTTAAACGTGTTCGGAGAAATTTATAAATCATGATACCACAATAAAAACTAAGATTATTGTCTAAGAAATTTTGTGTTGACTCATCTCTCTCATTTCAAACACTTATCCTTCTGCTGCAAAGATGAAGAATCCATATCTTTTGGCTATTTTCCTTGTTGGCGCCCTCGCTTTACAAGATACAAAAAGCAGGGAAGAAGAAAGACTCACTTTTATAGACAAAAGGCTTGAAGTGGTGTACCCAGTGATCCAGGGATTCAAGTCACTCATCACTCTCGACCCGTTCAAGGTAACACAGACATGGATAGGTTCAGACATTTGCAGTTACAGAGGCTTTCACTGTGACAATCCTCCGGACAACAAAACCGCTGTCACTGTCGCTTCCATCGATTTCAATGGCTTCCAGCTCTTTGCTCCCTCCATCGAAGGATTCATCGATCAACTCCCAGACTTAGCTCTGTTTCATGCAAATTCAAACAACTTCGGTGGTACTGTCCCTTCCAATATCGTTAATCTCAAGTATCTCTATGAACTCGACATCAGCAACAATAAATTCACCGGTCAGTTTCCGACCGCGGTAGTTGGCATGCCTGGTTTGACATTTCTTGACATCCGCTTCAACTCTTTCTCCGGTTCAATCCCACCACAAATCTTTGGCCAGAACCTCGATGTTCTCTTCATTAATGACAACACCTTTACTGCGAGCCTCCCGGAGATACCTGGCGATAGTCACATCCTTTTTTTAACTTTAGCAGACAATAAGTTCAACGGTCCTCTCCCGAGAAGCATCCTAAGATCTATGACAACGTTAACCGAGGTACTTTTCTTGAATAACGACTTTACGGGTTGTATCCCTTACGAAATCGGGTTACTCAAGGGAGCATCAGTTATCGATATCAGTGGAAATAAGCTCACAGGTCCTTTACCCCTTTCACTTATGTGTCTAGAGAAAGTGGAGCAGCTCAACTTTGCTAGGAATCTCTTGTTTGGGGCAATCCCAGATGCAGTGTGCATGTTCCTCCCGGAGAATCTTGTCAACTTATCCTTGTCTGATAACTATTTCACACACGTGGGGCCATGGTGTAAGATTTTGGTTGAAAGAGGTGTTCTTGATGTTAGGAATAACTGCATTCCTTTCTTCCCAGGACAAAGATCTATTGAAGAATGTGCGGAGTTCTTTGTCAAACCTAATCACTACTGTCCTCACGCATGGTTTCATAGTTTTCTTCCTTGTAGATATTCTCACATATCTTCTTCCTCTGCTAGTGATTTTATGCCCATGGTGGCTCCCTCACCTTGATGTTCATCATCATATATCAGCGTGTTTGATCTCTTCATTGTAATGAAAATAATCGAATTATGTTTCCACCAACAAAATCATGGTAAGAGAAGGGAAGAGTGGTGTTGTGTTGGAAATACAAGTATAATCTTGTTTTTGTTAACTAGTATATGATTTCCATGTCCATTAATGAATGTGCAATGTCATTTGCGTATAGTAGTCACGATTCGTGATACAAAGAAAACTCTATTTTTTTTTTTTTATGGTTAAATAAGACAAATTGATAGTTGAGTTAATTAAATGCAATCCACAGTGATTTCCTGTATAATAAATTGAAGATTTTTTTTTTTTTTTTTTTTTCAAACTTGAGGTGGCCTGGGTAACCAGACCGGAATAGAACAACCAACAAAGTGTAACTCTCTACGGAAAGATCTAGCAGTCTAAGCTAAAAAATCTGCAGTCTGATTATACGCCCGTGGAACGTAAGTGATGTTGAAGTCCGGGAAGCAGATTTGTAGCGTCTCTATTCTCTGCAATTCCGTCGCAAAGCTTGGCCACGCCTGGGGATCCTTAACCATAGCAATCAGTTCCTTACAGTCTGTCCCAAAGCTCTGGCAGGTCGAGTGCTGCAGCGTATTCTCCACCGCCCACCGAAGTGCTTCTACCTCCGAATGCAAGGCCGATTCCCGTCGAGGGAAGTTTTTTGTCCCCATAAGCTGAATATTTCCAGAGCTATCTTTCCATGTCCATCCACATCCACTGAAGTTAGCTGAAAGAGTCCAAGATCCATCTAATAGACAAATATTTCCCAAACATACGGTTTGGGGTTCCTCATTCATAGTGTCCTGTGTCACAGCTTGTGCCACTTCATTAGCCTCAAACCATGCATGGCATTCACTCTCAGCATGTCTAACCAGTTCCAGAGGATCTCTATCTATTCCTCTGAAGAGTTTTTCATTTCTAGCTTTCCAAATGAACCATATTATCCAGGGATAAGGATCCCTATCTTGCTCTGGCTCCATGATACTATTTTTCCTCCAGAACAGATAATCCATGTTTGTGTAGACGCTCGATACCGGAAAAATATTTGGGCATGTCGGAGTTGAAGATAAAGACCATACTTGACGGGCTGGTGGGCATTCAAAGATTGCATGTGTGACAGTCTCCTCTGCTTCTCCACATCTTGGGCAATAGTTGTCGCACCTTATATTACGTCTAATTAAATTCCTCGTTACTGCCACATGACCAGTTAACAACTACCATATAAGATGACATATCTTCGTAGGGGCCTTCAATTTCAACGCAAATGCCTGAAGCTTTGTAATACTTAACTCCAAAACTTCCGTCTCCTCCGTTAACTTTAATAAATTCTGCGCCACCCAATATCCAGATTTAACCGTATATTGGCCACTCCTTGTAAAGTTCCAGCAGTAAGTATCTCGCCGATGAGTTGAGCTTATGGCCAAACTCCTTATGAGTGGTATATCCTCAGGATGAACATAGTTCTCCAATAGTCCCACATCCCAATCCTTCTATCCCTGGTCAATAAGATCGCTTACTCTCATGTTGGGGTTCATCACAGGAGCTATGGGAGCAGCTGGCCTGGCGGGATTCGATGGAATCCATGGATCCTCCCATACTTTAACCTCATAGCCTGAGTGTATCTTCTGTCTAATCCCCAGTAGCAGTAATTTTCTTGCCGCAGAAATGCTAGTCCACACATAGGATGGGCTACTAGCAGGGCTTACTCTCAATGGAAAGCTCAATCTATAGTACCTTCCCTGTAAGACTCGGGCCACCAGAGAATCAGGAAACTGTACTAATCTCCATAGTTGTTTAGCTAGAAGCGCCAGATTAAACTCATGAATCAATCGGAAGCCAATTCCACCCTCTTCTCTGGATAGGCAGACTTTCTCCCATTTCGCCCAGTGTATTCCTCTCTTTGGTGGATTCGAGCTCCACCAGAACTGAGCAATGGCACTGGCCAAGCTTTCACATATCTCCAATGGGAGCAGGAAAGTTGACATGACGTATGTCGGAAGAGCGAGCAGAATTGATTTAATCAGTACTTCCTTTCCACCTTTTGAGAGCCATCTACCTGTCCATCCATTCACTCTATGCATCAGCTTATCTTTCAGAAATGCAAAAAGCTTGCATTTTGAGCCGCTTATATCCTCGGTGATACCTAAGTATGTTCCCATTCCTCCTTCGTTCTGTATCCCAAGTGCATCTTTAATCTCTTGTCTCATATTTGCATTAATCCGCTTACCAAAGAGTAAGGAGGACTTGTCAAAGTTGATGCACTGACCAGATGCTTTACCATATTTCCTGACTACTTTCATTATTTCTTCACATTCACGGGGTTCCGCCTTACAGAAGAAAAGGCTATCATCAGCAAAGAGAAGGTGTGATACCGACGGACACGTGCGTGTAACACGCATCCCTGTTATCTTCCTTTGTATCTCTGCATGATTAAGAAGGCTAGCGAGCGCTTCCGTGGATAAAATAAAAATGAAAGGAGACAAAGGATCTCCTTGTCTTAGTCCTCTACCTGAAATAATATTCCCTCTTGGCTCTCCATTCATGAGAACCTTATATTTCACCGATGTAATACATCGCATGACCCAGCCGATCCAAGTTTCTGAGAATCCCATTTTACGCAGGACCGCTTCAATAAACGACCACTCCATCCTATCATATGCTTTGCTCATGTCAGTTTTGATGGCCATCCTTTTATTTCGTTCTCAATGCATGGAACATTTCCTGGGCGATCATAACATTATCTGAAATCTGTCTCCCAGCAACAAAGGCTGACTGAGTTTCCGATATCAGACCTGGTAGCACTTTTTTCAACCTCTGGCATAAGACATTTGAAATTATCTTGTAGCTGACGTTGCACAGACTAATGGGTCTGAATTGAGTCATTGCAGTAGGCTTTGATATCTTCGGGATGAGACATATATTTGTGTCATTCAGCCCGTTCGCCATCGTCCCCTCAAAAAGAAATTTATTAACCATAAGGGTTAAATCCTCCTTTACTATATCCCAAAATTTCTGGTAGAAAAGTGCAGTCATCCCATCGGGTCCTGGAGCTTTCTCTTGGTGCATGGCAAAAAGCGCTAATTTGACCTCCCATTCAGAGACCGGAGCTGTAAGGTCGTCATTCATAGCACCAGTTATTGTTGTTGGCACCTGAGCTAGCGCCTCCTCGATTTCCTCCGGGTTCGATGATTCAAAAATCTGCCTGAAGTAACTAGTAGCAATGAC
>NC_027756.1:24475324-24500834 GCF_000695525.1 Brassica oleracea var. oleracea
AGATCCTCGAAGAAGAATCTCAAATTTCTTTTTCTGAATGCCCAATGGAGCACTCGACTTGTAACCATGCTTAATATGTCTCGATGATCTACCAGCCAACCTCTGTGATTTCTGATCAGAACCACGAACTTCCCTACCCTGCCTGCTCTTGGCTTCCATTTCCACAAGCTCCACTCCCATCAAATCATCATCTTGCATCTCACTATCCATCAAACCATCATCTAGCTGCTCTGTAATATCCATATCGTCGAGTGCTTCAATCACCTGATCATTCTCCTTAGTCGGTTTTGGATCCTGCTCCGTCAAAGTATCAAAAGCTAGAGATCGAGGAGTCCCTTTTAGACGTTTCGTTACGTTCCCATCTAAGCCATCTCCCCGGGAAGGCGTGACAATAGTACTGGCTATTCTCCTCGTACCAGTAGCCCTACCCAAGCCTCTCTGATCAGGACTCGGACGCGCTGGAGACTGCAGTGGAGGAACCTCGCAATCAGCCTGCACACTCTTAGCACTTTCCCTCGGCGGTGAAGAGGCCCTTTGCCTTTGGTGATCATCTGGACCATCTGCACGATCCAGCGATACATGCACCAGCCGATCACGTACCACATTCCCATCATGGCGGCCCTGGGGCTGGGACTTCTTCTCACGCCAGGTTGCACCAATGTACCTGTCGTAAGGCTTTGCCTCCTCTCGCGCACCCCCATACTTCTTCCTCCAAGACGGTTCATCCCGCCGGCGAATAACCCTATCCGTATGGCCCTTATAAGCCTCACGGGGGTTATTCAAATCATAGCTTCGCCCTTCAATAGCCTGCCTCCCAGTAGCATAGCTAGACTGCTTAAGATATGGACCAGCCAACGCTTTTGAGTGTAGCGCATTGGGTTCCTTCTTAACCAATGGTTTTGAGTACTGCTGTGGCCTATGCTCCTGCAGCTGAACCCGCGCAAAGACGCCTTAGCGCTGTATCGAAGGACAATACTCCTTCTGATGTGTAAGCATACCACAAGTAGAACAATACTTAAACAACATCTCGTACTTAATTTCAATCGTAACCTCATCTCCCTCCGGAGATTCAGCCTTCCTTGCAAACTTTAGTGGCCGACGAGAGTCAAAATCTAAAAGCATTCTGCCTTCAATCAGCTCTATTGTGTCCTGATGAACATGTCCCAGCCGGGAACCTATTTCTCTCAGGTTGTTCTCAGTCCATAGGTGCAGGGGTACACCAATCAGTCTAGTCCAAAATGGTATTATCCAAGGATAGTCATCATGAACAATGGGCTCCCAGCGAACCAGCACAAACATACAGAAGTTGAAGTGGAACGGACCCTGTCGAAGAACAGAGTTTAGCTCCTCTTCGGTGGTAAAGTTGAGTAAAAACTTTCCATTTCCCAAGTCATTTGCAGTAATGCGATCCTCCATTCCCCATTGAACCGGCATTTTCTGGAGGAGTTTCTCCACGCTTTGTTTTTTCGGGTTCAGGATCTTTCCGATCAGAGACAGTTTGAATTCATTAATGTTTTGGGAGACATCATGATCCGTTAACTTGATCGGTTCATCATCATCCTCATAGAGGATTCCCTTGCCCTTGATATCAGCCATATGTGCTGAATTTGAACGGTACGAAGATCCCATATTTGGGTGATCACACGGCAGTGAACGTGAAGATCTGATATTGCTTGGCAACAAGCGAGACGATCGTGAATCAGAGCCGATCTGATGTAAACAAGCGTGACGTTCGTCAACGAATGTAATCACACGGCAGGGAACGTGGAGATCTGATATTGCTCGGCAATGAACCAGAGCCAATGACCGTGATCACACGACAGTGAACCAGAGTCAGTGATCACACGTCAACGAACGTGAAGATCTGATATTGCACAGAGAGCAGACCAAGAGAGATTGGCAACGCACAGATCCGCTTGATGGAGAAGAGAGTGAGACTCCAATGGGAGTCTCAACCTTTGCTGCCGTGAGAAATACACCAGTTAAGATCGAACGAGATGGAGAGTGTGATGAGAGCTTCCTATATCCAGGGTGATCCACACGCCGAAGACCGTGTC
Source organism: Brassica oleracea var. oleracea (assembly GCF_000695525.1). Classification (NCBI taxonomy): domain Eukaryota; kingdom Viridiplantae; phylum Streptophyta; class Magnoliopsida; order Brassicales; family Brassicaceae; genus Brassica; species Brassica oleracea. The sequence goes on from NC_027756.1 coordinate 24,477,382, forward strand.
GACCAGATGAAGATCAAAACTTCAATGGAAGTTTGTGATCTGAAGAATCGTTATTGGAGTCACCACAGAAGCCCTAGCCGTCCCCCGCAAAGCCTTATTTAACGTACTAATAAATTGATGATTATAAGTACAAAAAGTGTTAGATTAATACGTAGACTTATATAGAGATAAAAAGAAAAATATATATAAAGTGAGTTTGTTTGAATGTACACCGTAGGGATAGCGATAACGATATAATTGCGAGTAAAGCAATGTAAGTGGTCCTACTCATGGTCTATCATATAAAATTATAAATCATGTGGAATGGGCACTTTTCCTCCCCGTCTATTGCATTTGATGGGTTAAATTACCAGATAAAGAGTGGTGACCAAAGGTGACCCCTTCCTACCAAACCCATTAACATTTTTCGTCAACTAATCATTTATTATAATTCTTTTGCCAATCACAATAGACTGCATCCAGCTAAGAAAAGGCAACCCGCAGCTACGAAATAACATTTAACTTATCTTATTCTAAAGTAGAATTCGCTCTCTATATGAGAAGCCACATCATCAAATCGAAATTTTCCGTGCTGACATGTGTTCCTTTAAAACAAAACGATGCATATCATTAAATGAATCAGCGATATGCTGAGTCTAACTAGGCTTCGTATTTAAATATCATCTTACTGTAGTTTACGCCTGTACTGAATTGATAATTAGGCCATTTTATCAAGTTAAAACAAAGTCTATTAAAAACATGTGTACACGAAGAGAGAGTGAGCGAAGACAACCAGTCCGGAACAACAGACATCAATCACCGCATCTCTGACCACCGCTTCAAGCTCCTTCGAGCTCAGTTTTAAGCATATGCATTGTTAGTGTTTATGAACTGAGGAAGATGATGAAGTTGAAACTAACTTTCTCATTTCTGTTAACGTATAAATGTACAACATCAAGCTTATATAGTGAGCTTGTCACCGGTTTATAATATGAAATAAACCTGAGACTAAACTATAATAAACCGATATTGATAGCGCTAATATGGACTTTAAAGTCATCTGGTCCACCAACGAACAAAATTGAGGAGAAAACAAAGCTTTGGTAAAGATGTCAGCCACTTGGTTGTTGGTTCGAACATGAAAAAGATTGATGAAACCGTATACAATAAGTTCTTGAACCTTGATGCAATCATGCTTGAGCTAGAAGATAATTTGAAATGGATGCAATCTCGTGGATGCAACTCTGTGGATGCCGAACTGGTGGTTGTAGAAACTCGTGGATACAACTCTATGGATGGATGGATGGAAAGCTTAAAGATGAAACAGATGCTGGAATGGAGCATAATGAGCTTATATTGCCTATGAAGAACAAGACAAACAAGCTGGAAAAATTGTGGATCAGATTCATGGATGAGTTGGGCCTTTTTCAGCCAAAAAGGAGATCAAATATCCAAGATAAGGATCCATTATCTCTTGCTGATGAGCCAGCTATGAAATTCAAGTCTAAGAAACAAAGGGAGTAATTGTTTGCATGGTTTATTCTGAACCAGAGCTAAACCAGTTCGAAAATCAAGTCAAGGATTCAGGCCAACCTAGTTTTCCTAAGTATTTTCTTATTTATGGAATTTAGGATTTCGTTTTCCTTGTTCTTCTCTACTTAAACTCCCTTTTGTTTCAAAACAAATCATTCACCTTTTTAAACAGTTATTAGAAAGCGCTAGATCTAGGGTTTCTATTCAGGTAATTATGATTGTAGAGGTATGAAATACTTAGGTTGTCAATCCTAGAACTCGACTTCTAGTGTAAAGATATCCAGCTTTCGCATGTGATTGTTATGTTTTGACTAAGTCCAATATCTTAGTTGTCGCTTGTTGATACGGATCGAACGTCGATCGATTTTATGGTAAGAATGTCGATCGATGTTCACTTAGATAGGCCTTAACGAGTTGATCGATAGGTTCACTACTATTGTCTAAATCAACTTTCGCTTGTTTCTAGGAATACTAGTTCAAAAGAATTAATTCTGGTGCAGAACCTACCGTCGTAGTTGTCCACAATCCTAACTAAGTACAAGGTTGTAGTTAGTTACTCTAGAACACATGCATTAATCACAATTATTTGAAGGATATTTATCACCTTAGCAATTCTATATTTTGGGCTAATCCCTCATAACCTATTTGAACCCTAAATCTAACAGATGAATTACTCAGACATAGCAAAGCAATTCATAAACATAAACTGAATAAAATGCGTAAATAGAATAGAGTTAGAAATACTAAAGTTCTAATACAAATCTCTCAAGGAGTCTTGGATCTTCTCTCCAAATCTACTAAAAACCTTAAGTATTGTTTACAATAAAAAGGAAAAAAATATGAAAGCGTGTGTTACCTGAAACAATGGCATAGCACATAAATATTAGGTTAAAATCGGCCAGGGATATTCTGTAAATGTGTTGTGACTTGGGATTTAACAATGTTTCGCGAGTATTGATCTCACACAAATTACCCTAAGGAGTGAATTACTCTTTCAAATAAGAGGTTCAGTTGTAGTACTTAGGGATCGAATCCACGAGGAGCTAGAGAACCTAAAATATCTAATCAGAGTGATTAAGCTAGGTTGATTATGATTAAATGTAAATAGCAGGTTGTGAGCAAGGCAGTTGCTCGATTGATTTGATTTGGGTTTTTGGTACTTAGATGAAATAGCTAGACTTAGAGTGTCTATTCAAGTAATCATGATTATAATCCTACATATGCCTAACAAGGTGTATGCATGATATTATAGAGCTCAAACACTTATAAACAAACCGATCGGCGTTCGATTTCTAGGTTTGTCTATTGACCAGATATCAGTGTCGATCAATGATTCTTGTGGGAACCGAAATTCACACTGTCGATTTCCGTTGATTTAGGAAAGATAGGAAAACAAAATTTCCCTGAGGTCCCAGATATCTGCTAAACCACACGCCAAGCAATCAGAACACGAAAGTATAGACGAAAATAAATATGAGAATCGAAAAGAAAGCAAGAAAGGTATTATCCCGAATCTGCGTATGAGCGTTACGACAAGGTAAGAGCCTTGGCCACAAGAGCTGTCGGCGAGATCCCTATTTCTAGCAACCTAAGACTGCGGAAACCTAGTTGAGTCGCAGCTCGATAACAAAAAACGGAAAATTTCCTAAATGTCCTAAGTGCTAAGTTTTGCTCTGAGTAGAAAAATTGCGCCCCCTGCATCTTCAGCCTCGACTTCCTGATATACTCCTCTAGAGGCGGTTTGCTCTTTCCATTTCTGCACTCGGTCAAGTTTATCACTTCGCGGAAATATTCTATTTTTCTTTGATCTTCGTGTTTATCTTTGGAAACTTCACATTTATCTTTCGAACTTGACATTTATCTTCTCCTGCGAAGTAAAGGATAAACCGTCATAACGATTGGGCTCGATTTCATATAAAATTGTAAGTGGGCTTCTAGCCGCGTTATGGACCCTTTCAGGCTGTTTTACGACTTGAGCGTTTTTACGATTTATCGAATGAGCGCTTACGAAACGACGTCGATTCTGTGAAGGTTCAAATTTCTCGTATAGCGGAGGCAGCTCGAGGTGTTTAGGTAACCGTTGCCGTTTCATACGAGATAAAAAGTTCTTTCGGTTTTAAATCGCAAAATTCCAACGATGACTCCGATCGAGATGAAACAAGAGCAGGTTCAATCCAATCCCGAAGGAGGGAGCTACGAGGACGGGACGAAGGCAGGCTAGTTGATCCAACTCGCCGAACGGGAGAGTTGGACTGCACTTTCGGTCCAACTCCCCCGTTCGGCGAGTTAGACGGTGCGTTTAGTTTGGATGATGGAGCCTTATAGTTGTTTTGTTGTTCGGGATCGTTTGTCTGAGGCCTTGAGTGACATTTCTCGAAGACTTATCATGTGAATTCTTTTTAGAGTTGTTATGAAACTCGATTTAGGTTCTCCCACTTCTCTTTTCTTTTGAATTTTATTTCCTTTTTTCAAAGAGGACATTTCTTCGGAAGTTTTTGACGTTGATTTTGTCGTCACTGATTTTGACCCCAACAATTCTAGAGGAATATAGTCAAGTTTTACGCGTGGGTTGAATTATGCTCACTAGGCTTCCTAGATCATCTTTCGCCTTACTCTAACAATCCTAGCTCAATTAGGAAGGATTCAGGGTGAGATTCAAGTGATGACTTGTACCTACAACTCCTAGATCAAGGTTCTAGCTAGCTAAACTAGAAACAAGCATTAATGACAATCCTAATGATGAATATAAAAACTTAGCAATCTATAGTTGGGGTTAATCCCTCATAACCTATTTAAACCCTAAACCTAACAATAGAACTATTCAGATATGGTAAGCAATTCATAACAGCAATTAGGTATAAAAACTGCATAGATAAATAGATAGATATTAATGGAGTTCCAATCACAAATCTCTTTGGATCTTCTCTCCAACTCTACTAAAATCATAGAAAACCTTTGCTGTGAAAATAAGAAAACAAGAAAGCACACTTTGCCTCTAACATGTTGTGAAGCTATAAATATTAGGTTAAAACTCGTCTGGGGTAATCTTGTAAATAGGTGAAGTCTTGGCGCGCTTCGCTATCGATGGATGTCACAGGATGTGCATCGATCGATTATTGTCTCTGAATATCGACCAAGACCGATGGTCAGCTCGGATGCTTTCTCCAATTATCTCCAAAATACTCCAAAATCATCACTTTCTTCCAAATCACTCCTGATCTTATAAATATTCTAAATAGACTCTAAATCATAATAATTAGTTATTAAAACACTTATAAACCATTGCTAAAAGTGGGTGAAATCCATGGCCTATCAACTCCCCCAAACTTACCCTTTTGCTTGTCCTTAAGCAAAACATACATGCAGTCTCTCTGAAAGAGGTTTGAAAACAGCAGGGATTCACAGATTTAAAACTCAGAATCATCAGCTTAGATAATCCTAATCTCAGAAGCACACTATAGCATATCCTAGTCTAGCAACCAAATTCACCTAGTCAACAACTTAGCAAATCATGTATGACAATCCCCTCTACAAACCTCAATTCTTGCATAAATAAAAGTGTAGGCTTTACCTTGGGAGTATCGATCACATGATGCAAGGAATCTCAAACAAGTATCTGGACCTTCAGGTAAATAAGAGTTTCTTTCCTCTCTCTCTACTAATTTCTCTCTTAGTCAAAATCTGCTTTTATTACAAGATCATTGACCAAGATTGGACATGCTTCCATGAATCAAGTTTTAATGGTTTTAGCCACCAAATCATGTTCACTTCTTTTTGTCCAATATCCTAGGATTATTAGCTTTAATGGTTGTAGTCACCAAGTCCTGTTTTAATCATTTACCTATATAATTCTTATGAATCAAGCCTTAATGGTTGTAGCCACCAAGTCCTGTTCGAATTCTTTTCCTAATTTATCATCTATAATTATATTATAGAGAGAGAGAGTGATCAATCTACACAAGGCTTTACCTTCCAGACTTGTTTGAAGAATCCGATCCCATGTATACCAAACCCCAAGACAAGCATAGTTGAGCTCAATTAGGTTGGAGGTCAGCTTTGGTTCCTTCAAATATTCTCAGCAAGTGTAACATTGTTGACATGTTGCTTTGGTATCTTTTGTGCTATCTGTAACTAGTAAGTCTAGAATGGTGTGGTTAGATAATAAGCAAAATCAATAAGTTCATTGTCCCCTTCTTGACTCAATAAAAACTTATTTTTGAAGACATTTTAATAAGACTCATGAAATAAATTAATATCAGTAAACCTCCCCCCAGACTTAAACTACACAGTCCCCAGTGTAAATTCAGTCGAAGTTATGGTGATAATTTAAGCATAAGGACTCAATTTAACAAGTAAGAACGATATACCAGACCGGAATAGATGTCGATCAATGTATAGATGTTGTCATCGGTCGCGGCAAGTGATGTTCTGTCGATCCATATCGGCAGAGTCTCATCGGTAGATATTATGGGCAATCGTCTACTCAGATCTTTTTTTTTATGACCTGCAAAAATTTAAAACTAACGTAAGTACTAAACTAATAAAAACCAATTAGAAATTACCTAATAAAGGGTTGCCTCCCACTCAGCGCTTTGTTATAGTCATTTAGCTTGACTTTGGAGGTGATTTGGCTAGTAATGTGGAAAGCTGGTACTTGCTGGGGAGCAATTTTCCATCTCTGCTCTGCTCTTGTTTAACCATGTATCAGTGAAGTCTCTCATTGCCTCGTCTCCTCTACTCCATTTGTCTTTCATTGTTGCAGTTGTATTCTCTATCCTCCGCAATCTGTCTCCAAGACATTCAAGTTCGAACTGATGTCTCACAAGTGTGGCGTATGTGTCAGCTGAGATCTCCTCTCCATGGTTGTATATATCAGACATATCTGATTTCACCTTTGGTACAAGCCCTCCTCGGTTTGTTGGTGTAGCTTCATCGATCGATGTCCTTCTATGACTGTCGGTCGATGTCGATGCCTCTGGTCGACGAGCGATGTATCTCTGAATCTCCACGGTCTACCTCTGCATTGCTTTTGTCTGAGAAGTCAAAGAACTGATGGTCATGTCCCATGGGAAATAGATGTCATCACATCTCTTTTCAAGCCTCTTTTCTGCTGTTCCCAGAGTTCTATAGATCTTTTCTACCATCTGATCAATCTCTGCTCTGGTGTAAGAATCTGGTTGAGACTTCATCGGATTTGACTGTGATGGGTCATCGTCGATCGATGTTGGAAGGTTTCTGTCGATCGATGCTGGTGTAGTTGTTTCGGCCGTACGCTGTGTCTGCATTCTGGCTATGTCTTGCCTCATCTCCTTCATGCATGTAGTCAACCAACTAATGCAATCATTCAGTGGGTAGTAGACACCATCAAGCTTCATCTGGAAGTCATCTTCATTCTTTTTTTGGGCTCCACAGATTCCATAAAGCATCTCATTTATCTCATCCTTGGTGTAGATTTCTGGTACTAGCTTGGTCTGTGTGATTGATCTTTCATTTTCTGGAAGACATATGTAGTTGTGCTCATCCATTGAGGCTCTTTCCAGAAGATTTCTGATATCATCCTTAGATACACAGATGATGTGTCCATCTACATCTCGGGCATGTCCATGATATTCTCTACAGACTCCATACTCATCCTTCTCCTCCCAGTGGAATCTCCTAGTTCCATCACGGTCATAGGCTCTTTTTCCAAACTCTGGACGTCTGTCGATCGATGTTGGGTCTCCAATGTCGATCGATGGCCGAGTATGTTGTTGATACTTCGTCTTGAAACGATCATCTACTCCACCAGCTGTGTCGTAGAACTCGTTTGCAACTCTCTGTTGGTTCTCTGGAATGTTGCGTTGTTGAATGAAGAGATACTCTGCTCCATTAGCCATCTGAAGGATGTATGCAATGTCCTCTCTGGATACTTGCAGTGTGTTTCCATCTAATTCTTTAGCCTTCTGGATCCCTGAAAATACCAAACTCATCCGGTTTTAGATAGTTAATATTCTGTTTAGCTTTTTCTCTTACAGTGGATGGTGGGTGTGAACGAATGTCGATTGATGTGGAGGCTTTGATGTCAATCAATGGGCGTTGAGTCCTGCATCCTCTGCAATAGATACGAGTGCCTCCTCCACAAGCTTCTGTGAAGAGTGAATTTGTATCTGAACGTTCCTGGTGGTTAAGAAGTTCCTCAGTTGTGAAACCTTCATGTAACTCGTCTGCTCCTGGCTCATGTATTGATGTTTCTACTGCATAGCTCTCGTGATAGCGATCATCTGCCCAACTGCCAATTTAGTAGTTTCCTTCTTGTGCACGGTAGACTCCATTGTCGATTGATGTGTAGTAGGAAATGTCAGTCGATTCTCGTTTACGGTTTGTCTGGTGATGATGAGTGTCGATCGATGTTTGGACGGTTCTATCGATAAACGTCGCATTCCTTGTCTGATAGGAATGATGGAGAAGTCTATCTTCCTCAGTATGAATTCCTCTATACTATTTAGCTCGTTCCTCCTCATAATCCTCTTCATACTCCTCTGTATGCAGAGTAGCTATGGCTGAAGGTGTTGCAGTGTGCACTGCCAGGGTGGGATTGTAGTAGTCGTTCTCCCAATCGTCTGGACTACTGTCGATCGATTCTTCGAGGTGATTGTTGATCGATTTCCGATTGGCACTGTCGATCGATGCGGGGGTGTGAGTTTCGATCGACGCGGGGGTGTGAGTTTCGATCAACGCGGGGGTGTGAGTTTCGATCGACGCGGAATACTCTGTCTCGTACTCTGCTCCACAGTGACATGCTGCTATGAGTCATGGATCATCGATTCTTCTGGAGGACGTATGTGGCTTTATGACTGGAATTGGATTGTAGTGGACATGTGGGTCTATGAGGGTTAGACACAACTGGTTGGTTTGCATATTGCATATTTCTCCTACTGTTGACAAGAAAGTTCTTCCAAGTAACAGAGAACAGTTCCAGTTCAGCTTGATATCCAAGACATGGAAATCTACTAGAACTAGGGCATTACCAATATGCACCTCAAGGTCTCTGACAATTCCTCCTGAGCTCCTCTGAGAACAATCCACAAATAGTGAATGATTCCTTGGAAGGCTCCACTTTCAGACCTAGATGGTCTGCCATAACCCTAGGTAAGATGCTGATGGATGCTCCTGTGCAATGCATGTGGGAACTCAATGCCCTTCACCATACACGGTATTGCAAATTTTCCAGGATCACTCTTCTTCTTCAGTGTAATCCTATTCTTCATCTTGTCTCTGGCCTCATAAAACATTCTCCTAATGTCCTCTTTAGTGCCCCTGGTCTCTCTGAAGAACATCCACAATCTGTGGGTAAAGTAGGCCTCCTCGAATGGTTTCTTCAGTGGAATCGTAAGGACTCTCTTTCAAAAAATTTTCATCTCCTTCTCATTGGCTCCCCTCTTCAGATGCTTGGCAACCTTTTCCTTTCTCTTCCTTAAGGTTCTCCCCATCGGAGCCTTATCAACATCCATAGGCTCTTCTGCATCCTCTGAATGTGTACTGGTGGTCTATGGTAGGTTACCTGAAGGTTTGGGTTGTGGCCTGAGTGCATTGATTTAGGCGATGTCTATCTTTGGTAACTGCACTTGGTTTGTGAGAGGTGCTCGTCGATCGATGGGTGCTGGAGTTTGTCGATCGGTGGCGGTCTCTCGTTGTAGATCGACGACGACGGCGGGCTCTGTTTGCCGATAGATCTGGGTGGATGTGGATGTTGTTAGGGTATTTTTTTGTACAAGCGATCCGTGCTCCGCTCTACGGAATGATAGGAGGAAGGAGACATGTCGTTGAGTGTATTCTCCTGCTTCGATAGTTGATAAACCAGGAAATCCTGTTCTTAGGATACTGCCATATGGGTATGGGACAGTATATGTCGTCGGTGCCTTAGTAGCAGCAGGGGAGATTGGTGGTTAGGCGGGGGCTGCCTATCGATAGTGAAGATTGCAGGGTCGTCTTGATTTATGATCGATGGTTCCGGCTACCAGGGTAGGTCCTTGGGGGCCTCCTGATCTGTACTTGATGGTTCTGGCTACCAAGGTCGGTCCTTGGGTATCTATGCAGGAGACCATGGAAGGTGTTTGGATTTATAGCTGCATCCTACAGTGGGGATTGCTTAAGAATGCATTCTTGATGTCGCTCAAAGATTTAAGAGATCCTGGTTGTAACTGCTTGAGCCAATGCAGAGCTTCTCCAGCAAGTGAGTACCTAAAGAGCTTGCATAACAGGTAGTCCTCAGAGACTCCCTCGACTCTAATAGCAAAAATCAGATCCTCGAACCTCTCCAGATGGTCCATAGGATGCTCGTGGGATAATCCATGGTAGGGTTGTTGTCCCACAAGTGTGTAGTACTGTAGCATTAACATCAGGCTCAGGGATTGCAGCCCCCTGAGCATCTATCCTCTGACCTACTGCATCACGCAGATGACCCTCCTGGTCATGCAGGTCTCCATTGTTATCTCGTACAAGTATCAAAGGCGCAACAATCTCTCGCGGCTCAGTATCGATCGATGTCTTGAATGGACTATCGATCGATGTCGGATGAAAGCTGTCTGTCGACGGAGGGTGAGTGTTGTCGGTCGACAGTGTTGAACGAGTATCGGTCGACGAAACTAGTGTCTGGGTCGACGGTGGTTGAGCAGAATCGAGCGACACACAAGTGTTGTTGTCGGTCGATGAGGAGTGCGCTTCCTCGCAGATCGAACATTCCAAACTTGCAGGATCTGGTGAGAATAGCAGTTGAGTTTTCTTGTTGTTTCTGGTACTGCTGGGCATGTACCTGAAAATCCAAGAAAAATTTTATGTCAGAAACTTAACAAAAATTAGATAAATAGGCGATCAAAGCTCCCCGGCAACGGCGCGAAATTGATACCACTCAAATTACCCTAAGGAGTGATTTATACTCTCTCAAATAAGAGGTCGGGTTGTAGTACTTAGGGATCGAATTCACAGGGAGCTAGGGAACCTAAGAAGTCTAATGTGATTTGTTAAGTAAGATGGTTTTAGAGTTTTTCAATATAAATTGCAGTTTTATATTGAACAAGTATTTGTTCAATAGCTGGTTTGAGGTTTTGGTGCTTAAAAAGGAAATAGTTAGACTTAGGGTTTTTATTCAGGAAAACTGGGATTATAATCCTACAGATGCTTAATGAGTTGCATGCATGATAATATAAAGCTCAACTACTTGATCAACAAGTCCATCAGCGTTCGCAATGTTTGGACTAGTCTATTAACTAGATCTATTGATCTCAACTGTCGTATTTTGATCAATAGAAAGTGTCGATCGATAATCTTACAGGGATATCGATCGATACACCTTTTGCACCGTCGATCGATTATTCAAGTGTGATATCGATCGACGCGCTCTAGTCAAGCTTTATGCGCAGGTTGAATGAAGGCTTACTAAGCTCACTAGATCAGCTCTCGCCTTGCTCATAGCAAGAAACATAGTTCTATTAGAATGTTTTCAGGATGAGAATAAAGCTCTCGCTTTTATCAATCAATCCAAGGGCATGTTCTAGGTAGCTAATCTAGACACATGCATTAATGAATAATCCTAAAGATGATTATCACAACTCAGCAATCTATTGTTGGAGTTAATCCCTCCTAACCTATTTAAACCCTAAAATCTAACAATGGAACTACTCAGACATGGCTAAGCAATTCATAACAGCAATTAAGTATGAAAACTTCATTATAATAGTAAATAGATATTAATGGAGTTCCAATCACAAATTATAACTTTGGATCTTCTCTCCAATCTATCAAAATCCTCAAAACCTTGCTGTGAAAATAATAAAACTGGAAAAGCATACTTTTTCCTCTAACATGGCGGCAAAGCTTATATAATTAAGGTAAAACTCGTTAGGGGTAATCTTGTAAAATGGTGAAGACTTGGGCTTCAAGTCGGCTGTGACCAAACGGGCTTTCTGCGCGCTTCGCTGACGATCGATACACAGATGTGAGTATCGATCGATTATTCCTCTCCAATATCGACCGATGGTCGAGCTCGATGGTCAACTCGGGTGCTTGCTCCAAATATCTCCAAAATCTTCCAAAATCATCACTTATCTCCAAAACACTCCTGATCTTATAAATATAATAAATAGACTCTATCATATAATAATTATTAGTAAAAACACCTATAAACTATGGATGAAAATGGGTCAAATCCATAGTCTATCAAGCACGTAGCTCTGTAGTGGGTAGGAGTCATCTGTTCTAGAGGCACATGGCCGGAACAGTTGGTAGACCTATCGATATGCTGCAGTGAGCATGATGTGTCGATGTGCTTCAGTGAGCATGGAGGGACCCTGCTGATGAGCTGGAGATCTTGGCTTGAACCAAGAAGGAGAGTTGTAACTTCATCTTGTTGATAGTAATCGCCGGGATCAGCCTATCATAGGCGTGTCGAAGAAGAAGGTCTTCTAGGTGTGGAATTTTTCCTTGGTGGTCGTCGAGTTGATGAGCTCTGGTCATGGACGTCTTCCCCCCCTTCTTTAGGTTTAGAAACTTATATTTATGGTGGAGGTCGTGCCTCTCTCTTATGATTTGGAAATATTCATTATATCCTTAGATAATAGAATATTTTCCTTTTTCTTTTGATATGTCATATGTATTGGAATACTTCCTCTTTCTCTCGGAGCTAGGGAGACTCCTTCTTGTCCAAGCTGGTTACCTTATTAAAGGAAGATTTCCATTTATCCTAAGGCAGGATAAATCACTCGGCCTGGAAGCCGGAAGCTGGAGGCAGGACCCAGACCCGGGGGCAGGGACCTGGAACCTGGAGGCAGGAAACCGGAACCGGGAGGCAGGAACCTGGAAGCCGGAAGCTGGAGTAATCTCTTCATGGAATGTTTCCCCCCAACAGATGTCTTGCTGCAAACTCCTCGTGAGTCATGATCCTCACGGCATTGCACGATGCAGTCGACTCTTTAGGTGTCATCGATCGATGCTATGGAGAGGTTGTCGATCGGTTCTGGTTGAAGTCCGTTGATCGATGTTCGAAGTCTGACGTCGATCGATGTTCGAAGTCTGACGTCGATCGACACCAATGCGATCCGCCGAAACTCATCGAACTCTTTACTTCGAAATATCCTTCTTGCAGCTTCTCATGCTTCACCACTTGCCAGAAATCATCATCTATGATGGCATTCACATGGTGCTTCATTTCATCATCTCATACCCCCCTTGTTAAGGCTTTTTGCCTCTTAACAGCTTCTCCTGTCTGAACTACCTGCATCTCCAGCTTCTTCACATGAGTGCTCACAGTCTCAAACTTTGTATTCAGGTTGTTGTAGACAGAATCAATCTTCCCATTGAATTCCACCGTCATGCTCTGCTGTCCTTCAAGAAACCTATTAAGCATTGCTTCAATCTTGCTCTCCTGAGTAGGTGGTGGTGGCTTCTGGTAAGAGGAGTTTCCATAACTTATGTTGCTGCTGTAGTTGTTGCTGTAGGGTTTCTGGTACTGCGAACTCTGGTTGAAGTTACTCCTCTGTCCATTGCCATAGAAGTTTCTGTTCCCACTCTGGTTTCCAGAACCCTGGAATCCAGTTCCACTGATGAAGTTCACATCCTCCTCTACTTCTGCTCTACCCTCTGAATCTATAGCATCTGCATCCTCTACTAAGCAAGCCTGCTTCCTGAGAAGCTTGTGAACACTGTCCATCTTTGTTTTCACCTCATCCATCTGGTCCTTCCTAAGGATGGCTGTAAATCTTTTTCTCTCAAAATCAGTGTTCTTGGTGCTATTGTTGGATGTCAAGTTCTCAATAACTCTCACAGCGTCTTTTAGATTCCTAGTGTTGAAGTTCCCATCGCTGGACGCATCAAGAGCCATCTGATACTGCACTGCGATGCCTTTGAGGAAAGTACTGAGCACCTGTACTTCATTGAATCCATGGTTTGGACAATCTCTCTAGTAAGACTTGAATCTGATCCAGGAGCTTCTGAATGATTCTGTTGGCTCCTGCGCGAATATAGCAATCTTGCTCCTCAAGTCTTCAGCACCCGCCTCATCAAAGAACTTACGCATGAATTTGTTCTTGATGTCGGCCCAAGATGCAAAAGATCCTGGTGGTAACCGCTTAAGCCAATGAAATGCCTCTCTAGCAAGTGAGTACTTGAAGAGCTTGCATAGTAGGTATCCTCATGGACTCCATTGACTTTGATAGCAAACATAAGATCCTTGAACCTCTCCAGATGGTCCATAGGAAGCTCGTGAGATAACCCACAGTAGGGTGTCTGTCCCACGAGTATGTAGTACTACGGCTTCAACTCGAAATCGCCTCTCTGGATAGCTGGAGGACGAATAGCTGATCTTTTAGCATAGAACTGATCTGGACGGTTGTAATCAGCCAACGTTCTGGGTCGAGCAGCCTCATCTACAGGTTGAGCAGCTCCTGTTGCATCAGTATTGGGCTCAGGGATTAGAGCCCCCTGAACATATATCCTCTGACCTGCTGCATTACGCATATAACCCTTCTAGCTATGCAGGTCTCCATTCATCTCGCACAAGAATTAAGGTCGCAACCATGTCTCGCGGCTCATTATCGTTCGATGTTCGGACTGAAGTATCGATCGACGTCGGATGGAAGATATCGATTGACGGAAGAGTACCTTCGGTCGATGATGGTGAGTGAGTGTCGGTCGATGAGATTGGTGTCTGGGTCGACGGTGGTTGGCGAGAATCAAGCGACCATCTTGTTAAGGAAAAATACCCCGGTATCATTTCCTCCAGCCTCCGGGCAGGACCCAGGCTCCCGGGTCCCCGATAAAGGATCGCTCCAGGTCCCCGCTAAAACGAACCCTAGGACCAATCCCAGGGACTGACCTCCCTTCCAGGAAATGGAAGATTTCCGATAAGGAGAACCTTCCATATTTCCGAATATGGAAGAGTTCAACCTAAATCAAACCGACTTCAAGGCGACTATATAAGGGCTCCTAAGTCCCAAAAGCAAGGGATCGACTTCTCCAAGGCTTAAAGACTAGGGTTAGACATCTAGAATTAAGGTTCTTACCTAATACTTTGTAACCTTGTTTACTCTCGCTTGTTCTACCTAATAAAACATTTCTTTAAGCCTATCTACTCGTTACTTTACCCAAATCTTCACGAAACATACAAACCTACTTAAAACACAAACGATTCTCTAGCTTATCCATCGTTCTGTGGTACTCTAAAAGAGCCTACACAAAAATCCCCTAACAGTTTGGCGCTAGAAGGAGGGGAGTAATCAAACAACGTGACGATGACGGTGGACGAGCATAACGAGCCATCCGACGATGCTCAAATGTTAGCTGAACTCCAGAAGCAAGTTGACGGCATGCAGAGCCAAATAACCGAGATGAACCGAACTCGGGAGGCAACCGAGGAAAACCCTAACCTCTCTTCAGATGTCCAGAGTCTGAAGAGAAGTCTACAGTCTGAAGGAGAAACTCGACTAATACTCTAAACAGCTGGAGCAAAGCACCGAGATGCTCAGCCAGTTGCAGTCAGAGAATACGGTCCTCCAGGATCAAAACCAAGCCCGCATCATGGCAGGCAACAAGAAGCGTCATTTCAACACCCAGGTTTGACCCATGGGGAACCTAAATACTCCTAACTCCAGAGAGGGTACGACCGATCCAGCTTCTGGGTCAGGCAGGCGTAGCCGGGGCAACGCGTGAAGGGGCCGAGAATCCTCAAGTCCACAACCTGGAGGAGAGTGATTCCGAGCCAGAATCTGATAAGGAGACACCTGAAAAAATATCAGCGACGGAGTCCTCTATGACTGCCTATCTCGAGAAGATGTTCTCCAAGAGATTTGACGCCATACAGTCCATGGTTGAACGCCTACCAGGAGTAGCTCCCCCAATCCGAAGGAGTAACCCAGACTCCTACGCAGATACCCTTTTCGTGGAAGGAATCGCCTTGGTCAAGATGCCTAGGAAGTTTTCCTTCCCCAGCATAAAGATGTACGATGGCACGGGCGACCCCGACGATCTTATCGCTCAATACAAGCAACAGATGCTCGCGGTTGCGCTTCCAAAAGAATCCCGCGAGGCTACAATGTGCAAAGGCTTTGGCTCCACTCTGATAGGACCTGCCCTAGAATGGTACATCAACCTACCCACCAGGTCCATACACTCTTTTGGGAGCCTCAGCGACAAACTTGTGGAGCAATTCGCAAGTAGTAGGAGCCTGGAGAAGACATCAGACGGTCTCTACGAGATTCTTCAGCATCGGGTAGAACCCCTGCGAGATTACATAGCCCGCTTACACCAAGAAAAGGTGGCATTTCCCGAGTGCAGCATTCTTACCGCGATCTCTGCCTTCAAAAGGGGCCGGCTTCCAGACGGGGGCCTCTACAAAGAACTTACCATGTATCCCTACAAGACCATGGAAGACGTGTTATCCCGAGCCTGGGCGCAAGTGAAGTGGGAAGAAGACGTCGCTAGCCGTGCTAAGGCCCAGCCGAAGCAGGACCAAAAGTTGGCCCGATCGGATCAAGGAAATCGGGATGAAAGTTCCTCCCAAAGAGCGATGAGCCTGGGCGCAAGTGAAGTGGGAAGAAGACGTCGCTAGCCGTGCTAAGGCCCAGCCGAAGCAGGACCAAAAGTTGGCCCGATCGGATCAAGGAAATCGGGATGAAAGTTCCTCCCAAAGAGCGATCAAGGACTCCGGGAACAGAAACCGGGGCAGGTTCCAGTACCGACCCCTGGAAAAGGAAGAAGAAATGTCAGTATCCACTTGGCCCGGCATCTCCCATCTCTCGATATCCACACCGGAGCTAGTCAACATCTTGAGGCAGATGGGCCAACAGGTCAAGTGGCCTCAAAAGATGAAGGCGCCTGCCTCGTTCCGGAACCCTGGCCTCTGGTGCGACTTCCATTGTGACCACGGTCACAAAACTGAAGACTGCGTCGCTCTAAGGATCGAGGTCAATGAACTACTCCAAAAGAGGCAGCTCTGGGAATTCCTCTCAGAGAAAGCCAAAAACCATCTAAATAAAGAGGTGCCGGTGAAATCCGCTGGAGCTATACCCGCCTCACCACCTCGCCAGGACCGAGTGATCCATGTCATATCCGGAAGTTCAGAGATAAGCGGTGTGAGTCATGCAGCTGCCAAGAAAAGCACCCGCAACGCCAAGCACAGCCTGGAGACAACCAAACCAAAGCGCTTGCTCCTTGGTACCGACAAAATAAGCTTCATGGCTAAGGAGCAAGAGAAGATCCTGGCTCCCCACCACGATGCCCTTGTCATCTCGCTCACCATAGAAAACTGCTTTGTAAAAAGAATACTAGTGGTGTTGGGGAAAAATACTTAGGTATCATTTTCCTCTGAGCCCCAGGCAGGATCCTGATCTCTGGATCCCCATTCCAGAAACGTTCTGGGTCCCCAGTATCGAGTACCCCGGCATCGGTTCCAGGAACAGCCTCCACCTCCAAGAAAAGGCAAATTACCGATAAGGGAAACTTCCATATTTCCGAATATGGAAGACTTCCATCTACTCCAACCGACAAGAACCGACCTATAGACGACTATAAAAAGGGAACCCAAACCCTAGAATAAGGGATCGACACTTTGAGACTTAGAGATTATACTTAGACAGCTAGGGTTAGGGTTCATACCAAAAATACTTGTAATCCTTGCTTGTCCACTCAATAAAGATCTCTTCAAGTCTCTTTTTCTCTAATCTCTCATAAACACTTACGAAATACCTATAAATCTATATGAAACCCAGCTTATCCATCATTCCGTAGTACTCTAAAAGATCCTACACAAAAATCCCCTAACAGTTTGGCGCTAGAAGGAGGGAAGTAATCTAAACTACGTGACGATGGCGGTGGACGAGCTACATCTGTCATCATAATAAAACATCAGTTCTGGACAAGCGGCAAAAACAAGATGAAGAAGGTAACTTACCCACGGTACGCCAAAACGAAGGATATGGAGACGATCCAGGAATCTTCAAAAGTAAATACCGTTTGTCCCAATCGTCTCCAAAGAGATAGTTACTCTTGATTCCCCTTGAAGGCTCCTCTGCCAAAGGAGTACCATCGCGAGACCGAAGGTGATAGAATCCCGGCTTGCTGACAAATGGAGCGAAATAGTAGGAGTACAAGATCTCATGTACTCCAACGATAAAGCCATGAAATTCCCCAAGAACTTGAATAGCCATTAGAGTTCTCCAGGTCAGTGGAGTAAGCTGAGAAGGACAAAACCCAAAGAATGAAGAAGCCTCGGCAACGATAGAGGGGATGCCAACTCGGAAACCTGCCTCCAGATACGCTTCATAGATTGCTACCTCATCAGATCCTCCATCCGTAGCCCGTTCAAACTCGGAAGGACATCTCATCACCACCGAGGGAGGAATCGCAAACTTCTTCCGGATATTGATAAGGCTCTCCTCCTGGATCTCGGAACGCGGGCCATCATCGAGGAAGTAGGAGCAACGCTTCCTCAGGGGTGCCATCGGAACTGCCTCATTATCAGCTTCCGAAATCTCTCCCCAGACGGAGGTAGGAGATGAGAAAGGGTCGGCGGAGAGACGACGCGGTCTTGTACGTCCACCCACGAACGACGACGAGAAAGCTGAGGTATCGGTATTCATCTCAGAAGATCAGAAGCTCAAGACGGGTTGGAGCTACTCGGATGCGTTACAAATATTTATATACACCAAGTTTCTCTTCCCCTAGAGCTGAAAAAAGGAAATATTCATATTGTCCGATATTCTGAAGGATCCTCAAAAGTGGCCAGGACTGGAAGAAAATGAAAGGACGATCTTCGCAAAAAAAGGAATACGCGGCGAGAAAGAAAATTCTGTGAAGAGGAATAAAGGCCGGAGATGTCCTCTTCAAGATATCGGATCTCAAGAATCTCCGGAAGAGATCATCGAAACTCCAGACTCTATCCTCCATGGCAGATTCAAAGAATCTGAAGAAACACTACCAAGGCTGGGTCCTCTACAGAGAAACCGTCTCTCACTTGGATCCGAAGAAGAAATTCTAGCCTACGAAGAACCCAAAATATGAGCTCCTGGAATGCTGTCCTGCCCGAGGGATACCTACTGAGAATGAGCAACCCCGGTTGACTTGAGTGCACAGGTTATTCGCCGAAATCGATGACAAAATCGGAAATAAGGGGCAAACTGTTGGGGAAAAATACTCAGGTATCATTTTCCTCTGAGCCCCAGGCAGGATCCTGATCTCCGGATCCCCGTTCCAGAAACGTTCTGGGTCCCCAGTATCGAGTACCCCGATATCGGTTCCAGGAACCGCCTCCAGCTCCAAGAAAAGGAAAATTGCCGATAAGGGGAATCTTCCATTGGAAGACTTCCATCTACTCCAACCGACAAGAACCGGCCTATAGATGACTATATAAAGGGAACCCAAACCCTAGAATAAGGGATCGACACTTTGAGGCTTAGAGATTATACTTAGACGGCTAGGGTTAGGGGTCATACCAAAAATACTTGTAATCCTTGCTTGTCCACTCAATAAAGATCTCTTCAAGTCTCTTTTTCTCTAGTCTCTCATAAACTCTTACGAAATACCTATAAATCTATACGAAACCCAGCTTATCCATGGTTCCATAGTACTCTAAAAGATCCTACACAAAAATCTCCTAACAAGTGGACAATGGTACCTCCAGCAACATCATCTTCCAGACTGCTTACCAGGACCTAGGGCTGGAGGAGAGCGCCCTGACGCGCAAAATAACTCCACTCATCGGATTCAGCGGCGAAGTCAAGCAAACAGCCGGAGAGGTCACTCTCCCA
Organism: Brassica oleracea var. oleracea; assembly: GCF_000695525.1. Classification (NCBI taxonomy): domain Eukaryota; kingdom Viridiplantae; phylum Streptophyta; class Magnoliopsida; order Brassicales; family Brassicaceae; genus Brassica; species Brassica oleracea. The sequence goes on from NC_027756.1 coordinate 24,496,668, forward strand.
GTGTAAGCTGAAGGGATCAACATGTCTACCAAGTTCCTGGTCGTCGACAGTCAATCAGCATACAACATGATCCTAGGAAGACCCTGGATTCACGACATGGGAGCAGTCCCTTCAATCCTTCATCAAATGGTGAAATTGCCTACGCCCTGGGGCATTAGAATAATCAAAGGAGATCAGGAGAATTCTCGATCCCGCTACCAGATCGCCTTAAAGGGAAAGACCAAGGTCTTATAGAAATTATAGAGGAGACCTCAGGTCCCGCGAACCTAGGGGCCAGAGGTCAAGAGGTCTGGCGAATGGCGATCGGTCCAGAGGACGGGGACCCCGAATCACGGGAAGGACCACCTAAGGACCGGTATCGACCGCTTCACATGGTCTCACTCAAGGTCCTCCAAAGCGGTACCTGTTAAGAAGACAGGGACCTCGCAAGATCCATGTCCTCCACCCCGCATGGATCTCGCCAGCTACCAACCGATTGTCTCGCAAATGAAGAAGCGAGGCATAAGCAACGTGAGGAGACCTCCTCTGAAATCATACCGGACGGATCTGGGGCAGAGGGTACCCTGCCAACGGAGAACAAAGATACCAAGCCAAGCCAGAGTTCTTCAAATCTGGTAGCTCCGGTGGATGAATGCGACTACCCATCTCATGGCCGTGCTGAGGACCTTCATCACCAGGAAAGACTGGCCGGTGAATCCCCAATAGCAAGAGAATCTACAGATGCTGGGGCACGAGACAAGTCTCTGTCACGGTCCCCGGACCCAAGGGAGAAGCGGTACCCATCAATGCAGAGAGGGACGACGCGCCAAGGAAAAACTCCTACAATCCTCAACAAACCGGCATGAAGTCCACCTCCCAGGAGGAAAGCGATAGAAGGGTCCACAGAACCCGGAGGACTGGTCCCGACCACGGAGTGCTGCCAGGGACCGCAACAAGGAAGAGGAATCCTCCAGCAGGGGCACTCATCCAAATAGCGAAACAGAGCCTACGGGCTACATAACAAAGGTAAAACATGGCCTAACCACCGGGGTACCTCGCAAGCTGATGTCTTGTATGGTCTCCGGACCATGATTTTGATTACTTATTTATTATTTAAGCATTATGTTTTCCTACTCCTATGTACGTTGAAACGTCTCCGGACAAAGCTTATGCAATAAAATAGTTTCGACTATAAAAGAATAGTATGAATATCATAATACTTAAAGGGACAAACGAGCTGGATCAGGTCCAAGCGACCTCCGATCCTGGCCAACACTCAATGAAAAAGTGGTACGACCACAGAAAAACAAAACGGGTATGAGACATAAGGTAGGAATGGGTCTGCGCAAGCCCGAGTATACCGTCAAAACTACCTAAAACCCCTGTATAGCCACAGGCATATCAGGGTCCCAAACTAAAATAAATACCCAAACGTGAAAAGTACTTGTATTAAAATACTATGTGCTAAATAATAAAGGGGACACAAGGTATAATTGCAAAAGTACTGTGATAACAGGGAGCAAAAGTGCAAAAGTCCGAGAGCACCCTATAATATCCTGCTTCTCCAGACGTGGAAAGCAGCGTAAGCCTGGCACTTGGGTTTTCACCCATACCAGCACCCTCTAAGTCTGATAGTGGCTTCCTGCAGAAGCAGCATGCAGCACGGGAACTCGATAGTGGCCAGCTTCCGAGCGGCAGAATACGAAATACCAACAGGTACCGATAGTGGCCTCGCCTAGGATGGCAAAATACGGTCCCTTAAACTAATATTTCGGGTTCTGACAAAGAACTCCGGGCTCAGAAAGGCCTCAAGGTCAAGAACCCACATGTTCCTAAGAATATGACCTCAAGGTCCAAAGACTCCGCGTCCTATCAAAGACCTCAGGGTCCCAAACCACGAGTTCCTTAAAAACGACCTCCGGGTCCTGAACTCATCAGTTCCTCAAACTACTCTAGGGTCCAAAAGAGATCCGAGGGTCCAAGACATAGGGGACCAGCCCAGGGTCTCAAGGTCCGAAGGCTCCAGGGAATCTTGACACCCAGAAGTCCACGACTTCTTAGACGACCTCAAGATCTCAGGCCAAAGTGGCCCAGGTCCTATAAAGGATTTCGAAAAATTCATCTCAGGGTACTAATGCAGTCAGTCCCAGGGGCAATGCGATATCCTAACTCAGAGCATCTCGAAGAACCAGCATCAAAAGCTGTTAAAAGAACCTCGAATGATATGGCCACGAAGATCGGAGCAAATTGCAAAACCTATGGACCTAAAGGACTCCAAGTTCAAAAGACCCCCGACAGATCAACAAACAAGCATTTAAGAAAGATGCAAATCCAAAAAGCATTCTCAAGAAGCCACAGCAGGGCCATTGTTTAAACACAACAAAAAAAAAAGGCACAGGGGCCTGATTCAAAGTCTTAAACCCTCACCGAAGGCAGTTACAAAATAAAAAGAGACCCCTTAATGGGGTCAAGAGTTCAGAGGATAGAGATTGGAATCAGCTGGCAGGAGGGTCATCAGCAGCGGGCTCCGGCGTCTTCTCCCCCTCCATGTCGCCAGGGACCTGCGGTTCACCCTCAAAGGAAGGAGTGGGGAGTCCTAGAAGCTCGGCCTCAGTGATCTTCACCATTTTGTACTGCTCCAGGACGTTCGCAGGATCCCAACTGTCGGTCTGGCCATTGAGCCACTCCCGCATCAGCTCCCATCGAGCCACGACCTTGGCACCATTCACAGCCATCGCCTTCTCTGCCTCAAAGGTCTCCGCAGTATCCTTCAGATCGTTCAGCTCCTCTTCCATGTTCTTTAGCTGACCCCTCAGAGAGACATTCTCTGTTGCTGCCAGTTCTCCTGCTTCCTCCTGGTTCCTCGCCTTGAGCCTCAAAGCCTTAATCTCCTTATCATTGGCTAGAACAACATCCTTTTCCTCACGCAGCTGGGAGGCCAGAGCATCCATCTCGGCTTTCGTGGAAGCCGCACCTACCATCCTCTCCCCAAGATGGAACAATTGAGACGCCACCTGCCCATCAGATCTAATCAATAAACAGAACCAAAAGATCAAAAAGTCCTATGGAGCATTACCTGAAGCAAGTCACCCTAGAGCGACTGAATGGCCACAGAGGAATCTTCCTCTGACACCAAAAGCACTGGAGTCGAAGGAAATACCTTCGTGTTAAGGTTGGTAAGCACTGTGGTCCAATCATAAGAGGCAGAAGGAGAAGAGCCCGAAGCCTTGGATTTCTTCTTAGAAGAGGAAGAAACAGTAGCAGCAACCGTCAAACGTTTGCTGCTCCTGAGAAACTGAACCTCATCGTCATCGACAGAGGCAGCTCGCTTGGGAGCGGATTTTCTCGCAGACATCACCTCAAGAGCCTTCTTGTACTTCGTTAACGCCTCGTCACCTTTGGATCCTGACATCTCACCTAAAATGCAAAAGCAAATCCATTCACTGACTATAAGGGAAAAATGAAAGAGAAAGAAAGGCTTACCCCAGATGCTGCAACGCTTTAACGCCGCCTTGCTTACGGGAAAAGGAATCTGGCATCGCTCGATAGGAAGCCTCAACACCCGCTCTATGGTCTCCCTCCCGGAAGAGTAGTCCACACGAGGCAAATATTCATCAAGAAAACAAGAGACTATCAATACCTTCTTCGCCTGAAGGACCTTCGTGACTCCTACAGCTAGCCTACCCTCTAGTTGCCATATAGGTAAAAATCCTGGAAGTCGCATGAAGGCAAAATTCTCAGTCCAGTTTCCAGCAAAAGCTGGAAGACGCTTCCTCTCTCTCTTAGGAACTTCCCTAACAGGAGGCTCCTTGCCCCGAGGACGAAGATAGTACCTCCATTCTGCGCCGCTTAAAGGAGAAACAGAATAAGAGCACAAAACCTCAGCCACCCCCTTGGAGATCGCCCAAATTTTACAAGGCTATCAAAGTTCTCCAAGCCGGAGGGTTCAATTGACCTGGGGAAATCTCCAAGGTTTCCGATATCTTGGCCACCAAAGAAGGGACTCGATCCCTGAAACCTGACTCGAAGTAACCCTCGTATACAGGAACTTCATCCACGCCAAAATCCGAGACCCTATCTTCTGGACCTGGCACTCGGATGATGATGTCAGCAGGGAGATTATACTTCATCCTCCAGTCTGCAACCTCCTCAACCCCTATTACCGAAGGAGGGCCTATCGGAGGGTAC
>NC_027756.1:24507803-24508653 GCF_000695525.1 Brassica oleracea var. oleracea
TTCTCAGTCCAGTTTCCAGCAAAAGCTGGAAGACGCTTCCTCTCTCTCTTAGGAACTTCCCTAATAGGAGGCTCCTTGCCCCGAGGACGAAGATAGTACCTCCATTTAGACCTTGGAGATCGCCCAAATTTTGCAAGGCTATCAAAGTTCTCCAAGTCAAAGGGTTCAATTGACCTAGGGAAACCTCCAAGGTTTCCGATATCTTGGCCACCAAAGAAGGGACTCGATCCCTGAAACCTGACTCGAAGTAACCGTCGTATACAGGAACTTCATCCACGCCAAAATCCGAGACCCTATCTTCTAGACCTGGCACTCGGATGATGATGTCAGCAGGGAGATTATACTTCATCCTCCAGTCTGCAACCTCCTCAACCCCTATTACCGAAGGAGGGCCTATCGGAGGGTACCGGTTTCCCTCCGCGACGGGCGAAACATTCCGGGCAACGATAGCTTTAGGATCTTCCACCACAGTAGTCAAATCCAAAGAAGAGTCAGAAGAGTCCATGGACACTGACGGAGCAACCGCGTCCTTCACCTTGCTAGATCTAACTCTACTGCCTATGGAAGTAGAATCTGGGGAGAGACCCGACTCAGCCTTCATCTCAGAAACAGAAAGGGTTGGAAGAAAGGGCCTAAAAGCAAGCGTAAGAGGAGAAAGAAAATGTTACCTCTGGAATGAAGACCCGAACTGAGATGTGGAGATCGCAAGAAATCTTCGTAGCAAGAAAAAAGGAAACTGAAAAGGTCTGGCGGCAAAAACGGAGAGATAAAACCGAAAACCCTAAAGACGCCTTACACGCGTTGAAAAGAGAATCCATGCGGGAAAGCGAATCTCGAGGTATTGGGGGTC
>NC_027756.1:24508753-24511732 GCF_000695525.1 Brassica oleracea var. oleracea
TGAAGTGGGTACTGAAAGAGATGATATGGAGAAGTTGGCGGTTGTTAAACCAGCTGAAACACCAGTTGTACATTTCGAGTGGGATGACAGTATTGACATGGCTTTGCACCAAGAATTTGAAACTAAGAATGAAGTGAGAGATTTAGTGGACAAAGCTGTGCATAAGAATTGTTTTGAGGTTGATATAGTGAAGTCGATGCCTCGAGTTTACGTATTAAAGTGTCGTGGGGTTGGTTGCAAATGGTATTTACGTGCTGCAAAGCTGAAAAACTCGGATTTTTTCACTATAAGGACGTATCGGAAGATGAATACTTGCGTTAGGATAGAGGGAAGTGCAACCAAGAAGGGGAAAAGAGGCACACCAAGCTTGGTCGCATCTGTGTTGCAAGCTGATTATCCAGGAAAATACAAGACTCCAGCACCAAAGGATCTCATAGATTTGGTTGAGAACAAATTGGGTGTTAGGGTTTCATATGCTACGGCTTGGAGAGGAAAATACAAAGCTATCAATGATCTGCGTGGGAACCCAACAGAGAGCTTCGCTAGACTGCCGTCTTACTTGTACATGTTGGAAATGTTGAATCCTCGTACTGTCACCCGCTTAGTAGTGGATGAGAAGAACCAGTTTAAGTATGTGTTCTTCGCGCTCGGAGCTTGCATTGAAGGGTTTAATTCCATGCGGAAAGTGATAATTATGGATGGAACTCATCTGAAGGGTGTGTATGAAGGAGTGCTTCTTATTACCACTGCTCAAGATCTAGATCATCATCATTATCCCCTCACTTTTGCTGTAGTAGATGGTGAAAAAAATGCAAGTTGGAGTTGGTTTTTGACTACATTGAAAACCTTGATACCAGATGATCCCCAACTTGTATTCTGCACTGATAGAAACCAAAGCATCATCAAGACAGTACACGAGGTCTACCCATTGGCGATCCATGGATATTGCATATATCACTTGGCTAATAATGTGAAAGGAGCATGCAGCCATGTTAGGAAAGATGTGGTTGCACATGAGTTCAAAAAAATTGCTGGTATTTACACAGAAAAAGAGTTTAAAAGAAAATATATTGATTTGAGAAGAAGGTATCCTCAGGCCGCTGAGTATCTGGATGAGAGTGTGCATGAGAGCAAATGGGCAAGATGTCAATTTCCAGGAGCAAGGTACAACATAGATACAACCAACACTGCTGAATCTATGAATGGTGTTTTCAAGGAACAAAGGAATTATGCACTGCTGCCAATGATTGATGAGATCGTGGGCAAGATTACAGAATGGTTTAATAGATACCGACAAATTTCTATAGGGGTTCCACAGAGGCAGCTACTTGTCCCACGTGTGCATGTTGAATTGCATGAGAACTGTCCAATTGCAAGAACACTTCACGTGGAGGTGCTAAACACATTTGAACGTCAGTACAATGTTACTGGTACGGATGGGAAAGGTTATTTGGTTGATTTGATCAACAAAACATGTGACTGTCGGCATTTTGAAATTGACCGGTATCCTTGTGTGCATGCGCTTGCTGCGATCATGAAGTATTGCAGAACTACAACAGATGATACGCTAGAGCAGTTGGTTGAAAATTATTGTTCTAAGTATTATTGGATGGAGCAGTGGACATTGGCATATTGTAGGACAATATATCCAGTGCCTCATCATTCGTCCTGGGAAGTTCCTGAGGAAATACAATCTCAGGTTGTGTTCCCGCCGTATGTGGAGAAAAAAAAAGGAAGATTACAAACTACTAGATTCCCATCTGCGGGAGAATATCGAAGGAAGAGAAAGAAAAAGTATGCACCATTCTCGGAGTGGCTTGGTGACAGTAGTGACAAAGATGACAACGACAACGATGACATCGATTACGAAGAAAGCAGCAATGAGGGAAGTGACAGCGAAGGAAGTGGTGACGAGAGAAGTGACAACGAAGGAAATGATGAATGACTCTAACTTATGTGTTATGGAACTTGCTTATATATTGTGAGTCTTACTTATGTGTTATGGAACTTATTTATGTATTGTGGAACTTATTTAAGTGTTGTGGAACTTATGTATTGTGTTGTTTCTGTTAGGTACGACATGTACAACTGGTAAAATTTCATATAACATAACAATCATGTTTATGTGTTGTCGTACTGGTACAACTAGTATAACTATATGATGTAATACTAGTACAATTAGTACAACTACATTATATACACGAGGAAGGAAATACTGGTACAACTGGTACACCTTCTTAAAATATGACATTTAAAAACTCCATTTGGCTTTCAATAATTAAATAACAATAGAATATAAAAGTTGGAGTGTCCTAAGAGTGGTCCATTCTAATTTTTTGAAGTTTTACCAAAAAAAAATTCAATTATTACACAATCACATAAGTTTGAATGATCTACCTTATTCTTTAAAGGTTTGTTTAATAGTTTGTTCACTATATTTTCGGAAAACATACACAAAATATATTTTAACAAAATTAATTGTTAATTTGTATGTGGTTCAATGCATTAAAGAATGAAAAGGTTGTACAACTGAGGTATATATATTTTAACTGTGGTACAACTACACAATTCAAATTCTCTACCAAAATACAACTATGAACAAACTTGTACAACTCAAAACCTGGTACAACTATGTATTGGATTGTACAACTAAAATCCTGGTACGACTACTTGTTAATAACCTTATTATGTTTTAGCTGATTATCACGTTTTAAATGTGCAACACATTTTAAGAACAATAGTTGTACCTTTTGTTATTTAGTTGTACCAGTTGTATCCGTTAGAGAAATTTTGCCATAGTTTACTCGGTAGTATTAGTTATACCAATAATTTGTCAAGTTCAAACAAGTTCAACAACAGTATGACAAACACAAGTTCACTACTAAATCAGAAACACACAAGTTCTATGTTTCACAAAAGCAACACCAAGTCTTAAGTTTCACAATAGCAACACAAGTCTTATGTTTGGCAAAAGCAACA
>NC_027756.1:24512359-24519986 GCF_000695525.1 Brassica oleracea var. oleracea
ATTCAGCTGAGTTACTTTCCGTTTGGAATGGATGATAAGAGGCCATGTTACATCTTCGATGATGAAGATGTTTTAGGATATTTATTGGAAGTCGAAAAAAATCAGAGGCGTACTGTCTTGCACGTGGAGCTCATAGAATATGTCTCACAAAACCAAAGTAACGAGATGTTTTCTAGGGATGAGGAAATTATTAGTGATGCAAGAGCAAATGATGATATGGTTGGTCTTAAGGAGTTGACGACTATTCCTCATATTCAAGAGGATGAGAATGAGAAAGGCGATGAAGTGTTCTGGTAATACAAGTTATATTGGTTACACAACTTCTAGTTGTATGAGTAACACAAGTTATACATATACGAGTTATACTAGTAATACACAAGTTCTGCTACAGTCGTAGTTGTACGAGTATTACAAGTTGTATACTTAAATTTGTTTAAGTGGTACGAGTTATACAAGTAATACAAAAAACAGTAGTACAAGTTATACTACTTAGATTTGTTTTACTTGTAGCTACATATGTTCTAGTTATACAAGTAAACGTAGGACAGTTGTACGAGTTATACTAGTTACATATGTTCTACAAGTTATACATATAATAGTTGTACAAATATTACTTATTAGATAGGTTCTAGTTGTACGAGTAATACTAGTTATACAAATAACAGTTGTACAAGTTTCACTAGTTAGATAATTACAAGATGTATGAGTGATACTTGTTTTACATATTACAGTTGTATTAATAAAACGAGTAAAATTGTCATGTTCTAGTTAGTTAAATTTTTAAGAAGTTGTACCAGTTATACAATTTTACATTTCATTTCATATTGTATTAGTAAAACAATTTAAACTTCTTCATTTGTACAAGTCACACTTATCTTTAAGTACTACTAGGTTTACTAGTACATCTATATACAATATATCTACGTTCTAACATATTACAAAAACTGACTTCAAAATGATTTCTTACCATTATTTGCTCTTCTGTAGCATTAGGTTCTCGTGATCTGGGAGGCTCACCATGCGATCCCATTTCCTCATTGTCTCCTTGTTCCGAATAAGGTGTCCCGCCCTTCGTGGAAGACCGGGAAATAGATGCATCCGGAGGATCTTGTTGGTGTGACGGATTTTGTCTCTTCGTTGGTGGAGGATCTTCTGATGTGGCTGGTGGTACTATAGGTGTCTCCTCATTGTCAGGTTGAGTAGGAGAAGCAGAGGCAGCAGCCGAATTAGGTTGAAGATTTTTAGGGTTACGGTTTGAAGTAAGACGCGGCCGCTTCGTGGGTTGAGACGACGACCCACCGTCGTCTGCTTCGTGTTCCTCTGCTGAAGACGATCTACCCCGTTTCTTCTTTCCCGTGGACAAAGTCATCTCCTTCTTAGCCGGTTCAACCTCCTTCTTCTTTGTCGGTGAGGATTTCTTTTTCTTCTTTGGTGGGGATTCTTTCTTTTTCTTGGTGAATCTTAGTTTAGATGTCATTTTCGCTGGTGGAATTGATGAGTGAAGAACAAAATGTTCAGAGATCGTGAAATGAAGAAAGTGGGGAAGTTTTGTTACGATTTAGGGATTTAGGATCCGAGTTTTAGATGGGTCGGGTTTATGGGTGGAGCTAGTAAGGGCATGAATTGTAAATAAATCAAAATCGTTTGGGCTTTTAGCTATTTCCCCTTGTTTTGTATTTAAATTTTAATGAAAACTAAAAACAGGGTCACGAGAGAATTTTTGAAATCCATGTGTCTCATGACAGAATTTGATCCAGAATGTTCGAAGGGGTTTATACCGGTTAAGTAGAATTCACGTTTTCAGGTTTAATCTGGTTTGGTACGGTTAAATTTAGATGGCGGTATTAGTCAAAATCAATCGAAGGTCAAACGTCTCAGAATTTTTCTCCTTCGTTGCTCTGCCTCAACGATATTCTGATCAGCAGCAATCTCAGTCCCAAAAGCTTGAGTTCGGAATCCAATATCTGGTTCGTTTCTCTTCCTCTTTGTGTCAGAACGTTGAACAAAAAATTTGTGTTCGTATTTCTCGCTCGCGCATGTGTAACGATGCTGGGGAATTTAAGCAGATCTGTATAATGTTGGGTTCATATTTTTTGTATAATGTTTGTTGCATCGTAACAAATCGACATTGTGAATGATTCAAGTTGTTAAGTTCCAGTCAGTTCATTGTGTAGATGGATGGTGGAACGCTCAACATCAAGAAATGGGTAGTGATGTATCCAGTCTACATTAACTCAAAGAAAAGTGTTGCTGAAGGAAGGAGAATCAGTTTGAGTAAAGCATGTGAGAACCCTAACTGCATTGAGATTACTGATTGTTGCAAGCATTTGAAGCTCCCTAGTGCTGTCGAGGTACATCCCTTCATCCACTAGTCTCCATGGCCCCACGGTGGGCGCCAACTGTTTGATCGGAAAACGGTAAATAATAAGATGTGGGTTTAAACAAAGACGTCTTATTAATGGTGGGAGAAAAAACGTTCGGTCGGTTACAAGGGAAAAGAAGAGAGTGCGACAGAACGGAATCCGGTGGCTCGACGAGCTACCGGAAAAGTACAACTAACGGCGAGATGAAGCAAAGGTGAAAACCCTAATCTAGCCGTCAAGTGTTAGTAAGTGATTTCGGATCCTTTTCTCGTTGTCTCCCGTTTCCCTTATATAAACGTCATGATACCTCGTCCTTGACCTAATTTACGCCATCTTGGTGGGCCTCCTCTGCTGGGCCGAGAAGCCCGTAGGCGTCCGAGCAGCCGCTGAGCCGAACGTACTTCATTCGATGATGATCAACTAAAAGTACTCAAGAGTCAAGCCGAGAGACCTGACTCTTGAGCCGACCGATCGAGCCGTCGCTCTTCCTAATCTGGGCCAGGCCTTCCTATTCCTCGGGCCTTGTGGGATGGTCAAATCCATCCTCTACAGATACCATCGAACGAGACCAACAAACCAGCATCGATCGACGCCACCACTTCTACATCGATCGACACTGGACGTGTATCAGAGCAGAAGGAGTTTGATTTGTGTGGAAATCTTTTTGATGAAGAAACCACCACGCGATCAGACAAGTATGGGGAAAGAAGAGGAGGAATTGGAAGAAGAGGAAAATGACCAAGGGAGGTTCTCAGCTATCATTGATCCCTCTCTTCGCAAATGGTGTCAGGAAATCCAGAGTGCGCAACATATACTTCTCACAGCCATTCGCAAAGCTTCGAGCATTGCTTATTGCTGAGATGATAGACAAAGTAGAAGGGTATATGGAGGATGCTTTCACACAAGAATGATAAAGCTTCAGAGAGTAGACATTGAGACTTGTTTGGAGCGAGTTCTCATTCTCATCCGGATTAAATCAGATCTCCAAAGTCAAGCTTAATGACTATAACAAACCGCTGAGTGGGAGGCAACCCACTATTAGGTAATTTCATTCAGTTTATGTTAGATTGTTACTGATTTTTGTTTTTATTTTTACGCAGGTAAAAAAAAAAGTGATCTGTAACGACGGTACTGTAGCAGCACCGAGCGACAGTGTAGCAAGAAAATCGAGCAACACCGTAGCAAGAAAATCGAGTGACACTGTAGCAAGAACATTGACCGATACAGTAGCAGAAAATCAGGAGTCCTGTAGCAGCGATGCTGTAGTAGAGCTACTGTAGCAGTCATTGTTCATCGGAACAAAATTCGATATTTGTTTTATTAGTTATCTATTACTGACTTTTTGTATTTTATTTATATTATGTGAAAGGAAACAATACAAGGATGACGAGTTCTGCATCAGCATCGTCCAACACTTGATCACTGTCGCTCGACAGAGCATCACAAGTATCGATCGCAACTTAACTATGTTGATCGATACTCACATCAGTGGCAGGTATACTCGTGAAACCTTGTTAATATTGTCCTTATGATTTATTTTCCCACCAATCTTAAACTATATAACACTGGTCACGGTGTTGTTTAAGTCTGGAGGAGGTTCTACAAATATTGTGTTTTAGTTAGCTATTCAAAAAAAAAAAAACACACAGATCCGAGTAAACGATTCCTCATCACATCGACCGATGAGACCAGCTTGATATCGATCGACATCACTTCAGATCCAACGATCGATTGTCACTTCATTGTGTCGATCGACACTGAGCAGATCATCGTTCTTATTTGTTAAATTATGTACTTATGATTATTTCTCACCATAATTCCGACTAGATATACACTGGGAACAGTGTAATTTTTCTGAGGGGGATGTTTACTAATATTAGTGTGTTCATGAGTCTTATCAAAATGTTTTCAAAAGAGTTTTATTGAGTCAAGAAGGAGATAATGAACTTATTAGATTTTTGCTTGTTATCTAACCACTCTTTACTACAATTCTAGACTTACTGATTTCAGATAGTACTAAAGATACTAAAGTGGATCTACCTGTCAACTATTCACACTTGCTGAGATTCTTTGAAGGAACCAAAGCTGAGTTCCAACACTAAACTTGACACAACTGCTTGTCTTTGGGCTTGGTATACATGGGATCGGATTCTTCAAAGAAGTCTGGAAGGTAAAGCCTTGTGTAGATTTATCACATTTTCTCTCTCTATTTCGACCCTAGATTTATAGGTAGAGATATTTATTTAAAAAAAAAATAAAAAAAAAAAGAAATAAAGAAAAAAAAAAAAATATATANNNATATATATATATATATATATATAATAGGTGTTAGTTAGGTGGAATCCTAACATGACTTGGTGGCTACAACCATTAAAGCTTGCTTCATAAGGATTTCATAGGTAAAGGATTAGAACAGGACTTGGTGGCTACAACCATTAAGGCTTTCTTCACAAATAACCCTAGGATATAGGTCAAAAAGAAGTGAAGGCAACCACCATTATGTGTTATAGGCTTCCATGAATCAAGGCTTAATGGTGGCTGCCTTCACTTCTTTTTGACCTATATCCTAGGGTTATTTGTAAAGAAAGCCTTAATGGTTGTAGCCACCAGGTCCTGTTCTAATCCTTTACCTATGAAATTCTTATGAAGCAAGCCTTAATGGTTGTAGCCACCAAGTCATGTTCGAATTCCTTCTTAATAATTCTCTATTATAATAATAATTATATATATATATATATATATATATATTATTCTATATATAATCTATATTTCGAAAATAGAGAGAGAAAGGGTGATAAATCTATATACACAAGGCTTTACCTTCCAGACTTATTTGAAAAATCCGATCCCATGTATACCAAGCCCCAAGACAAGCAGTTGTGTCAAGTTTAGTGTTGGAGGTCAGCTTTGGTTCCTTCAAAACAATCTTAGCAAGAGTGGATAGTTGACAGGTTGATCCACTTTAGTATCTTTAGTAGTATCTGCAATCAGTAAGTCTAGAATGATGATAAAGAGTAGGTAGATATTTAGCAAAATCTATAAGTTCATAATCTTCTTCTTGACTCAATAATAACTTAATTTGAAAACATTTTAATAAGACTAATAAGTAAATAAATATCAGTAAACCTCCCCCCAGACTTAAACTACACTGTCCCCAGTGTAAATTCAGTCGGAGCTATGGTTAGAAATAAATCATAAGGACTCAATGTAACAAGTAAGAACTATATACCAGACCGGAATGAATGTCGACCGATTTAAGGATGTTGATATCGGTCGACGCAGGTAAGACAATGTCGATCGATGTCGACATGTTCGCGTCAATCGATACAGATGGCAATCGTCTACTCGGATCTTCTTTTTTTTTTATGACCTGCAATAATTAAAAACCAATATAAATAGTATATCAATAAAAACTGAATAAATATTACCTAATAGTGGGAGGTGTTTTCGCTAGTAATTTTGAGAACTGAGACTTGTTGGAAAGCAAGTATCCATCTCTTCTTTGCGCTTGTTGAACCATGTACCAGTGAAGTCTCTCATTGCTTCATCTCCTATGCGCCATTTGTCCTTCATTGTTGCAGTTGTGTTTTCAATCCTCTGCAATCTTTCATCAAGACTCTCAAGGTTGAACTTATGTTTGGTAAGTGCGGCGTAAGTGTCAGCTGAGATCTCCTCTCCATGGTAATGTGTGCTGGACATGTCGGATGTCATCTTTGGTACTAGTCGGCCTCGGTTTGTATCACTGTCGATCGATGTTTGATTGTGAATGTCGATCGATTTGTTGTTGCGTCTGTCGATCGATAGCGATGCTTCTGGTCGACGGGCAAGGTAGCTCTGAATCTCCACCAACTCCCCTTGTATAGCTTCAACCTTGGAGGTCAAATCACTAATGCTAAGATCCATTGGGAAATAGATGTCATCACATCTCCCATCAATCTTCTCCTCTGTAGTTTCCAGAGCTCTATAGATCCCTTCTATCAACTGATCTATCTCTTCTCTGGTGTTGAAATCTGGTTGAGACTTCATCATGTGTGGGCGTGGCGGATTGTTATCGATCGATGCGTGATGGTGCTGGTCGATTGATGTGTGATGTTGCCTGTCGATCGATGGAGGTGGTCTGATATCGATCGATGGTGGTTGTCTTCTGTCGATCGATGGAGGTGGTCTGTAACACCCCCAAACCGTTTTAGGCATAGGTCGAACCACCGGCCAACAATCAAACAAGAACATGGCCGACGGCCAGACCGTCTACCGAGGTTTGGGAGCGCTACATGATGGGTTAACGGACATTTCAGCCAAAGTCACAAAAAGTGCAATTTGTAACTAGGCCAGTCCGCCCACTAACACGTCCCATCAGACCAAAGCCTAAGGCTTCTCAACCTGTACTCCAATCTGACGTTGTGTTAGCTCGGACAAGCTAATATCAGAACGACAAGGCATTTTGCACAAAACATTCGCTTTATTAATCTTATATAATATCTGGTTTACAATACACAAAATATTATACAAGGGTGGCATGCCAAGAAAGCGAAAGTACATACTTATAGTCTGAAAGCGTCTTAAGCAAAAAGATGCAAATCTACACCAGCCAGCCTAGTCTCCCGCGACCTCTACAAGCTCGCTACTGGTCACCTGAAACAACAACGAGTGAGGAGTGAGTAATCTAGATTTACTCAGCGAGTTACAATCCCCGACTAACAAATACAACCCCTCGCTATCCCACCCCAAACAAACTATAGCGAGAGGTTCACCTAATAACACAATTCAATAACATAAGCAATATCATAAATATTCAGCGGTAAACGATAGCAAGATAACTAACATTATGCTAATTACTAGCTCATCACCAAACTCCTGCTCGACTTAAACCAGGGTTCAACAACCCGAAACACGATATAATATATATAACAAACTCGGGCCCTGGTGACGTTAGGTTCCTCCTTCACTATCGGCAATATCATACCTTCCTACCACAAAGGCCAGAAGAAGGAACTTTCAACCGACCGCGGCCCACAGTCCTTCGGGTCACCGCGCGACAGCCCACAGTCCTTCGGGTCACTGCCACATTACACCGTCGTGTAATCACTCAGCCATAGGCCATGACCCCATCTATCTGAGTCTTCCCGATCCAGCGAATAAGGGGTTTCCTTGAACCCGCTGGGTACGAGGTCTGAAATAACACTAATTCACCCCAATATGCCTAGCATTGTGGGTTACATAAATGCAATCGGCCAATATATGATTAATACTAAACCCGGTAAAAA
>NC_027756.1:24521747-24523802 GCF_000695525.1 Brassica oleracea var. oleracea
ACCATGTATCTGGTCTGATACATGGGAAGGTTCATAGGAGCCTATAAGCAGCCAATCAGAAGCCAGCCCTTGCCTTGACCAGATTTGAATTAACCAATCAGACACCATCATCTATCATCCAATCACAAGACATCACACAGATTGCAAACTCACCCTCCATCCTATCCATCCATTCATCTCAAGTTATTTCTATCCATTAGATTAAGGGTTTATGTACTTGCAAAATGTAAAGCCTATATAAAGGCTATGTAGTGGCGATTTGTAACCTTAAGGGAGTAAGGGGGAGTTCCCCTGTCCACTTCATGAATGATATACTTGTTCTTAAATCTGAAACCCTAATATCTAATCTCTTATTCTCCTAATCTCTCAGTCTCTTAATCTCTGTTCCTAAGTCTCTTATTCTCTCATAAACACTCTCATCAATCTCTCTTTCTAAATCACCTAGAGCAAGCTCTCATCTTTCTCCATTGGAGTTTATACACACACACATACAACCATAGAAGAGAACTCTACAAATCTCATATGGTATCAGAGCCAGGTTCATCAGAACCTGAGCTGAAGCTTCCGCAAGTCCACAGCTCACGCCTCAGCTCAAAACCAAACCATTGAAGCTTTCCCATCCAGTTTAGTCCCTTGTGAAGAAGAAGGCTGAAGCTTGGATAGTTCCCTTGGTTCCTCATCCTGTTCTCTACCTGCTCAGATGGAGATTATCCTTGGAGGCAAATGTGTATGGAGAGGCCTAACTAACCTGACTCCAAAGCTCCTTGTCCAAGAGAAGTTTCACATCATGCTACAAGAGTATGGTGTCAAGAGTTTGGCACCTAGATGTTCTGAAGAAAGGAGGGGTCTTTTGAGTTGATGGTACAAGATGGTGGCCATGAACTGAAGGAGAAGGAGGTGGGTGATGATCCAGACTCTCAGTTTCAACAACAGTCATGGCCGGTTTCACAAAATGCAAAAGGAATCAACCTGGTTCCTTGTTGTAAGTGATTCTATAAACCATCTTGATAATGAGCTTGTGTTGTTGACTGGTTGTGATGTTGTGATGTGATTGAAAACCTGAGGATTGTTTAAAAGATTACTAAATGAAATAAAATGAATTTAGAATCTGTCCCAGGATCCTTAAAGAGCTTGGTTTCCTAGTAATCCTTACATCGTACTAGTTATACTAGGCTTACTAGCAGCAGTGTAAGTGCTTTTAAAATATCTAGTAACTTATCAGTATTACTAGGATTATTAGATATGTTAATATGCTTAGCTCCGGTTCATAATGATGCTTATTGTGATTGAATGAATCTGCTTGCATACATGGATTGAAACCGAATTGAAAGCTGTTGCATATAGTTTTGTGGCTGTCTTACATTGAAGCATTAGATTCATGTCTAAATGCTGAGTAAAGAAGCTTTAAAAATGCCTAAGTAGCTTGCATAAATCTGGAAAAGAAAGTGCTTGTGCTTAGAGAGGTTGCTTGCGAAGATAGAACTTGAAAATAACTTGTTTAATCTGTTGCAATGCTTGTGAGATTGGGAATCAAACTTGATGATTAATCAAGGATTTATCCTAATACTCTTGTGTCTTATCTTTGCTGGAGTTTGAGGGTTGTTTCAGGTTCACAAGAAGTGTTCTTGGCTCACCACCTATCCAAGACAAGAGGAAGACTTGATCCATTGTGTGGAGCAATGGGAAGGTACTTGTGTGTAGAAGCTGGTTTAAAAAGCACAGGCCACGAGGTTGTTGAGCTCCTGGTTCAAGACACACAAGAGGAAGACTTGATCCATTGTGTGGAGCAATGGGAAGGTACTTGTGTGTAGAAGCTGGTTTAAAAAGCACAGGCCACGAGGTTGTTGAGCTCCTGGTTCAAGACACACAAGAAGAAGAAGGTCACCGCCTAAGTCATGAGGAAGGCCGGTGATCTGAGGGTACTTGAAGCTGAAGGCAAAAGGGTGGATCAGTGATTTAAGGGCAGCTGTTAGGGTGGTGTGCTCCTGGTCTTGAAGTTCATTGAGGTTCATTTCTAGCTTGGATCTTCCCTATACTCGGTCTCAAGCTTGCGGT
>NC_027756.1:24523915-24524740 GCF_000695525.1 Brassica oleracea var. oleracea
GAAGAAGTCCACAGCCTGCTCCAAAGAGGGTAGAGAGGATGTTGTGATAATGGAGAAATGAAACCTATTGCCAACATTCTGTGGAGAATTCCACAGCCTGCTCCAAAGAGGGTAGAGAGGATGTTGTGACAATGGATTAATGAAGCCTATTGCCAACATTCTTTGGAGAAGTCCACAGCCTGCTCCAAAGAGGGTAGAGAGGATGTTGTGACAATGGAGAGATGAAGCATATTGCCAACATTCTGTGGAGAAGTCCGCAGCCTGCTCCAAAGAGGGTAGAAAAGATGTTGTGACAATGGAGAGGTGACTTGCGGTTATGTCCATGGTGGTTTAGTCACCATAGCCTACACATCAGATGAGTGTAGAGAGGATGGAGAGTGAGCTGAGGTATCTCCTCAGTGCAATGCGTGGAGAGTGAGCTGAGGTATCTCCTCAGTGCAATGGTGGTTAAGTGGGGCTATAAGCATCAAGTCTGAAGAAGATGGAGGTGTTCTCACAAGAATAATCATGGAGCTTAGTATGCACTCACCTTCAAGCTTGGATCTTCCCTATACTCGGTCTCAAGCTTGAGGGGGAGTGTTGGTGAGCTTGCATGATAAGAGAAGGAGCTGATAAGCTCAGAAAGTGAGGGACTCAAGTGGTGTGTGAAGAGCAGCCACTCCTCACCAAAGCAAAAGGAGCTAGGCATGTATTACCTGATGGAGATGGCAAGAAGCCACGAGAAAAGGGAAGACTCAGGCCGGTCCAGTCACTCCTCACCAAAGAAAAAGAGAAGTTTCCCTTAACTCAATTCAATTCATCATTGTCAACATATCTAGTAATCTA
>NC_027756.1:24525069-24547490 GCF_000695525.1 Brassica oleracea var. oleracea
TTGAAGAAAGAAATGGAGCCAAAGGAGGAGTTGAGTTGAGTTTGGGTCTTGAGCAAGAATAGGGTAAGTCTTCCAGAGATTGTCTGATAGGCTTCAGGAGTGTTATAGAAGGGCTTCAGGAGTGTTATAGAAGGGCTTCAGAGGAGTCTAAGACACTATGAAGCTGGTCCAAAGATAGGGTCAAGTCCAGGAGGGACTTAGACACCATTTGGAGATAGTTGGGTGATGGTGCGAAAATAGGGCGAGGTACGGGCAGGTGGTCCGTACCATCGACCGTACTTGTTCCGGATCAACCCGAAGTGCAGAAGTGCAAAGATAGGGCGCCGGTTCAGCAAGAAGAGAGGCGACCTGAGCTGTAGCAGCTTGTGGACGTTTGTGGATAAGGCCAGGCTGTCATGAGCTGAAGTGAGCTGTAAAGTTAAAGGAGCATGGACCATGTATCTGGTCTGATACATGGGAAGGTTCATAGGAGCCTATAAGCAGCCAATCAGAAGCCACCACATTGTCTAACCATTGTCTAGTGGCATTGTTGACTCATGGTTCAGACAACAACAATCTGATCGTCCGCGACTCGACCACCCAAAAGATACTCGACCATTCTCTTTTGTTTTTGTTTTTTATTGGTTTCTACAGGTGGTCTAATATCGATTGATGGTGGTTGTCTTCTGTCGATCGATGGAGGTCAAGCAACGTCGGTCGCGTTCTGAATTCTGGCTATGTCTTGCTTCATCTCCTCCATGCAAGTAGTTTGCCAACTGATACTATCATTCAATGGATAGTAGACACCATCAAGCTTCATCTAGAAAGCTTTTTTGTTCCTCTCATGTTCACCACAGCCTCCATAGAACATCTCATTGATCTCGTCCTTGGTGTAGATCTCTGGTACCAACTTTGTCTGTGTGAATGAGCTAGCATGTTCAGGAAGACATATGTTGGCTGGCTCATCTCTTGAAGCTCTTTCCAGAAGTCTTCTGATATCCTTGTTGTGAACAGGAATGGTGTGTCCATCTAGATCTCTGGCAAATTCCCTGTCGTCTCTGTAGACTCCATACTCATCTTTCTTTTTCCAGTAGAGTTTCATGTTACCATAGAGATCATAAGCTCTCCTGCCGAATTCTGGCTGTCTGGCGACCAATGTTGGGGCGTCAACGTCGATCGATGGATGAGTTGTATGGCGAGATCGCTGTATGAAGCCATTGTCTATGCCACCAGCTGTGTCATAGAACTCATTTGTAGCCTTCTGTTTTGGATTGCTGCGTTGCTGCATGAACAGATTGTTTGCTCCATTGGCTGTCTGAAGGATATCTGCGATATCGTTTCGAGATACGTGTAGTGCGCGGCCGTCTATTGCTTTTGCGTAGCCATGAGGGTCCCTAAAAATACCAAATTCGTCTGGAGTTAGATACTGGTTATCTAATTTATATTTTTCGCGTACAGTGGTTTTCGGTATTGGATGGTTGTCGATCGACGTGGTATTGTTGGTGTCGATCGATTGTTGAGGACGAGTGTTGATCAATTGTTGATGACGAGTGTCGATCGACTGGCTGAAACGAGTTCTTTCCCAAGGAGCTTCTGCTTGAATTTGATCTGTATCATCGCGTCTTTGAATGTCGAGTAGCTCCTTGTCTGTGAAACTATCTTGTAGTTTATCTGCTTCTGGGGCGTAGGTTGCTGTTTCTACTGCAAAGCTTTCGTGGTGGTGTTCATCTGCCCAACTGCTAAACGAGTAGTCTCCATCTCGCACACGGTTGACGTTTGTGTCGACCGATTTGTAGTAGGCAGTGTCGGTCGATGCTTGTTTCCGACATCGTTGTTGCGGTTGAGTGTCGATCGATGGCAAGCTTGTCATGTCGATAGATGGTGCATTCCTTTTCCAAGAGGAATGGTGTAAGAGTTTATCTTCCTCATCAAGGATGAATCTGTACTCAGTGGCCCATTCCTCCTCATAGTCTTCATCATACTCGTCCGTATAAATATTTTGTCTGGTGTAAGCGTCAATAGTGGGATTGTAGTAGTCGTTCTCCCACTCGTCTAGATAAGTGGCGACTGATTTATCTCCTTCTATGTCGGTCGATTTTCTGTCGGCACTGTCGATCGATGTAACCGGATGGGTGTCGATCGATTCTGAGTAGTCCGTCTCGTACTCGTCTCCACAGTGGCATGCTGCAATGATTCCTGGATCATTGATTCTTCTGGAGATCGTCTGTGGCTTTTTGACTGGGATAGGGTCGGAGTGGGAATTAGGATCGATGAATGTTGGACGCAACTGGTTAGTTTGCGAGTTGCACACTGCTTCCACTGTTGACAAGAAAGCTCTCCCAAGTAGTAGAGAAGAGTTCCAATTTAACTTGATGTCCAAGACATGGAAATAAACTGGAACTAGGGCATTACCAATTTGTACCTCTAGATCTCTCACAATTCCTCTTGAGTTCTTCTGGGAACAATCCACAAAAGTGAACAATTCCTGCAAAGGCTCCACTTTCAGACCCAGATGGTCTGCCATAACCCTAAGTAGGATGCTGACTGATGCTCCTGTGTCGCACAAGGCATGTGGGAATTCAATACCCTTCACCGTGCATGGTATTGGAAATTGCCCAGGATCACTCTTCTTCTCTAATGTAATCCTCATCCTCATCTTTTCTCTAGCTTCACATAACATTCTCCTGATGTCTTCTTCTTTCTCTCTGGTTTCTTTGAAGAACATCCACAATTTGTGGGTGTAATAAGCTTCCTCGAATGACTTATGTAGAGGTATCCTGAAGACTCTCTTTTGGAAATTTTCCGTTTCCTTTTCATTAGCCCCCCTCTGCAGATGTTTCGCCACATTTTCCTTTCTTCTCCTTAGGGTTCTTCCAGTAGAAATCCTATCCTCTACCATAGGATCTTCTCCATCATCTGGAGGTGTCCTGACAGGCTCTGGTGGGTGTTCTGAAGGTTTGGGTTTGGGCCTGAGTGCATTAAGTCGTGCAACATCTATCTTCGGCATCTGCACTCGGTAGGTAATAGGGGCTCGTCGATCGATAGGCAGTAATGGTTGTCGATCGATATTTGCCTCTGTGTGTCGATCAATGTTGATGTTGGCATGTCGATCGATTCAGACGTTATCAGGGCTGGGCGGATGTGGGTGTTTTGCTGCGAACTCCTCGTGAGTTAGAATCTTCACAGCATTTCAAGACGCGGTTGACCCCGAAGGCGTTGTCGATCGATGCTCTGGAGTTCCTGTCGATCGATTTGGGTTGGTGTATGTCGATCGATGTTCGGTGTCTGGCGTCGATCGACACCAATGTGATCCGCCGAAACGCATCAAACTCTCTACTTCGAAATTACCTTCTTGCAGCTTCTCTTCCTTCACCACTTGCCAAAAGTCATCCTCCATGATGGCATTCTCGTGGTGCTTCATCACATCATCTCCTACTCTTGTTGAAGCTTCCTGCCTCCTCATAGCATCTCTTGTCTGCACAACCTGCATCTCCATCTTCTTCACATGGGTGCTCAAAGTCTCAAATTTTGTGTTCAGGTTGGTGTAGACAGAATCTATCTTCCCATTGAAGTCCACTGTCATTCGCTGCTGTGCCTCAAGAACCCTATCGAGCATCTCTTCAATCTTGCTCTCTTGAGTAGGTGGCATAATTCCTGTTGTTGCTGTAGCTGTTGTTGTAAGGTTTCTGGTATTGTGAATTCTGGTTGAAGTTACTCCTATTTCCATAGGAGTTTCTGTTTCCACCCTGGTTTCCAGAACCTTGGAATCCAGCTCCACCAATGTAGTTCACTTCTTCTTCTTCTGCTCTACCCTCTACAGCTTCTGCATCTTCAACAAAGCTGGCCTGCTTCGTAAGAAGCTTGTGAACACTGTTCAGTTTTGCCTTCACCTCATCCATCTGATCATTCCCAAGGATGGTGGCAGATCTTTTCCTTTGAAAATAATTGTTCTTGGTGCTGTTGCTAGATGCTAAGTTTTCAATAATCTTGACTGCCTCCTCTGGATTCCTGGTGTCGAAGTTTCCATTGCTGGAAGCATCAAGAGCCATCTGGTACTGCACCGCGATGGCTCTATAGAAAGTACTGAGCAGTTGTACTTCATTGAATCCGTGGTGTGGACAGTCTCTCTGGTAGGACTTCAATCTGATCCAAGTGCCTCTGAATGATTCTGCAGGCTCCTGAGTGAATGTAGCAATCTTGCTCCTCAAGTCTTCAGCACGCGCTTCATCAAAGAAATTGCATAAGAATGCATTCTTGATGTCGCTCCAGGATTTAAGAGATCCTGGTTGTAAGTGCTTGAGCCAATACAGACCTTCTCCATCAAGTGAATATCTGAAAAGCTTGCATAACAGGTAGTCCTCAGAGACTCCCTCGACTCTAATAGCAGAAATCAGATCCTCGAACCTCTCCAGATGGTCGTTAGGATGCACGTGGGATAATCCATGGTAGGGTAGCTGTCCCACAAGTGTGTAGTACTGCGCTTTCAACTCAAAATCCTTCTCAATGGTGGGAGGAAGGATGGCTGATCTGTTGGTGTAGTATCGATCTGGACGGTTGTAATCTGCCAACGTCTTGGGTTGCACAGCCTCATCTACAGGTAAGGTAGTACCTATAGTAGTAGCATCAGGGTCAGGGATTGCAGCCCCCTGAGCATCTATTCTCTGACCTGCTGCATTACGCAGATGACCCTCCTGGTCATGCAAGTCTCCATTGTTGTCCCGAACAAGTATCAAAGGCGCAACCATACTTCATGGCTCAGTATCGATCGATGTCTGAGATGGAATGTCGATCGATGTCAGGTGGATGGTGTCGGTCGACGGAAGATTTGTGTTGTCGGTATAAAGGTGTGAGCGAGAATTGGTCGATGGGACTGGTGTCTGGGTCGACGGTGGTTGAGCAGAATTGAGCGACACGGCAGTGTTGTTGTCGGTCGATAAGGAGCTCGCTTCCTTGCGGATCGAGCGTTCCAAACTTACAGGATCTGGTGAAAATAGTAGTTGATTTTTCTTGTTGCTTCTGGTACTGCTGGGCATGTACCTGAAAATCCAAAAAAAAATTTTATGTCAAAAGCTGAACAAAAATTAGAAAAATAGGCGATCAAAGCACCCCGGCAACGGCGCCAAATTTGATACCACTCAAATTACCCTAAGGAGTGATTTATACTCTCTCAAATAAGAGGCCGAGTTGTAGTACTTAGGGATCGAATTCACAGGGGGCTAGTTAACCTAAGGATTCTAATATGATTTGTTAAGCAAGAAAGTTTTTAGAGTTTTAAATGTAAATTGCAGTTTATATTGAACAAGTATTTGTTCAATAGCATGTTTGGTTTTGGTGCTTAAAAAGGAAATAGCTAGACTTAGGGTTTTTATTCAGGAAAATTGGGATTATAATCCTACAGATGCCTAATGAGTTGCATGCATGATAATGTAAAGCTCAACTACTTTGATCAACTAGTCAATCACCTCTTGCATGTATTGACTTGTCTATTAACTACATCTATGATCTCAACTCTCGTTATATTGATCAATAGAAAGTGTCGATCAATAATCCTATTGGGATATCGATCGATACACCTTTTGCACTGTTGATCGATTATTCAAGTGTGATATCGATCGATGCGCTCTAGTCAAGCTTTATGCTCATGTTGAATGAAGGCTTACTAAGTTCACTATATCAGCTCTCGCCTTGCTCATAGCAAGAAACATAGTTCTATTTGAATGTTTTAAGGATGAGCTCTCGCTTTTATCAATCAATCCAAAGGCAGGTTCTAGGTAGCTAATCTAGACACAAACATTAATGAACAATCCTAAAGATGATTATCACAACTCAGCAATCTATAGTTGGGGCTAATCCCTCCTAACCTATTTAAACCCTAAAATCTAACGATAGAACTACTCAGACATGGCTAAGCAATTCATGACAGCAGTTAAGTATAAAAACTTCATTAGAATAGTAAATAGATATCAATGGAGTTCCAATCACAAATTATAACTTTGGATCTTCTCTCCAATCTATCAAAATCCTAAAAACCTTTGCTGTGAAAATAGTAAAACAATGAAAGCACACTTTGCCCCTAACGTGGCGGCAAAGCTTATATAATTAGGGTAAAACTCGACAGGGGTATTCTTGTAAAATGGTGATGTCTTGGGCTTCAAGTCGGCTGTGACCAATCGGGCTTCCTGCGCGCTTTGCTGTCGATCGATAGCAAGTCATGCGTATCGATCGATTTGTACTCTCCAATATTGACCGATAGTCGATCTCGATGGTCATCTCGGGTTCTTGCTCCAAATATCTCCAAAATGCACCAAAATCATCACTTATCTCCAAAACTCTCCTGATCTTACAAATATAATAAATAGACTCTATAATATAATAACTATTTGTAAAAAAACACCCATAAACTATGGATGAAAATAGGTCAAATCCATAGTCTATCAGAATGTCAGACAGGATTTGCTAAGTTGTTGGCTAGGTGAATTTGGTTGCTAAGCTAGGATATGGTATAATGTGCTTCTGTGATTAGGAATTCTTAGATGTGGATTGCAATATTGCAGAAGTGATGATTCTAACTTTTAAATCATGTGAGTCCCTGCTGTTTTCAAACCTCTTTTAGAGAGACTGCCCATCAGTTTAGCTTGAGGACAAGCAAAAGGGTAAGTGTGGGGGAGTTGATATACCATGGATTTTACCCACTTTCAGCCATGGTATATAAGTGTTTTAGATATAATTATTATGTTTTGGAGTCTTTTTAGAGTATTTACAGGTTTAGGTTCGTTATGGAGAAATATGATGATTTTGGAGCGTTTTGAGGTGCATAACTGCACAGACGCGTCAGACGTTTAGCTATGTATGGAGACCTTACCACCGTTAGATTAAGCCCATAGTTTGACACAATATATAGCTTTGAGTTAGCTTTCCAATGCCGCCGGTTTGAGGTCAATCAGCATCCTGTAGCAAAGGTTATGCCCGTTTTACTGAAGAGTGGTCAGTCTGCCTCGCGAGAGGAACCTGTCGAGGAGATGAAGGACTGTCGATCGATGAAACAGCATTGGTGTCGATCGATGGTGATGCCAGAATATGGGGTGAGCATATTTTATGACCGACTGATGCCCAGAAGTTACCACAAATTATCATAATACCCTTGGACGACCAGAAACCCTATTTATGTTATTTATAAGTCATTGTTGACGGCTACACTATCTAAGCTTTCTTTAATTGATAGTTCTAGGTTAGGAGAGAAAGGATGAACTCCTTCAGAGTCTTCCTGGAACTCCTTTGGTTTTTATATTTTTTTCTATTGCAATTTCATCTATTCATATATGATTTACGTGACAAACTTCATGCTTGAATAGATCCACCTGGGTAATATATGTATGATTGATGGCTCTTGGACATCTACATCACAGTTCATCGGGTGTGGATGGGCTTGGATGGACAGCTTGGGGAAGGCTCAACTTATGGGAACACGAAACTACATTCGACGGGAATCTCCTCTGCATTCAGAACTAGAAGCACTAAGATGGGCGATGGAGAGCATGCTGCAATACTCGACATGCCAGAGTTTTGGAACGGACTGCAAGGATTTGATTGCCATGATTAAGGAGCCACGAGATTGGCCAAGTTTTGCGACAGAATTACAGAGAATAGAGACTCTACAGATATGCTTCCCGGATTACAAGATTACTCATATCCCACGAGAGCAAAATCAGACTTCTGATTTTTTAGCTAGGACGGCAAGATTGTTCCATAGAGAGCTTCATTTTGTTGGTTGTTCTATTCCGGTTTGGTTACCCAGACCACCTCAAGTTTGATTAATAGAATAGCCTTTCGTTGTCAAAAAAATAATAATAATAAATAAATAAATAGATCCACCTGTTAGGTTTAGGGTTTAAGTAGGTTATGAGGGATTAGCCTCAACTATAGATTGCTAAGTTGTGATATTCATCATTAGTATTGTCATTCAAGCCTTTTTCTAGCTTAGCTACCTAGAAATTGATCTAGGAGTTTGAGGTAAAGAACATCACTTGCATCTCACCCTGAATTCATCCTAATTGAGCTTAGATTGCTAGAGTAAGCGAGAGCTGATCTAGGAAGCTTAGTGAGCACAATAAGCTTGTGCATTAACGCTTGATCTTGAACCGCTATCTTCTTGAACCGGTTCCCTATCAACAGACCAGGGTCTGGCGCTATCTTCTTGAACCGCTGATTTCTTGTCGAAGATGGAGAAGCTCGGGGCTTTTGGCTGTGTCTTGGAGATGGCGGAGCCTGGAGCTCTGGTGATTTCTGAAGAGGAGGCCTGAGCACTTGAGCATGATGCGTAGAAGCAGGTCTGGAAGCGGGCGCGAGTTTTGTTGGAGGTCCCGGATCGAGTTCTGGGTCCCATGGGGTTTCCTGGTCCCCATGCTTAGCGAGAGAGGAGACGGCCTTGACGAAGCCTCGAAGTTTGTTCCCTCGCGTGGCGTTTTTTCTATGGCGAGTGAAGATCCCACCTATGGTTTACAAAATTAAGCTTCCCTTGCCGCATAGCGAGACTCTCCACTTTCCTTCTTTTCTCCTTCCTAAAGATCTTCGGCGATTCAAGCTCAGATCCTCATTTTTCCAGGTAATCTTTTCTCTCTCCTTCCTTATCTTTAATTTCGAATCTTTTTGGAAATGAGAGGCAAGTCGGATCCCGCCCTTGGTTCCTCTTTGATAAGCGATATGGTTCGGTCAAGAAACATAGTCGGAGTTCAGCTACGTGAATCTATGGATTCTTCAGATCTTTCTCTAGATCTGACTTTGGAGATTGAGGGTCTCAGCCGCGTTGCCGTCGAAAGCACACCACCGGCTGCTGAGGGGGCTAGACTATCTCCAGTGGGTCCTCTTTCGGTGATAGGAGTAGAGGAAGTCGCGGGCTGGAGAGAGAAGTACGAGATCCCAGACGACGTCGACATTCGAGTCTCGGGTCCTATTGATAGGGTTTCAGACTTTGATGTTGATGAGGTACCTGTTTATGAAGGCTTCTTTGAGTCAGGTTTCAGGGGCCGAGTCCCTTCCTTGGTGGCTAAGGTGTTGGAATCTTTAGAGATTTCTCCTGGTCAGCTAAACCCTCCTTCCTGGAGCGCTCTAATAGCCATGCAGAATCTGGGTGACCTCGAGGGCCTTGTTATCGGAGTGGCCGAAGTCCTATACTCCTATTCTATCTCTCCTTTGAACGATGGAGAAGGGAGATATCATTTGCATCCACACAATAGAGAGCTCCCTGTTCGGGAAATTTCGAAGAATGAGAGGAAACGCCATCGCGTCTTTGATAGTCGTTGGACTGAAAAATTCGCTTTCATGCATCTTCCGGGGTTTTCTCCTGTCTGGCGCTTAGCTGGTGGGTTATAGGAGTCGTGATGGTTATGTTTAACCGCACGATACTGATGATTCTTATTTCCTTTTGCA
The DNA here is from genome assembly GCF_000695525.1 of Brassica oleracea var. oleracea. Classification (NCBI taxonomy): domain Eukaryota; kingdom Viridiplantae; phylum Streptophyta; class Magnoliopsida; order Brassicales; family Brassicaceae; genus Brassica; species Brassica oleracea. Next base: position 24,534,475 of record NC_027756.1, read on the forward strand.
GACGTTCCTCGTGTGGATCCTTCTTTAGGAGAGAGGACAATCAAGCGGGTGTTGAAGCTTCCCATTGTGCATCGTCAGGTCCATTTTCTCATTAGCAGAGAAGCATTGGAACGTTGCAGCATTTGGGGTAGGTGTTTTCCTTCTTTCTTGCTTCACGTGAACGGTTTTTGAGGTGTGTTAGTGTTGTGTTTCAGGTGAGATGTCGGGATCTACAGGTGAGGAAGCATTGGCGGAGTATAAGAGAGCCTTGGAGGTCCTGTCGGCGAAGAAAGCTGCTCCCAAGCGGGCTGCCCCCAGTGAGACTGAGGATGAGGTTCAATTCGTCAGGAGTAGCAAATGTCAGGCAACCGCTCCAGCCTCTTCTTCTAAGATTAAGCCTAAGGCTTCTGGATCCACTCCGAAGGTTTCTCCATCGTCGTCGGGCGATCCAGCCACCGTTCTAGCTAATCTTAACACCAAGTTGTTTCCTCTGACCCCAGTGTCTCTATCGGAAGACTCTCTTGTAGCCATCCAGTTCGTTCAGAGTGATCTTCTCCAGGTAACATATTACTCCTCTTTTCATTTTGTTTGGTGTTCTGACCTTTGCTGATGATCAGATCGCTTTTGTGTAGGCGATGTCTCGGCTGTTCCACCTCAGGGAGAGGATGGATGATCATGCTTCACTTCAAGCTGACATAGCTGCTCTAACCTCTCAGCTTCGTGAGGAAAAGAATAGCGTTCTAGCCAAGGAGAAGGAAATCAAGGCTTTGAGGCTCAAGGTGAGGAACCAAGACGAGGCTGGGACGTTGCCTGCGTCGGAGAATATTTCTCTGAGGGAGCAATTGGAGCGCCGGTAGGAGGAGGTATGTGATTTAAGGTGTGTCGCGGAGACTTTTGATGTCGAAAAGTCTATGGTGGTGAGTGGAGCTATAGTGGTGACTCGCTGGGAGCTAATGAGAGAGTGGTTCAACCATCAGACCGACAGCTAGTATCTTAAGGGCGCGCTGGAGCGGTACAAGATGGTGAAGACCTCTGAGGCTGAGTTCCAGGGACTTCCCGCTCCTTCCTTTGAGTGGGAGCCAATGATCCCGAGCAAGACTGAAGCTAACAAGACTCCGGAACCTGCTGCTGATGATCCTCCCGTCGACTGATCCTTGTTCTTTGTCTGAACTCTCAACCCCTTGTAGGGGTTTCTTTTGTTGTTGTATCTACCCTTTGTGAGAATCTTAGAACTTATCTTCAGTCCTTCGTGCCTTTATTTTCGTTTTGTTAGACAATGGCCCTGCTGTTTGAGAAAACTACTCAGGTATTAAATTTCTCCAGATCCCAGGCAGGACACCGGCCTCCGGGTCCCCGCTAAGAGGCACCCCGTTTTCCATCTACGAAGTACTTCGGGTCTGGTCCCAGGGACCGGCCCCTTCCCCCGGGAAAAGGAAAACTTCTGATCAGGAGAACCTTCCATATTTCCGAATATGGAAGAGTTTAACCTACTCCAACCGACTAAGGCCGGCCTTAAGGAGACTATATAAAGGGAACCTAAACCCTAAAGCAAGGGATCGACACTTCAGGATTTAGAGATAAGAGCTAGGCAGCTAGAACTAGGGTTTATACACCAATCATTGTAGTTTCGGCTTGTTCTATCTAATAAAACATCTCTTCAAGTCTATTTGTCTCAAACTCATACGAAATCAATACAAATACTAAGCCTTGTCCATCGTTCCGTGGTACTCACAAAGATCCTACACAAAAATCCCCTAACAGTTTGGCGCTAGAAGGAGGGGAGTAATCTGACCTACGTGATAATGGCGGTGGATGAGTAGAACGAGCTACCCAAAGCTACCCAAAGATAAGCCGAACTCCAGAGGCAACTCGATGGTCTGCAAATTGAAGTAACCGAGCTGTAAAAAACTCGGGAGGAGACTAATCCCGAGCTCTCCTTTGAATTCCAGAGCTTGAAGGAGAAGCTCAACGAACACTCCAAGCAACTGGAGCAGAGCGCCTAGAAGCTCAGCCAGCTCGAATAGGAGAATTTAAACCTCCGAGACGAGAACCAAGCCCTTAACAGGGCGAGTAACAAGAAGCGTCGATTTCGGGCTCAGGTCCGCCCCATGCCGACTCTGGAGACGCCTAAATCCGGAACGGGTGCAAATCTCTCACCTATGGCGTCGGGAGGAGACGCATCAACGAGCGAAAAGGCTAAGGATGCTGAGACCTACGACGTGGAAGACAACGAATCTGAGCCGAAACCCGATAAGGAAGCACCTGACGGAGCAACAAAAGCGGAGTCTCCAATGGTCGCTTACCTGGAGCAGAAGTTCTCCAAGAGTCTCGATGCCATGCAGTCCATGGTAGAAAAGCACCCTAGGGGTAGCTCCCCCCCATCCGGAAGAGCAACCCCGAATCTTATGCCGATACTCCTTTCACTGATGAGATCACCTTGATCGAGATCCCCATAAAGTTCTCCTTCCCCTGCATAAAGGCGTATAACAGCACTACTGATCCAGGCGACCACGTCGCCGAATACAGACAAAGGATGCTCGCCGTAGCACTCCCAAAGGAGTCGCGTGAAGCTACCATGTGCAAAGGGTTCGGCTCAAGCCTGACTAGACCCGCTATGCAATGGTACATCAACCTACCCTCCAAGTCCATAACCTCCTTCGCGATTCTCAGCGATAAGTTCGTGGAACAATTCGCCAGCAGCAGGGGCTTGGAGAAAACCTCTGATGGCCTCTACGAAATCCTCCAGCACCGGGCAGAACCCCTACGAGGCTACATAGCCCGCTTCAATCAAGAGAAGGTGGCTATTCCCGAATGCAGCATCCCCACTGCTATCTCTCCCTTCATGAGAGGGCTGCTCCCCGACTGGGACCCCTATAAGGAGTTAACCAAATACCTGTGCAAAACACCATGGAAGACGTCCTATCTCGAGCTTGGGCGTGGGTAAAATGGGAGGAATATGTCGCCAGTCGCGCTAAGGCGCAGAAAAAGCAAGATCCCCAGACGATCAGATCAGACCGAACCGAGCGAGACGAGAAACCCTCTCAAAGGCCAGCCAGGGACTCCAGGAATCGAAACCGGGGTAGATAACAGAACCGGCCGATCGAGAGGGCAGAAGGGATGGCAGTGTCCACGTGGCCAGACATCTCTCACCTCTCTGTCTCAAGGCCAAAGCGGATCAATGATTTGAGGCAGATGGGCCAACAGGTCAAGTGGCCTCAGAAGATGAAAGCACCCGATTCTTTCCGGAACCCTGGTCCTTGATGCGACTTCCACCGAGACCACGGTCACAAAACAGAAGACTGCGTCGCACTGAAGATCGAGGTCAACGAGTTGCATAAGAAAGCACACCTCATGGAGTTCATTTCCGAGAAGGCCAAAAGACATCTAAGCAAGGAAACAACGGGAAAGCCCACTGAAGCTGCTCCTGTCTTGCCACCTTGACAGGACCGAGTGATACACGTTGTTTGGGGATTTTTGTGTAGGAACTTTGTGAGTACCACAGAATGGTGGACAAGGCTAGTATTTATATTGATTTGCAAGTAAGAAAGTAGAAAGAGACGTATTATTAGATCGAAGAGCTGGAACTACAACAGTTTTGAGTAAGAACCCTAGTTTTCGCCGCGTAGATCTAATCTCTAAGTCTCGAAGTGTCGATCCCTTCCTTTAGGGTTTAGGTTCCCTTTATATAGTCTTCCTAAGGTGGGCCTTAGTCGGTTGGAGTAGGTTAACTCTTCCATATTCGGAAATATGGAAGGTTTTCCTTATCGGAAGGTTTCCATTTCCCGGAGAAAGGGGACGATCCTAGGACCGGGCCCGGAAAACTCCATAGCAGGGACCGGGGTACCTTCTAGTGGGGATCCTAGGAACCGGGGTTCCTTCCAGCGGGGATCGAGACGCCAGTGTCCTGCCTGGGGTCTGGAGGAATTCAATACCTGAGTATTTTTCCCCAACAGTTTGCCCTTTATTACTCGATTTCGTCATCGAACTCGGGGAATAACCTGTGCACTCAAGTCAACCGGAGTTGCTCATTCTCAACAGGCTTCCCTTAGGCAGGACATCACTCTAGTAGTCCTATGATCCCGGGTTCCACTCAGGCCAGAACCGTACTCTGAACCCGGGGGATGATCAGTTTCCCCTATATCAGACCGGGGTCTGGTGGTACTTGGACCGCTGATTCTTTGTCGAAGATGGGAAGCTCTGGGCTTCTGACGATGTCTTGAAAGAGCTCTGATGTTTCCTGAGGAGGAACTGGCGTAGGAGCAGGCCTTAATGCTGGCGCGAACGGGGAGATTCCTGATAGAGTTAGGGGGTCCTTAGAGTCTTTTTGTCCTCGTTTATGGCGAAAAAAGGGACGGTTATTATGAAGCCTCGAAATTTTGCTCCTCGCGTGGCGTCCTCCTTGTGGCGCGTGGGAATCTCCCTAGGGTTTACTACCCTTCTTTCTGCTTCTTGCCATAACCCATGTTCTTGCTGTAGTTGTTGCTGTAGGGTTTCTGGTGCTGAGAACTCTGGTTGAACTTACCCCTATTTCCATAGGAGTTTCTGTTTCCTCCCTGGTTCCCCGAACCTTCGAATCTAGTTCCACTGATGAAGTTCATATCTGCTTCCTCTGCTCTACCCTCTGTGTCTACAGCCTCTGCATCTTCAACCAAGCATACGTGCTTCCTGAGAAGGTTATGAACACTGTCCAACTTCGCCTTCACCTCATCCATCTGATCATTCCCAAGGATGGTGGCAGATTTCTTCCTCTCAAAGTCAGTGTTCTTGGTGCTGCTGCTAGATGCTAGGTTCTCTATAACCTTCACTGCCTCCTCTGGATTCCTTGTGTTGAAGTTCCCATTGCTAGAAGCATCAAGACCCATCTGGTACTGCACCGCGATGCCTTTGTGGTACTCACAAAGATCCTACACAAAAATCCCCTAACACCTGCTGTGGCCTCCTTTTTCTTTAAAAAGAAAAGCTTTCGGATTTTTTAACTCTGTTCTAGTTTCCGGGTAGCGGGCCTCTTAGCTGCGTGTTAGGCATGTTTTCGAAGCAGGCTCTTCGTCGACGATTCCTTTCTTTGAGAGGTAGCAGGGCGCATTCTCCAGGGCCATAGATTCAAGGAGTTGGTAGTTCGGGAATCGAACCTGGGTCCTGCCCTAAGAGATGTCGGGGCCCATTCAAAAATCATCTGTGGATGTTGGGGTTGCCCCAGACCTGGAGATTATGCAAGGACCAGAGGGTTGCCCCGGACCTGGAGATTATGCAAGGACTAGAGGGTTGCCTAGGAACCTAGAGGTTACGACTAGGACCGGAGAGATGGGCTTTGAACCCGGAGGTTTCGAACTTTTTAGAATATGGAATCTTTAAGTCTGGAGATTGTTTTCGTAACCCGGAGGTCACGTAAGGACCCGGAGGTCGCCTAGGGACCCAGAGGTTTTCCTAGATGATGAGGTCATATGTAAGACACAGAGGTCATTGGGGAACCCGGAGGTCGTCCTATAGATCCTGAGATCGCGTCTGGGACCCGGAGGTCGTTGGGGAACCCAAAGGTTCTCCTTTAGATCCGGAGGCCGTACATGGAACCCGGAGGTTCTTGAGATCGTGATTGAACCCTGGTGTTTGTATTTGGACCCTGAGGCCATATGGGAACCCGAAGATTCATAAAGGTGTAATAACCCTAATGCGGCTTAGGCTGCACATGGGTTATATCCTCTTTCTAAGATTATATTTGGAACTCTGAGGCCATATAGGAAGGAGGTTCTTCCCTAGATCCTGAGATCTTTGATTGGATCCCAGAGGCTATATTTGGAACCCGGAGGTTCTTCCTCATTTTTTATACATTGGACCCGAAATCGTATGGGGAACTGTGGGTTTCCTCTTTAGATCAGGGTCTTGCATATGGGTCTGTAGTTCCTTGGGAACCCAGAATATTTGTTTTCGCAGGGACCGTACTCCGCCTTTCTAAGCAAGACTACTAACGGTACCTGTTTGGATTTCGCATTTTGCCACTCGAAAGCTGGCCATTATCAAGTTCCTATGTTGTATTCTAATTTTGCAGGAAGTCACTGACATGCTTAGAGGGTGCTGGTGTGGGTTTTATGACCCAAGTGCCAGGCTTCGCTGCTTTCCACGTCTGGAGAAGCAGGGTTTTAATTGCTCCATGTATGTCACAGTACTTTTGCAATAATTATACCATGTGTTCCCTGTATTGTGTAGCACGTAGCGTTTTAATACATGTACTTTTCATAATGGTACTTTGGGGACCCCTATGCGCCTAAGGCTGCACAGGTTTTCAGGTAGTTTTGACAGCATACTCAGGCTTGCGCATACCCATTCCTGCTCTATGTCTCATACCCATTGCGTTTTTTTGTGTGGGCGTGCCACTGTGGACGTGCCACTTTGGACGTGCTACTTTTTGATGAGGGTTGGCCAGGATCTGGAGACCTGATCCAGCTCGTATGCACCTTTAAGCATTGTTATTTTCCTACTGCCCTTATAGTCATAACTATTTTATTATAAGCTTTGTCCGCAGACGTTTAGCATACATAGGAGTAGGAAATCACACTGGTTAAATAATATGTAGTAAGATAATAGAAATCATGGTCCGGAGACCGTATTAAAAATGATAGGCTTTGAGGTGCAAGTCGTTCCAGCAGTTGGGTTGTATTCTACATTTGCTATCTAGCAGCCTGTAGGCGCCTGTTCTCCGCACCTCAACTATCTTATAGGGTCCTTCTCACCTAGAGGTGAGTTTCCCTGTCGTTTTTCTTCTCGTCGTAGAACCCAATCCCCTTGTTGGACGGTCCTGGTTCTGACTTTCCAGAGGACTCCATGCAGTTCTTCCGTTCCCATGGGAACGCTCCAGTTGCTTCTTAAGCATGTTTACCACGGTCTTGTTCGTGGATTCCGCTTGCCCGTTAGACTGGGGGTGGCGGGGTGTGGCGAAGGTAAGCTTTTTGCCCCAGTCCTTGCAGAATTCCTTGAAGTTGTGGCTCGGGACCCCGAAGCGAGTGATTACGTTGGTTCACAGGAATTTGCGGATCTGAAGGTCCGTTATTCGGCTGAGTGCTTCTGCTTCGACCCATTTGGAGAAGTTGTCAGTGACTACCAGAAGGAAGACCTTCTGCCCCGGCGCTATAGGGAATTTCCCCACTATGTCCATGCCCCATTTTCTGAAGGGCCATGGTGAGCTTATGGACTTGAGGTTCTCCGGAGGGAGTTTAGAAACTGGAGCGGGCCTTTAACACTGGTCGCAGTGTTTGGCTTGCCGGTTGGCATATGCGGCCATTGTGGTAGCCTGCTCTTCTAGCTCTGAGCACTAGGCTTATGCCGCTAGAGTGAGATCCACAATCTCCTTCATGTAGTTCTACAAGGATTCTAGCGGCTTCTCGAGGTGTAACGCATCTCAAGTACGGGCCTGAGAAGGATCTCCGGTATAGCTTATTCTGGGAGATACAATATCTTCGGCTTGCTTCTTGATTTTTCAGGCCTCGTTGCGATCTTCCGGGCAAATGTCTTTCTCAAGGTACTAGACTAGGGGGGTCATCCAGGTTTCACCCTCTTCGATAGCGGAGACCTCTTCGGGTTGGGGTTCCTCTAGTGTGGTTGGCCATTGAAGCACAAGCACGGGTATGCTCATCTGGCTGTCCGTTTCGAGGGCAAACCTTAGATTAGCCAGGGCATCAGCTTGCGAGTTATGTTCCCTGGGGATTTGAGTGAGCTTGCAACTATTGAATTTCTTGATGCGTCATTGGGCGACCACCTGATATTGGATCATGCTATCGTCCGTTGCTTGGTACTCTCTGTTAGGGGATTTTTGTGTAGGATCTTTGTGAGTACCACCTAACGATGGAAGGCTGGGATTCGTATAGATTTGCAAGTAAGAAAGTAGAAAGAGACGTTTTATTAGATCAAAGAGCTGGAACTACAACAGTTTTGAGTAAGAACCCTAGTTCTAGCCACCTAGCTCTAATCTCTAAGTCTCGAAGTGTCGATCCCTTGCTTTAAGGTTTAGGTTCCCTTTATATAGTCTTCTTAAGGCGGGCCTTAGTCGGTTGAAGTAGGTTAAACTCTTCCATATTCCGAAATATGGAAGGTTCTCCTTATCGGAAGTTTTTCTTTTCCAGGGGGAAGGGGGCGGTCCCAGGGACTGTACCCGGAGTACTTCGTAGTGGGGAACCGGGGTGCCTCCTAGAGGGGACCCAGAAGCCGGTGTCCTGCCTGGGGTCTGGAGAAATTCAATACCTGAGTATTTTTCCCCAACACTCTCCATGCACTTGGTTGATTATTAGCTGGGAGTCACCGAAGACCTGGATGTTTTCTGCCCCCATTTGATGGGCCAGTGTTAGCCCTGTGATTAAGGCCTCGTACTAGCTTTCGTTGTTTGTTGCTTTGAAGTTGTACCTCATGGCCCTTGAGGCCGTGTTCCCTGTTGGAGAGGTATGCACTATTCCTACCCCGGCTCCTTTGATGTTGCTGTATCCGTCGACATGCAGGACCAATTCTCCTTCTTCCTTTATTTCTCTCCGGAGGCGCACTTCTTTCTCCAAAGCTGGGAGCAAGGTAGGGGAGAATTCGGCCACAAATTCTGCCAGGACCTGTGACTTTATAGCTGTGGCTGGTCGAAAAATAACATCATATTCCCTTAGTTACATATCCCATTTTGCTAGGAGCCTAGAGACTTCAGGGTTGTGGGGGACTTTTTTTATAGGGAAGGAGGTGACGACCACGATTGGGTGAGCCTGAAAGAAGGCCGCAACTTGCGGGCAGCCATTATCAGGGCTAAGGCTGATAGATTATGGATTTGACCCATTTTCATCCATAGTTTATAGGTGTTTTTACTAATAATTATTATATTATAGAGTCTGTTTATTATATTTATAAGATCAGGAGTATTTTGGAGATAAGTGATGATTTTGGAGCATTTTGGAAATATTTGGAGCAAGCACCCGAGATGACCATCGAGCTCGACCATCGGTCGATATTGGAGATGAATAATCGATCGATACTCACATCTGTGTATCGATCGACAGCGAAGCGTGCATAAAGCCCGTTTGGTCACAGCCGACTTGAAACCCAAGTGTTCACCATTTTACAAGATTACCCCTGACGAGTTTTACCCTAATTATATAAGCTTTGCCGCCATGTTAGAGGCAGAGTGTGCTTTTCTTGTTTTATTCTTTTCACAGCAAATGTTTTTAGGATTTTGATAGATTGGAGAGAAGATCCAAAGTTATAATTTGTGATTGGAACTCCATTAGTATCTATTTACTATTCTAAGGAAGTTTTTATACTAATTGCTGTTATGAATTGCTTAGCCATGTATGAGTAGTTCCATTGTTAGATTTTAGGGTTTAAATAGGTTAGGAGGGATTAGCCTCAACTATAGATTGCTGAGTTGTGATAATCATCATTAGGATTGTTCATTAATGCATGTGTCTAGATTAGCTATCTAGAACTTGCCCTATGATTGATTGATAAAAGCGAGAGCTTCATTCTCATCCTGAAAACATTCTAATTGAACTATGTTTCTTGCTATGAGCAAGGCGAGACCTGATCTAGTGAACTTAGTAAGCTATAATTCAACCCGCACATAAAGCTTGACTAGAGCGCGTCGATCGATATCTTACTTGAATAATGGATCGACGGAGCAAAAGGTGTATCGATGGATATCCCTATAGGATTATCAATCGACACTTTCTATTGATCAAAATAACGAGAGTTGAGATCATTAGATCTAGTTAATAGACAAGTCCAAACACTGCGAACGCTGATGGACTTGTTGACTAAGTAGTTGAGCTTTACATTATCATGCATGCAACTCATTAGGCATCTGTAGGATTATAATCCCAAGTTTCCTGAATAAAAACCCTAAGTCTAACTATTTCCTTTTTAAGCACCAAAACCTCAACCAATCATATTGAACAAACACTTGTTCAATATTAAACTGCAATTTACATTTAATCTCTAAAACAATCTTGCTTAACAAATCATATTAGATTTCTTAGGTTCCTCTAGCTACCTGTGAATTCGATCCCTATGTACTACAACTCGACCTCTTATTTGAGAGAGTATAAATCACTCCTTAGGATAATTTGAGTGGTATCAAATTTGGCGCCGTTGCCGGGGAGCTTTCATCGCCTATTTATCTAATTTTTGTTATGTTTCTCACATAAATTTTTTTTCTTCGATTTTCAGGCACATGCCCAGCAGTACAAGAAGCAACAAGGAAACTCAACTGCTATTCTCACCAGATCCTGCAAGTTTGGAACGTTCGATCCGCAAGGAAGCACGCTCCTCATCGACCTACAACAACACTTGTGTGTCGCTCAATTCTGCTCAACCACCGTCGACCCAGACACTAGTTCCGTCGACCGATACTCGCTCACCACTGTCGACCGACAACACTCACCTTCCGTCGAGCAACATCTTTCATCCGACATTGATCGATACTCCATCCCAGACATCGATCGATACTGAACCGCGAGAGATGGTTGCGCCTTTGATACTTGTACGAGATAACAATGGAGACCTGCATGACCAGGAGGGTCATTTGCATAATGCAGAAGGTCAGAGGATAGATGTTCAGGGGGCTGCAATCTCTGAGCCTGATGCGAATGCTACAAGTACTACTTTACCTGTGGATGAGGCTGCGCAACCCAAAACGTTTGATTACTACAACCGTCCAGATCGATACTACCCCAACATATCAGCCATTCGTCCTCCCACTATCGAGAGGGATTTTGAGTTGAAAGCGCAGTACTACACACTTGTGGGACAGCTACCCTACCATGGATTATCCCACGAGCATCCTATGGACCATCAGGAAAGGTTCGAGGATCTGATTTCTGCTATTAGAGTCGAGGGAGTCTCTGAGGACTACATATTATGCAAGATCTTCAGTTAATCACTTGCTGGAGAAGCTCTGCATTGGCTCAAGCAGTTACAATCAGGATCTCTTAAATCCTGGAGCGACATCAAGAATGCATTCGTATGCAATTTCTTTGATGAAGCGCGCGCTGAAGACTTTAGGAGCAAGATTGCTACATTCACTCAGGAGCCTGCAAAAACATTCAGGGGCTCTTGGATAAGATTAAAGTCTTATCAGAGAGACTATCCACACCATGGACTCGATGAAGTACAACTGCTCAGAAATTTCTACATAGACATCGCGGTGCAGTACCAGATGGCTCTTGATGCTGCCAGCAATGGAAACTTCAACACTAGGAATCCAGAGGAGGCAGTCAAGGTAATTGAATACCTAGCATCCATCAACATCACCAAGAACACTGATTTTGAGTGGAAAGGATCTGCCACCATCCTTGGGAATGTCAGATGGATGAGGTGAAGACAAAGCTTGATAGTGTTCACAAGCTTCTCAGGAAGCAGGTTAGCTTTGTTGAGGATGCAGAAGCTGTAGAGGGTAGAGCAGAGGAAGAAGAGGTGAACTACATTGGTGGAACTGGATTCCAAGGTTCTGGAAACCAGGGTGGAAATAGAAACTCCTATGGAAATAGGAGTCATTTCAACCAACATTCACAATACCAGAAACCCTACAACAGCAACTACAGCAACAACAGGAATTATGGAAGTTCCTACTACCAGAAGCCACCGCCACCTACTCAAGAGAGCCAGATTGAAGAGATGTTTGATAGAGTTCTTGAAGCACAGCAGTGAATGATAGTGGACTTCCATGGGAAGATAGATTATGTCTACACCAACCTGCACCCAAAGTTTGAGACTTTGAGCACTCATGTGAAGAAGCTGGAGATGCAAGTTGTGTAGACAGGAATTGCTGTTAAGAGGCAAGCAGCCTCTACAAGAGGGGTAGGGGATGATGTGATGAAACACCACGTGAATGCCATCATTCATGATGATTTTTGGCAAGTGGTGAAGGAAGAGAACAATAAGGAGCTTTCAAGGTAGAAATTTTGATGAGTTTCGGTGGATCACACTGGTGTCGATCGACGCCAGACCTAGAACATCGATCGACATACACTAGTCCAAATCGATCGGCAGGAACTCTAGAGCATCGATCGACGACTCCTACGGAGTCAACCGCGTCTTGCAATGTCGTGAAGATTCTAACTCACGAGGAGTTCGCAGCAAAACACCCACATCCGCTCAGCCCTCTTAACGTACGAATCAGACCTCGTACCCGGCGGGTTCAAGGAAGCCCCTTATTCGCTGGATCGGGAAGACTCAGAGAGATGGGGTCATGTCCTATGGCTGAGTGATTACACGACGATGTAATGTGGTAGTGACCTGAAGGACTGTGGGCCGCGGTCGGTTGAAAGTTCCTTCTTCTGGCCTTTATGGTAGGAAGATAGGATATTGCCGATTGTGAAGGAGGAACATAACGTCACCAGGGCCCGGGTTTGTTATATATATTATATCGTGTTTTGGGATGTTAAAACCTGGTTTAATTTGAGGTTGAGTTTGGTGATGAGCTAGTAATTAGCATAATGCTAGTTATCTTGCTATGGTTTACCGCTGCGTATTTCTGATATTGTTTATGTTATTGAATTGTGCTATTAGGTGAACCTCTCGCTTTAGATTGTTTGGGGTGGGATATCAAGGGGTTGTATTTGTTAGTTGGGGATTGTAACTCGCTGAGTAACATTAGGTTACTCATCCAACTCCGTTGTCCTTTTTGCAGGTCGCTTTAGGTAAGGATGATCGGATAGCTTGGTGTTGGACGTTAGGGCCGCCGGAGTAGATTTTATGCCTTTTGTAAACGGTATTGCGTTATGTGTTTTGTTGGCTCGATTTGGCATTAGGCCGGGCCCAGTCTTGAATTATTTCAATGTATGGATATTTCTTGAATCAATAAAGTAAATGTTTTATATGCGCTTCATGAGTACTCTGATATTTGACTAGTCCGGTATAACACAACGTTAGGTCGGGGTACGGGTTGAAAAGCCTTAGGCCTCGATCTAACGGAAAACGCTAACTCTAGGTACGGGTTGCAAAGCCTGGTGCGTTGACGCAGAGGGACGAGTTAGTGTAGGAACTGGTCGAGGTCGTGGAGTAAATTTTGTGACTCTGGCCGG
>NC_027756.1:24547622-24564321 GCF_000695525.1 Brassica oleracea var. oleracea
TGATTGTTGGCCGGTGGGTCGACCTATGCCTAGGACGGTTCGGGGGTATTACAGAGGTTGTATCAGAGCATGGTTTCGTCCATGCTTCCGGAACTCATGATTTAATCGGTTTTGGAATTTTTTCTCGAGTCAAAATGAGTCACAAAAGGCATTAGGGAAACCGGTCACGTCCACCGATACGATTTGTGGTTTTAGGAATTAGGATTGAGATAGTGGAATCTAGAATTGCTAGGTTGCTTGGTTAGATCTGTTAGGCTGCTGGTTAGCATTGCTAGGTTGTTTGGTTAGCATTGCTAGGTTGTTGTTAGTAGACTATTGGGATTAGTTGTCTACTAACTTGTGTGTGAAGTGTTCTTTTGAGTTGCAGCGAGTTGTGTGTTCGTTGATCAGAACTTTAAGGGATGAAAACCTTAAAGTGGAGGGAGTTCGAGACCCGAACCCGAAGCGAAAGAGGAGAGACAGATTCAGAGAACTGGGTTGTGGTATGGACTGGAGAGATGGGGGAAAACAAGACTTCGTTGGGAAAGGACTTCATCAAGAGTCGGGAAGACGAATGGTTGGAGTAATCAGGAACGAGCATAGACAAGTTCGTATCATGGGAAATCAGAGTGTTATTGCAGAGCAACAGTAAGAGATGATTCAGCGATCATTCAACTGAAGCCGATTGTGGAGGCCTTGAGGAGGACACTTAAGGAACAATTGTGGACAACGTAACGAAATATGGAGAAGAGTGGAGAATTTCGTGAAGATGAGCAATTCTAGTTATCTTTTATTCTTTCTCAGAAACTATGGATAATACTAGAGGTGTTGTAGAAACCCGTTAAAAAAAAAAAGAATGGTCGAGTATCTTTGTGGTGGTCGAGTTGCGGGCGATCAGATTGTTCTTGTTTGAACCATGAGTCAAGAATGCCACTAGGTCATGGTTTGAAAATTCCTTAGATTGATCAGATGGATGTTTTGGAACCAAGCGGGAAAACCCGAAATTGGACGAAAACCCTAATTTCGGTATTATGGAAGTTTCGGATCAAGCCGAAGAATCAGGAAATATTTACCGCCAAGGTCAGAGTTCAGATTGGAGTTTATTAAAAATATTCAGCTCATAAAAATGGGAGTAGAAAAATATTCGGGATTGATCGCGGGTCAGAAATTTACCGGAAGGACCGAAATTAGGCCAATGGACCGAGAGGCTCGAGGTGGCTCGTTGCATGGGTTCAGAACGTGGTGTCAACCATCTAACAAGCTGAGTGTCTACAGAAGCTCGAGGTGTCATCGTGCATGGAAGCTGTAAATGCAGACTGACATGTAGAAGCACGAGGTGGATTGACCAAGCACGAGGTGTCTCCGCGCATGCAACCGAAGCATGCTGATCGACATGTGTGTGCTGCTGTGGCGCCTTGCATGAGTTCTAGTCATGCAGCCTGACATCTGGGAGGAGTGGTGGCGTCCTGCATGTGTCCTGGGCATGCAGCTATCCATGTGGAGCACGAGGTGCTGCCGCGCATGCGTCCAGAGCCATGCGAAGCGACGCACGGGCTGCCACCAACCTGAAGCTGATCGGTTGCTGTCTTCTATTGATAGCCCACGACCCCAGATCATTTCATCACATCCAGACCTGTCCAAACCACCTTAAAAACGTGAGAGAAAAGTAGAAAAAGAAAGCAAGAGTTTCCGATCGTGAATTTTAGAGAGATTGCGAGGTCAGTTCTCTACTGATTTCGAGTCAGCGCCTAGGGACGGTTCTGTCCAACTGAATTCGTCCAGACCACTCAGTTCCTTTGATGACAAACTAGAGATGCTGTCTGGAGTTAGTTCAGTTCTACGTTACTTGGAAGTTGGATCATGGCAGGGGGCCTGGTCTAACTGAATAACGGTTTGATTAGTTAATAATTGAGGTTATGTTGATTGAGTTGATGGCAAGCTTGTTATTGCTTGAGAACCATAGTAGCATGCTAATGGTTAGATTGATTGGTTAGTTAGCGAATGCGGAATGCTTAGATGATATCGTTAAGTTGTGGATAGTTAGGTATTATGGAATTAGTCTTTATGCTAGATTCTGGAATATGATTGATTGTGTTAATTGGCGATTAATACTAGGAACCTTGTGTTATTTTACCGGGTTTAATATTAGTCATATATTGGCCATATATCATTTGTGTAACCCACAATGCTAGGCATGTTTTAGGTGGATGTGTTAATTTTGTGGTGACTATTACTAGGAACCTTGTGTTATATTACCGGGTTTAGTATTAATCATATATTGGCCGATATCATTTGTGTTACCCACAATGCTAGGCATATTAGGGGTGAGTTAGTGTTCCTTAAGACCTCGTACCCGGCGGGTTCAAGGAAGCCCCTTATTCGCTGGATCGGAAAGACTCAGAGAGACGGGGTCATGGCCTATGGCTGAGTGATTACACGATGGTGTAATGTGTCAGTGACCCGAAGGACTGTGGGCTGTGGCGCGGTGACCCGAAGGACTGTGGGCCGCGGTCGGTTGAAACTTCCTTCTTCTGGCCTTTGTGGTAGGAAGATAGGATATTGCCGATAGTGAAGGAGGAACATAACGTCACCAGGGCCCGGGTTTGTTATATATATTATATCGTGTTTCGGGTTGTTAAACCTTGGTTTTGTTTGAGGTTGAGTTTGGTGATGAGCTACTAATTAGCATAATGCTAGTTATCTTGCTATCGGTTACCGCTGCGTATTTCTGATATTGTTTATGTTATTGAGTTGTGCTATTAGGTGAACCTCTCGCTTTTGATTGTTTGAGGTGGGATAGCGAGGGGTTGTATTTGTTAGTTGGGGATTGTAACTCGCTGAGTAACATTAGGTTACTCATCCAACTCCGTTGTCTTTTTTGCAGGTCGCTTTAGGTAAGGATGATCAGATAGCTTTGTGCTGGACATTAGGACCGCCGGAGTAGATTTCATGCCTTTTGTAAACAGTATTGCGTTATGTGTTTTGTTGGCTCGATTTGGCATTAGGCCGGGCCCAGGCTTGAATTATTTCAATGTAAGGATATTTCTTGAATCAATAAAGTAAATGTTTTATATGCGCTTCATGAGTAAATTTTGTGACTCTGGTCGGATCGTCCCTAACCCGTCACGTAGCGCTTCCGGTGTTGGGTAAGACGGTCAGTCATGTTCTTGTTTGATTGTTGGCTGGCCGGTTGGCCTTTCATCTCCAACCCTTGGTGTAGGTCATCTGTCGGTCATGTTCTTGTTTTATTGTTGGCCGTTGGGTCGACCTATGCCTAGGACGGTTCGGGGGAGTTACAATCTGGGTCTGCAGGTGGAGCCTTCGTAGGAATTTTTCATTTTTGTGGATTGTTCCCAGAGGAAATCAGGAGGAATTGTGAGAGACCTAGTGGTGCAGATTGGTAATGCCCTAGTTCCAGTTGATTTCCATGTCTTGGACATCAAGTTAAACTGGAACTCTTCTCTACTACTTGGGAGAACTTTCTTGTCCACAGTGGGAGCAGTGTGCAACTTGCAAACCAACCAGTTGTGTCTAACACTCATCGATCCTAATGCCCACTATGACCATATCCCAGTCAAGACGCCACAGATGATCTACAGAAGAATCAATGATCCAGGAATCATTGCAGCTTGCCACTATGGAGCCGAGTACGAGACGAAATACTCAGCATCAATCGAGACTCACACATAAACATCGATTGACAGTGGCCATCCGAAATCGACCGACATACCACATGAAGAATCGGTCGATAGTCGTCCAGATGATTGGGAGAACGACTACTACAATCCCACTATTGCCGCATACACTAGACAACACATGCATACAGAAGAGTATGATGAAGACTATGAGGAGGAACGAGCTACTGAGTACAGAGCCATCCTTCATGAGGAAGATAAACTCTTACATCATTCCTCCTGGAAAAGGAATGCACCATCGATCGACATGGCAAGCTGGCCATAGATCGACACTCAACCTCATCAACGATACCAAAAACGAGCATCGACCAACCCTGCCTACTACAAATCGATTGACACTGAAGTCAACCGTGCAAAAGAAGGAGACAACTCGATTGGCAGTTGGGCAGATGAACACCACCACGAAAGCTTTGTAGTAGAAACAGCAACCTACGCACCAGGAGCAGATAAACTACAAGACAGTTTCACAGACGAGGAGCTGCTCAACATGAGAAGACGCGATGGAACAGATCAGATTCGAGCAGAAGCTGCTTGGGAAAGAACTTGTTTCAGCCATCCGATCGACAGGGCAATCCACCCATCGATCAACACTCATCACCAACAATCGATCGACAACAACCATGCAACATCGATCGACAACCATCCAATACCAAACACCACTGTAAGCGGAAAAAATAAATTCGATAACCAGTCTCTAACTCCAGACGAATTTGGTATTTTCAGGGACCCTGATGGCTACGCAAAGGCAATAGACGGCCGCACACTACACGTATCTCGAGAAGATATCGCAGATATCCTTCGGACAGCCAATGGAGAAGACAATCTGTTCATGCATCAACGCAGCAATCCAGGACAGAAGGCTACAAAGGAGTTCTATGACACAGCTGGTGGCATAGACAACGGCTTCATACAAAGATCTCGCCATCCAACTCAAACATCGATCGACGTTGCCGTCCCAACATCGGTCGACAAACAGCCAGAATTCTGCAGAAGAGCTTTTGATTCCCACGGTACCAGGAGATTCTACTAGGAAGAAAAGGATCAGTATGGCGTCTACAGGGATGAACAGGGATACACCAGAGATCTAGATGGAAACACCATTCGTCTTCACAACACGGATATCAGAAGAGTTCTGGAAAGAGCTTCGCGAGATGAGCAAGGCTACATATGTCTTCCTAAACATGCTAGCTCATTCACACAGACAAAGTTGGAACCCGAAATCTACACCAAGGACGAGATCAATGAGATGTTCTATGGAGTCTGTGGAGAACACGAGAAGAACAAAGAAGCTTTCCAGATGAAGCTTGATGGTGTCTATTATCCATTGAATGATAGTATCAGTTGGCTAACTACTTGCATGGAGGAGATGAAGCAAGATACATCCAGAATTCAGCACGCGACCGACGTTGCTCGACCTCCATCGATCGACAAAGACGACCTCCATCGATCGACAGCAGACAACCTCCATTGATCGACAGGCATCATCGCACATCGATCGACAACCACATGCCAGCATCGATCGACGACAGTCCACCACACCCACATACGATGAAGTCTCAAAAAGATTTTCACAACAGGGAAGATATAGATCAGTTGGAAGAAGGGATCTATAGAGCTCTGGAAACTACAGAAGAAAGGCTCGATGGGAGATGTGATGACATCTATTTCGCAATGGATCTTAGCATTAGTGCTTTGACTTCCAAGATTGAAGCTATACAAGGGGAATTGGTGGAGATTCAGAGTTACATTGCCCGTTGACCAGAAGCATCGTTATCAATCGACATATGCAACAACATATCGACCGACATTCACCATCGAACATCAGTCGACGATGCTACAAACCGAGGCCAGCTAGTACCAAAGATGATATTAGACATGTCTGACACACATTACCATGGAGAGGAGATCTCAGCTGAGACTTACGCCACACTTAGGAGACATCAGTTCAACCTGGAGAGTCTTGAAGATAGATTGCAGAGGATGGAAAACACAACTGCAACAGTGAAAGAAAAATGGCGTAGATGGGATGAAGCTATGAGAGGCTTCACTAGTACATGGTTCAACAAGCGCAAAGAAGAGTTGTATACTTGTTTTCCAACAAGTCCCAGGTCTCAACATTATTAGCCAAATCACCTCCAAAGTCAAGCTAAATGACTATAACAAAGCGCTGAGTGGGAGGTAACCCACTATTAGGTAATATTCATTAAGTTTTTAATAATATACTATTTATGTTGGTTTTTAATTATTGCAGGTCATAAAAATAAAAAAATAAAAAAGAACCGAGTAGACGATTGCCATCAGTATCGACAGACACGAAACTATCGACATCAATCGACATGGCCTTACCTGCGTCAACCGATAACAACATCATTACATCGGTCGACATTCATTCCGGTCTGGTATATCGTTCTTACTTGTTACATTGAGTCCTTATGATTTATTTCTCACCATAACTCCGACTGAGTTTACACTGGGGACAGTGTCGGTTAAGTCTGGGGAGGTTTACTGATATTTTTTTAGTTATTAGTCTTATTAAAATGTTTTCAAAATTAAGTTATTATTGAGTCAAGAAAGAGATTATGAACTTTTAGATTTTACTAAATATGTAACCACTCTTTAGCACCATTCTAGACTTGTTGATTGCAGATAGTACTAAAGATACTAAAGTGGATCAACCTGTAAACTATCCACTCTTGCTGAGATTGTTTTGAAGGAACCAAAGCTGAAGAAAAAATATTAGGAAGGAATTCGAACAGGACTTGGTGGCTACAACCATTAAGGCTTGCTTCATAAGAATTTCATAGGTAAAGGATTATAACAGGACTTGGTGGCTACAACCCTTAAGGCTTGCTTCACAAATAATCCTAGGATATAGGTCAAAAAGAAGTGAACAGGACTTGGTGGCAACCACCATTAAGGCTTGATTCATGAAAGCCTGTCCAATCTTGGTCAATGATCTTGCATATAAGCAGACTTTGACCAAGAGAGAAAATTAGTAGAAACAGAGGATATAAGCTAATGTTTACCTGCAGGTTCATATACTTGTTTGAAAATCTTTGCATCCTGTGATCGATATTCCCAAGGTAAAACCTGCACTTTTATTTATGCTACGAAATGAGGTTGGTAAATGGGAATGACATACAAGATTTTCTAAGTTGTTGGCTAGATGAATTTGGTTGCTAAGCTAGCATATGGTATAATGTGCTTTTGTGATTAGGACTTTTTAGATGTGGATTGCAATATTGTAGAGGTGATGATTCTAAGTTTTTAATCATGTGAGTCCCTGCTATTTTAAACCTCTTTCAGAGACACTGTCTGTTTGTTTTGCTTGAGGACAAGCAAAAGGGTAAGTCTGGGGGAGTTGATAGACTATGGATTTGACATATTTTCATCCATAGTTTATAGGTGTTTTTTCTAATAATTATTATATGAAAAAGTCTATTTATTATATTTATAAGATCAGGAGTGTTTTGGAGATAAATGATGATTTAGGAGCATTTTGGAGATATTTGGAGCAAGCACCCGAGATGACCATCGAGCTCGACCATCTGTCGATATTAGAGATGAATAATCGATCGATACTCACATCTGTGTATCGATCGATAGCGAAGCGCGCAGAAAGCTCGTTTGGTCACATCCGACTTGAAGCCCAAGTCTTCACCATTTTAAAAGATTACCCCTGACGAGTTTTAACCTAATTATATAAAGTTTGCCACCATGTTAGAGGCAATGGTACTTTTCTTTGTCTTTAGTTTTATTACTTTCAGCAAAAGTTAGGATTTTGATAGATTGGAGAGAAGATCCAAAGTTATAATCTGTGATTGGAACTCCATTAATATCTATTTACTATTCTAATGAAGTTTTTATACTTAATTGCTGATATGAATTGCTTAGCCATGTCTGAGTAGTTCCATTGTTAGATTTTAGGGTTTAAATAGGTTAGGAGGGATTAGCCCCAACTATAGATTGCTAAGTTGTGATAATCATCATTGGATTGTTCATTAATGCATGTGTCTTGATTAGCTACCTAGAACTTGCCCTAGGATTGATTAATAAAAGCGAGAGCTTCATTCTCATCATGAAATCATTCTAATTGAACTATGTTTCTTGCTATGAGCAAGGCGAGAGCTGATCTAGTGAGCTTAGTAAGCTATAAGTCGACCCGCACATAAAGCTTGCCTAGAGCGTGTCGATCGATATCATACTTGAATAATCGCTCGACGGAGCAAAAAGTGTATCGATCGATATCCCTATAGGATTATCGATCGACACTTTCTATTGATCAAAATAACGAGAGTTGAGATCATTATATCTAGTTAATAGACAAGTCCAAACACTGCGAACGCTGATGGACTTGTTGACTAAGTAGTTGAGCTTTACATTATCATGCATGCAACTCATTAGGCATCTGTAGGATTATAATCGCAGGTTTACTGAATAAAAACCATAAGTCTAACTATTTCCTTTTTAAGCACCAAAACATCAACCAATCATATTGAACAAAGACTTGTTCAATATTAAACTGCAATTTACATTTAAATCTCTAAAACCATCTTGCTTAACAAATCATATTAGAATTCTTAGGTTCCCTAGCTCACTGTGAATTCGATCCCTAAGTACTACAACTCGACCTCTTATTTGAGAGAGTATAAATCACTCCTTAGGGTAATTTGAGTGGTATCAAAGGCCAACTTCTCTAGATGGTTGTAGCTGGTTTCTGCATCCAGGAGAGCCTTAATTACGTAGTAGATTGGTAGCTGTTTGCTTCCTTCCTCGCGTACTAGGATGACTCTTACGGTGTGCTCCGAGACTGATAGATATAGGAGAAGGACCGCACCGAGCAGTGGCTTGGATAGGAGAGGAGGAGTGATGAGATACGCCTTTAGCTCATGGAGAGTGGACTCGCACTCTTCCATCCACTGAAAATCCTTTGGGTTTTTGAGGGTTCCAAAGAAGGCGTGAGATTTGTCGGAGAGTCTGGAGATGAACCTGCTTAGGGCTGCCATTCTTCCCGTTAGCTTTTGGACATCCTTGGCGTTCTTCGGGAAAGGGATTGAATGAATGGCCCTGATTTGCTGCGGGTTGGCTTCAATGCCCCGGTGTGTTACAATGTACCCGAGGAACTTGCCGGAGCTGACCCCGAATAAGCATTTAGCTGGGATGAGCTTCATGTTGTACTATCGGAGAGTGGAGAAGGCTTTCTGTAGGTGAGATATGTGGTCTTCAGCCTCTAGGGATTTGACCAGCATGTCGTCGATGGAGACCTCCATGGTTCGCCCTATCTGGTCTGCAAACATCATGTTCACCAGCCGTTGGTAGGCTGATCCCGCGTTTTTTAGGTCAAAGGGTGTTAGGGGATTTTTGTGTATGATCTTTGTGAGTACCACAGAACGATGGACAAGGCTAGTGTTTGTATTGATTTCGTGAATATTAGAGAGAATATAGACTTGAAGAGACGTTTTATTAGATAGAACAAGCAGGAGCTACAATGGTCAGTGTATAAACCCTAGTTCTAGCCGCCTTGCTATAATCTCTAAGTCTTGAAGTGTCGATCCCTCGCTTTAGGGTTTAGGTTCCCTTTATATAGTCTTCTTAAGACAGGCCTTAGTCGGTTGGAGTAGATTAAACTCTTCCATATTCAGAAATATGGAAGGTTCTCCTTATCGTAAGTTTTCCTTTTCCCGGGGGAAGGGGGCAGTCCTGGGGACCAGACCCGGAGTACTTCGTAGCGGGAAACCGGGGTCCCTTCCAGCGGGGATCCATAGGCCGGTGTCCTGCCTGGGGTCTGGAGGAATTCAATACCTGAGTATTTTTTCCCAATAGTTTGCCCCTTATTGCTCGATTTCGTCATCGAACTCGGGGAATAACCTGTGCACTCAAGTCAACCGGATGTGGGAACCAAAATTCGTACTGTCGATTTCCCTTTAAATTAGGAAAGTAGGAGAACCCTAGTTTCCCAGAGGTCCCGGATATCTGCTAATACCACACGCCAAGCAATCAGAACACGAAACGAGAATAATAATTAAATAAGAAATCGTAAAAAGAGCAAAAGGTGTCTTATTCCGAATTCGCGTATGAGCGTTGCAACAAGGTAGAAGCCTCGGCTACGAGAGCTGTCGGTGAGATCCCTAGCTCTAACAACCTAAGACTGCAAAACCTAGTTGTGTCGCAGCTCGAAATAACAAAAACGGAAAGTTGCCTAAATGCTCTAAGTGCTAAGTTTGCTGTGTAAAAATTCTCTCCTCCTGCCTCTCGCCTAGGACTCCTTATATACTCGCTCCTAGGTCGGTTTACACTTTTCCCCTTCTGCCCTTAAGCCGTCGTAGCTTAAAAATGGAGATATTCCATTTTTCACGATCTTCATGATTATCTTCGGAAACCTCAGATTTATCCGCGGAAACATGACATTTATCCTTTTCTTACGAGCCAAGCATAAACCGTCATACAGCTTATGGGCTTTTGGTTAAGGAATCGTATGTGGGCTTCGAGCTACGTTTTAGGCCTTCCTTGGGCCTTCTTTGACACGAAACGTTTTATTACGGTTTCCTCGATAAAAACAAATTTCCCGCGGTTTTTATCGTAAATTTTGGTTGATGACTCAGAGTGACGAAAAACATGAAATGGTTTAGCAATGGTTTTCGGGAGATAGCGTTAAAGAGTAGACGAGAATGCACGGATTCGTGTCGTATCGACGTTCTAAGAGAGCTCGGTCTCTACGTAGCGACCGAGCTTTGGTTAGAGCTCAATCGCTACGTAGCGACCGAGCTTGGCTCGAGCTCGGTTGCTACGTAGCGACCGAGCCGTGTGTATGCTTGGTCGCTGCGTAGCGATCGAGCTTGGCCCTTCTGTGGTCCGTTTGCCATACTCGAGCTTGTCTGTGGCTTATTTGGATACGTGTCCGTTGCCTTGAGACAATCGGTACTTGTGAAGACATCTTTTTACGATGTATAACTTTCGTAAAGAGATGCTCACGCTCATTTTTTGCGGAGCTTTGGATATTGACTTTTTCGTGACTGTTTTCGACCCAAACAGTTAGCCCCCCAGCCCGTTAGAATCCTGGACTTTCGACGAGATTCTAGCGTGCGGTATGGAGAGTTAGACGAGATTGGCGTATTTGGGCGAAGTTCATCTCCAAAATTCCGTGGGTAAATAGTAACTTCTCATGCCTATAAGAAGGAAGGTAACTTCTTCATAGTTTTTTCACTTGCTTACTTTCATAAGAAGCTCTTTGAAAAAATTTCTCTTCCCTCTCCATCTTCTCTTTCTTGCTTTTCCTTGAAGTTTACAAGATGCGAAGCAGAAAGAAGACTTCGAAAAGGGGTACCTCCCATGGTTCCTCGTCCGAAGGTGTTCACGACGAGCTCCTCGTGCCGAAGATCGAGTTCGTTCCTCACTCGATAGATCCAGCTAAAAATGAGGCGTGGTGGACAGCGAGATACGGTTCGATGACACCTCCTAACGAGAAATCGTTCCCTGTCATGATCCATCGTTTGGTCGAAGGAGGAGCGCCGAGCAGAAGCACTAGCGACTTTCTTTAGACCATCAGGTCGTTCTACCAAATTTCGGACACGGTGGAGTTTCGGATTCCTAGTTGTGGAGAAAGCGCCGATAGTCCCACGGAGGGTTACTTTACTTGTTACGAGGCGTTTGTAGTGCGTTGCCGTTTGTGGTTTCCAATTCTCGAAGTCCTTGTTCGCGTGTTGGATCGTTTTGAGGTATCGATAAGCCAGCTGAACCCCATCAGTATCCAGCACCTCATAGGCGTCGTGATCTTGAGTTACGAGCATGGTCTCTCCCTTACCGCTGACCACTTCGAAGCGCTCTTCAGGCTGCAGCTTGTCTCCAAGCCAGACAATTACGGGTTGGTTCCTCGGACCTTCATGTCGGTGGTCAATTGGAAGAAGTTTTTCTTCTTCGTCCGCATAGGCGCAGCATCTGTCGAAGAAAGTTGCATTCCATTGTTCCGGAGTGAGACGAATGACGGTCCCTTCATCAATCCGATCCCTCCGTTTCCTGAAGATACGAACGCAGTGAGGGATCTTCTCCAAGAATGGTCCGTTTTTCTGGACCTCCTTTACGCCGAAGAGAGTTCAAAAGGCGTTGAGGCTCGCGCATCCCGGTCCCGAAGTGGGCGCGGAGACAGACAGAGGTTCTGAGCCCGATGGTCCTGATCCTTGTGCTGTTCCCACGGGGGAGACGAATGTGAGGTCCTCGAAGGGTAAGGATATCGACCTTGGCGATATAGAGTTTTCCGTGGATGATTCTATCCTCACAGGATGGGACCTGGACCTTGCTTATGGTGATGGAAGCGGTACGAGCGAGGTTCCTATCCCGGATTTCGATGATTTCTTTGCTGGTTTACCCTCGGGTTTCGATCCTCCCCCGCCTGTGGACAAATCGGGAAGGCCGAAAGTCATCGCGGAGGGATCTCGCATCATCAATGGGGTTAGTTTCTTTTTTTTAAGGACTTTGTGAATATGATCATGCATTTTTTTTTTTAAACACGTTGGTCATTTTCATAGGGCCTGAACTTGCTCGGCTCTGCCCTTGAGGAGAGTCACAGGGAAGCCATGGTTTATCGCTTTAAAGCGGAGAAGGCGGAGAAGGACCTTGCTCGTATGCAAAGCGAGATTTTGGAGCGAGATTCAAAACTCGCAAGAGATCATTAGAGGGCTGTTCATCGAGCAGAAAGGAAGAGAGATCGTCGAGGTGATGAGGAGTCGCACCTCTTAGTTCCAGACTGAGTACGGGAACCTCAAGGATGTTTACGTCTTAGTGGGCTATTACCGTGAGTGTCGTGGTTCGGTTGGGACTCTTTGGAAAACGCAGGCGGACGACTACGTTTTCGAGGAGGAGATGAGGGACATGAAAGGCGGTATGAAGGACTATGCCCATGCTGAGGCCCTCATTGCCCCGATCGACGGGAGGATTCAAGGATTCTCAAATCCCGTCCCAGTCTCTCCTGATACCGTATAGACCACGACCAAGTTTGCCGGTGATGGCAAGGAAGTGGACCATCCCGCAGATGTATTTGGAGCTTCCTTGTCTAGGAACTTCTACTTTGATCCGTGAGAGGTGAAGTGAGCGTTCGTCGGGAAGCGGATTTCCCTTTATCTTGTAGTTGTGGCCGAGTGTGGCCTTCGTTTATCTATGTCCGGCCGAGTGTGGCCTTTAAACTTTGCATGGGCCTGTTTTGGCCGCTTTTATCTTTATCGGGACTGGCTGTTGGTGGCTTTTGAATCCTTACCGCGACGCGGTTTTTATATATATAACGGATGTTTGTTTGAGCTAATTTGTTTCGAGTGTGTTTGAAGTAAACATAAGTTGTCGTCTCATATTTGTGGGAACCGAAATTCACACCGTCGATTATAATAAATAATTATGGAGGAAAAATCGAGTGAACCCGTTTTTCCTTGAAGGTCCGAATTCTCTGCGTAATCACTTTAGAACCATAAAAAGATAGATAATCGCTCAGAGGCGTTTTATTGAATAGTATGAATACAAGATTTCTCCGAGAGGAGTAGAGATATGCTAACTATCGGAACAACCGGACAAGAGGCGGCCAAGACGTCCTAAGCCTTGCCGTGCTAGTCTAACCACCTAAGCCCTAAGTTCTCTAAGCTAGCAGGAGTTCTCTAATTCTAAATTCTTGGCCCCCATTTCCTTATGCTCCTGCTCTCCTTATATAGTCGCTCTAGGTCGGTGGCCCATCCTTCGCCTTCGGGCCCAAGTCTATCTCTTTTGGGAATATTCCATTTTTCATCGATCTTGATAGTTATCCTCAAATCTTTACATTTTTCTTTGGAAACTTAGCATTTATCGTATTTCTGCGAGTTAGGACAAACCGTCATACCTTTTATGGGCTCGAATCCCTTCTGAGAGCGTAGATGGGCCTCTAGACCAGTTTGGATCCTTGCGGACCGTTTTTAGGCCTTTTGGCGTTTATACGATTTCTCAGTTTTAGTCATAAAATCGGGCGAGTGCAACCACACGACGGTTCAGCTCGCCGGCGAGCTGACCGGCGCGATGGTTGAGCTCGCCGGGCGAGTGCAACCACACGACGGTTCAGCTCGCCGGCGAGCTGACCGGCGCGATGGTTGGAACTCGCCGGCGAGCACAACCACACGACGGTTCAGCTCGCCGGCGAACTGACTAACTCGCCGGGCGAGTATAACCACACGTCGGTTGAGCTCGCCGGCGAGCTGACCGACGTGATGGTTGAGCTCGCCGGCGAGCTGACCCGCGTGATGGTTCAGCTCTCCGGCGAGTGGCTGGTTGAGCTCGCCGGCAAGCTGACCCGCGTGATGGTTCAGCTCTCCAGCGATTGGCTTTTGTTCGGGATTCGCTCATTCGTTCACTTCCGATCTTTCTTTCAGTGAATGTTTTGCCAAAAATCCGTGAATAAGAAATAATCATAGCCGTTGATTTCGAAATAACCATTTTTGACCCCAACAGTTAGCCCCCAGCCGTAAGACTCGGAGACGATTTTGCGGTCGAATGATGTGAATTAGAAATCGAAATATTTGGCTAAGAATATTTATTGCGGAAATCCACGTCACCCTCATATCCTTATAAGTAGCAACTCACCACTCCTCATTCTTCACACATCTCTTTCTCTCACATTTTCTTTTCTTACACTACCTATCAAAAATGTATTCCTCCCCAAGTGAAAAGAAAAGCTCCGACGTCGAGATGGGTGAGGCCAACTCGGCACTTCCGACTGCAGCCATGCATGAAGGTACTCCAACCTTCGTCGCCGGGTTTCTTTCTTTCAAAGAGAGACTGTCCAGACGCAGTGCTGAGAAGGAAGGGGGTCGGATTCAGCCTGAGGTGCCAGCTATCCTTTCTTCGCCTGCGATGTCGACCTCGGCTGGAGGAAACAAGTCCCCTGGTGATGCCACACCCCTCGCAGAATCGGCCATGGTTCCTGTTCAAGTTCCAGAGGTCTCGGCTCAGTCCTCGGGCTCTTCAACCACCCCAGTCCCAGCTCCTAAGGAGGAGAAGGCAATGGAGTTGATGCCTCCGCCTTCGGATAGGAAGGAGATCGTCCTACGGCTTCCCGCGTCCGGTGCTGCTCCTTTGACCAAAAGTCGCAAGAGGACTGGCGCTGCGACCGATAACGTCAAGAAGAGGAGATGTACCGCTGGGGCAGAAGGGGAGCCCTCGGGACCTTTGTCGCAACATCGTGCCAAGGTTTATTTTGACTACTTTCAGCATAAGCCACCTTGTTCTATGATTATCCTGACCCTTATTTCATGTATAGTTTGAATCGCTGATTGACGGAATGCTCAGCGACTGCGGATCAGAGATAGAGCGTTCAACAAGGGGCATGGCTGAATCGCGAGAGGCATTGAAACAAGCCGAGCCCGCGTTGAAATCTACTGAAGCTGCTCGTGCTGCTGAGCTCTCTCAGCTGGAGGTTCGGGTCAGCGATCTCGAGCGGGACCTCGGAAAGTCGGCGAGCGCATTGTTCAAGCTGAAGAAACAGAAGAAGAGCAAGGCTTCCGAAGTCCGTCGTCTCCAGCGTGAAATTCAGAGCCGAGAAGAGTCGAGGACTGTTGTTTCGAGGGATGATTTTCACGTTCGCGTGACGAGGATGGCTGTTATGTTTGATTCCCTCATGGCAGTCCATGAGAAGGACCTGTCTCTGGCGAGCGTCGAGGGAAGCCTAAACGAGATCCACCTGCTTAAAGGCGACATGGCTCCCACTCTGGACTCCGAAGAAGCCAGGCTGTTGTCTCGCAAGGAGGAGTTGAAGGCTTCCGACGGGGAGTTCGAGTCGATCCTCTCTCAGCTGCAGTTCGAGTGCACCCTCACGCCGTGTTTGGGAGAGACCGGGGGGCAAGGCCCCGTGGCTGAAGAAGGTGGAGATGTTGCGACCGGGAGAGGAAACGACGAAGCGGCCGAGGGAGGCGATGGCTGTGAGGTTGAGGATGAAGGTAGTGCTCCGAGGAGTGCTTAGGGTAATGATCCTTTCGGGGATTTTTTTTTTTTTTTTGGCCTGTTTGTGAGGCCACTGTTTGCATGTTTCGGGACTGGCCGTTGGTGGCTTTGAATTCCTGCCCTTGTTACGGCTTTTGGTACAATGCTTGGCTCAATCTATAAAACCTTTTCGGCTTATTATAAATCGAGAGAACTCCAGGTTTTTCGAAGTTAGATGGCGAAGGAGTGAGTTTTCGTCTCGTTCCTTGCCCTCGGACGATCACTGTATTCATAGTCTGTTGAGCGCAGCTTTTGCTTTGTGCGAGGACTCGTGAAAACGTATAGAATTAAGTGAAGAGACAAGTTTTGGGATCTCATATCGGGATGTCAATATTATGCCTTTGAGATGTCAGGATCTAGTAAGACTGGGTTTAGGGAAAGACTTAGGTTTACTTTCGGACTAAGGCTATGCGATGACAAGTCGGCTTTCGTTTTGCCTGTTTGCGATTTCTCCCTGATTCGTACCGATATAAAGTCCGCGAAGTGTTATCGGCTTATATGACTTGTCTTGGCATGAATCGAGCTACTTCCAAAGGCCGTTTGGAGGTGCTGGCCAAAATTTTGGATTTTCTTGTAAGAGAGCCAATCCTTTCGAGGGCGGCTAGTGTCTGTTAAGGACGTTAGGGTTCGTTTGTTGGGATCAGCAACAAAGAAGTGATGCCATTTTAAAGGCATTTTACCTTTAGAGGTATGTTGATTTTGGAAACAAGAGTGTTGTTTCCATAAGTGTTGGAAAGACCGTAACTTCAAGCGTGTTGCGACGTCTCACAGTACCAGAAGTTAATCTTTTTTGTTTTGAGCCGCGTTTTTCTTGCAGGCTTTTTACCAAGGATGTTTTCTTTTATGGGCATCCGTGGGTTCTATGGTTTTAGCGTGATAGCTGATTTAGGTGTTCTGGGCGAGTTCTGGACCGCCGTTCTAGCCGTTTGTCGGATAGTGGGCTTAGCGATTGTAGCGTCGCATTTTTTTTTGTAAAAAGTTTTGAAAATATCGACTTTTTGAAAGTTGTGGGAGTATACGAGTATACGTACCCATTCCCCCCC
>NC_027756.1:24564358-24564709 GCF_000695525.1 Brassica oleracea var. oleracea
GGGGGATAGCTGAACTCGCTGGGCGAGCTGCCTACGTACCCTTTTTTCGGGGATCAAGCCATCCCGTAGTTCTTTGGATCTTGACGTCCTGCATGTTTGCGATTTGGTATGATCCTGGTCGGACTACCTTTATGACCTTGTATGGATCTTCCCAGTTTGCTCCCAGTTTTCCTGCATTACATTCGGCAGTGTTTTTGAAGACTTTGCGAAGGACCAGGTCGCCTTCTTTGAACCTGCAATGGCGAACGTTTGAGTTGTAGTACCTTGCGGCGGCGTGCTGGTAATTTTGGATTCGTATGAAAGGTTGATCTCGCCGCTCGTTAATAAGATCGAGTTCGTCCAGCAGCATCG
>NC_027756.1:24564809-24567543 GCF_000695525.1 Brassica oleracea var. oleracea
GGGCGAATGGGGTTTCACCCGTAGCCCGTCTCGGGGTCGTACGATGCAACCAAAGAACTCCTTCGAGCTGTTCTGCCCATCGCCCTTTTTTGGCTTCTAAGCAGTTTTTTAACCCGTCGAGGACGGTTTTGTTGATGGTCTCTGCCTGGCCATTCCACTGCGGATATCTGGTAGTCGACTTGGTCAGTCGTATCTTCCACTTCTCGCAGAATGCTTCGAATCGGGTAGAGATGAACTGAGATCCGTTGTCTGTCACGATTTCGTAAGGGACCCCGTGTCTGGTGATGATGTTCTTCCATACGAAATTCTTGACTTGTACGTCTTTGATACTTGCGTAGGAATCTGCCTCTACCCATTTTGAGAAGAAATCCGTGAGGACCAGGAGGAAGCGTTTCTGCTTTGAGTTATGTAATGGCCCGACGATATCCATGGACCATCGCATGAAGGGATAAGTAGACGAGATGGAGAAAGAACTTCCGCGGGTTGATGGATTGTCGGCGCGTTCCTTTGGCATTTTTCGCACTTTCGTGCGAACTTCTCGCAGTCTTTGATCATAGTTGGCCAGTAAAAACCATGGCGTTTTATTTTTACGGTGAGAGATCTTCCGCTGGAGTGGTTCCCACATGATCCGGAATGAACCTCCTCCATTACTCTTCTTGCTTTTTCGCCTTCGGCGCAGGTCATGAGTGGGCCGGAGAATCTCCACTTGTAGATTTCTCCTTCTACCGTTACATATCGTGCGGCCTGGGTCTTGATTTTGCGGGCCGTTCATTTCTCAGTGGGAAGCGTTCCGTTGATTATGTATGCTCGGACTGGCTCTAGCCATGGGCTGTCGCAGCCGTATTCCGACTGATCCACGTTTTCTGGTGGGTCTTCGACTTCCTCCGTATTTTTGATTTGTGCTTGAATCAGATTGGCGACCACTGGTGGTCCGATGCTTGGGTGTTCGATGAACTCGACGGGGATGACTCATCTTAGTCCAGAATCCGAACTTGATGCGAGTGCGGCCAGGGCATCCGCCCGACAGAATCCGAACTTGATGCGAGTTCGGCCAAGGCATCCGCCTGAGTGTTTTCCGAGCGAGGAATCCTAGTGAGGGCGAAGTGGTTGAAATCTCGGGAGAGGTCTTGGATGAGTTTTAGATATGCATCCATTCTCTCGTCCCTTGCTTCGTATTCTCCGCTGTACTGATTTGCGACTAACTGAGAGTCACAGTAAGCGTGAATGTTGCGGATCTTAAGCCCATGGGCTAATCGTAATCCTGCGTCGAGTGCTTCATATTCGGCCTCGTTGTTCGACGCATGGAATTCCAATCGAAACGACTGTTCAAAGACTTCGCCGGTCAGAGTTGTGAGTTGGATTCTGATCCTGGATCCTTGTTTGGATGATGATCCGTCGACGTGAAGGATCCAGGTTGAGTCCGGTTCCGTGTTTGTCATATCCCCCGTGGGCAATTCTACCAAGAAGTTCGCTAGTACTTGAGATTTTGTGCAGGTTCTTGGGCGGTACTCCACGTCGTACTCGCTCAGTTCGATTGCCCATTTTGTGAGTCGTTCTGACTGCCTCGGACTGTGCAAGATCGTTCGCAGGGGGAAGGTGGTGAGGACTATTATGGTATGCGACTGAAAGTACGGCCGGAGTTTCCTTGCCGATGTCACAACTGCAAATGCTAGTTTCTCCATCAGGGGATACCGTGTCTCAGCAGCCAGTAACGTTTTATTTATGTAGAAGATTGGTTTTTTCTCACCGCGTTCCTCTCTAACCAAAACGCCGCTTACCGCTGTTGTGGAGACTGCGATGTACAGGAACAAGGGTTCTCCGAGGACAGGAGGAGTGGCCAGGTAACGTTTAACTGTTGGAAAGCTTTCTCACATTCCTCCGACCATTCAAACTTCTTATTCCCTTTCAGCGTGTCATAGAAAGGAAGACACTTATCCGTCGCGCGCGAGATGAAACGGTTCAAGGCCGCGACTTTTCAGGTTAGCCTTTGGACTTCCCGTTTCGTCTTTGGCGAGACCATCTCTATTAAAGCGTTTATCTGCTTAGGATTGGCTTCGATCCCACGACACGTGACTAGGTACCCGAGAAATTCTCCTGATGCCACCGCGAATCTACACTTTGTAGGGTTTTGGCGAGACCATCTCTATTAACGCGTTTATCTGCTTAGGATTGGCTTCGATCCCACGACACGTGACTAGGTACCCGAGAAATTCTCCTGATGCCACCGCGAATCTACACTTTGTAGGGTTCAGCTTCATGTCGTGGGCGTTAAGTCTTGCAAAGCACTCCTCCAAATGGAAGACGTGGTCATGCTCGTCAAGAGACTTTACGAGCATGTCATCGATGTATACCTCCATAGTCTTGCCGAGCTGTTGAGAAAATTCGATTGACAAGTCGCTAGTAAGTGGTACCTGCATTCCTGAGGCCGAATGTACTTTGTAACAATATGTTCCCCGATCGGTGATGAACGTAGTTTTCTCACGATCGTCGGGATTCATCATGATCTGATTGTACCAGGAGAAGGCATCCATAAATGATAAGAGTTTGTTCCCTGCTGTTGCTTCGACCAGTCGGTCGATGTGCGGGAGTGGGAAGCAATCCTTTGGACAGGCCTTGTCTAGATCGGTGAAATCGACGCATACTCGCCATTTGCCATTTTTCTTTTTGACCATGACCGGGTTAGCGAGCCAGTCTGGATACCTAACTTCTGTTATTGATCCGACTTTCAGGAGTT
>NC_027756.1:24567652-24580791 GCF_000695525.1 Brassica oleracea var. oleracea
CCTGGCATATCTTCCGCGGCCCAAGCGAACGCATTGAGGTTCTTTTTCAGACATGCAATGAGCTCTGTCTTTAGTGGCTCGCGGAGGTTGGCTCCAATCTCGACGCATCGTTCCGGAGAGGATTCGTCGAGGCAGATCAAAATTACCGGTTCGCAAGTCGGTTCGCGCTTCCCTTCTAGGGCTTCGGCCCTTTGAGATTGCCAGAAGACTTCTGAGTCTCGTTCCGGGGCGTTCTCATCGAGATTCACCTTTCTTTTCCTTTTATGGGAAGTTTCGATCGCAAAATTCTTTCTTTTTAACTCGGCGGCGAAACATACTTGCGACCCTTGTATAGTTTCGACTCCACGAGGGGTTGGAAACTTAAGGCACAGATGGAATGTCGAAGGGATCGCTCGCATGGAATTCAGCCATGGAGTACCGACGAACGCGTTGTACGATGTTGGGCGGAAAATAACTAAGAATTCTGTGACTTTGATGACGCTCCCAGCATTAACAACGAGGTCGATCGAGCCGAGAGTCATAGTAGCATTTCCCGAGAGTCCGAATATCGGCCTGGGTCTTTCCGTAACGGCGCACAGATCGATCTCCATTCTTTCAAGAGTGCTTTTGTAGATAATATTGGCCGAGCATCCAGTGTCGACCAACACTCTCGCTACGTCGATGTCCTGGATCGTCAGCTTGATGACAAGGAGATCGTTGTGGGGTTTGGCCTGATCGGCCGTTGCCCGGTCCTTGAAAGAAACGACATCGTTAGCTGCTGGAGCGGACATCATGTGTCTTTTATCGTTTAGTGATTTTTGAGTTAGAGAATTCGTCCTCTCCCCTCCTTCTAGCGCAAAACTGTGGGAACCAAAATTTACACCGTAGATTATAACAAATAATAATGGAGGAAAACCGAGTGAACCCGTTTTTCCTTGAAGGTCCGAATTCTCTGCGTAATCACTTTAGAACGATAAAAAGATAGGTAATCGCTCAGAGGTGTTTTATTGTATAGTATGAATACAAGATTTCTCCGAGAGGAGTAGAGATATGCCAACTATTGGAACAACAGGACAAGAGGCGGCCAAGACGTCCTAAGCCTTGCCGTGCTAGTCTAACCACCTAAGCCCTAAGTTCTCTAAGCTAGCAGGAGTTCTCTAATTCTAAATTCTCGGCCCCCCTTTCCTTCTGCTCCTGCTCTCCTTATATAGTCACTCTAGGTCGGTGGCCCATCCTTCGCCTTCGGGCCCAAGTCTATCTCTTTTGGGAATATTCCATTTTTCGTCGATCTTGATAGTTATCCTCGAATCTTTACATTTATCTTAGGAAACTTTGCATTTATCGTATGTCTCCGAGTTAGGACGAACCGTCATTACTTTTATGGGCTCGAATCCCTTCTGAGAGCGTAGATGGGCCTCTAGACCAGTTTGGATCCTTGCGGACCGTTCTTAGGCCTTTCGGCGTTTATACGATTTCTCGGTTTTAGTCATAAAACTTTGAGAATAACTTTAATCAAAACGAAACGAGAAGTATATGGTCCCGAAGGTCGGATATCACAGCTATACGGAAGATACGGGAGTCAAAGTAAGTCGGACAAGCCGGGATCAGGTCGAGCTCGCCGGGCGAGCCGACTCGCGTGACGGCCGAACTCGCCGGCGAGCACAACCTCTCCAAAGACAATTTTTAAGCCAACTGGAAGTGCTAGACCAAAATTTCGGATTTTTTTTTGTAGCGCGCTATTATCCTTGTGTTTGATGTTCGAGGATCAAAACAATTATCAGGTTGCGTTTGTTTAAGACGGCTGGCGTGTTCGTCGGGGCCAATCGACGAACGGGGGGTAAATATTCGCTGAGATTTTATGGTCGCGTTTGGACAGTTGCTCGAATTTTAACTTGGCGACGTCTCACAGTTGTTTTGAAGACTATCGTATATTTTAGGTGCTGAAGGATGATGGCTTTACGATTTGGGCCAGATAAGGCCGTTGACAAGAGTCTAATGTTTGTAGATGTTTTTATTTTCAAGCGTGTCCTGAGACTTTCTTGTGTAAGAGGTCGAAAAGTGCGTATTGTTGTAAAAGTTTTAGAAAACTCGATTACAATGGTAGTCTTTAAAATGTGGGAGTATACGAGTATATGTACCCACTTCTCCCCCCCTTTGTAGAGAGGGGGATAGCTGAACTCGTCTTTTGACGAGCTGCCTACGTACCCCTTTCGAGGATCAAGCCATCTCGTAGTTCTTTTTTATGCCGCGAGTGTTCTTACTCGGCCGTCGTACTCGTCCTGACCGCCTTAATCATGGAGACTGTGGCAGGGTCGACGTTTTTGTCCGGGTTCTTCGGTTGAGTGGTAGTGTCGACTTCGGAATCGTGCTAAGTTTCGATGTCCGAAGCGTTCACTTCAGCTGACGATATCAAATCGTCTTTCTTTGAAGTGTTCTTGGCCGAAGGCTGAGCTAACTTCGCGCGTTTTCGAGTCACCATTGCGGCGGTCATGATTTGCCTTAGCTTATGCTCTGCGAGAAAGTAAAGCCACGACTGTTTTTGACAACCCCAGATAGCTGCGATCCCGCTCTGGGTCGGGAATTTGACGCCGAGGTGATATGTAGACGGAACGACTTTCATAGCGTTAAGCCATGGGGTTCCCATAATCACGTTGTAGATGGTGGGATGATCGACCACCGCGAAATCGACGATTTTTGTGATTTCCTTGGCCATGACTGGTAGATGGATCGATCCGAGAGTCATCGATAGATCGCCTCAAAAACCTGTCAGCGGTTTTGGCATTGGGGTAACTTCCCCGAGTTTGATGTTCATCCGTTTGATAGTGTCGCGGAAGATAACATTAACCGTGCTTCCCGTGTTGTATGACGAGATCTATGGCGGGTGGATTGCAGTGAGGCTGATCGATCCCGCCGGCTTCGTCTCTCCAGAAAGTTATCAAGTTGTTTTGATCATCTCGGGGAGGGGCCACGTAGGCCAGTTTGCACTTGATTCGGCCTTTCGCTGGTAAGCCTTGATGGCCGAGACCGTGTCGTTGCAGTACTGCGATCCTCCGACGATTGTTATCGTTTCCTTTGTCGTCTGGTCTTCTTCCGCGTTTATCCCCGGATTGGTTTCTTTGAGTGGAGTTCTACGCGGGAGTATTCCTGTCCGTCTTCAGAGGGCGATCGGTCTCGAGGATGAGATCTTTCACGCTGGTTACTTCGGAGAATTCCCCAGCTAGTAGCTTCGCGGCCAACCTTACTTCCAAGACTTTGCAGTTAGTCGTGGAGTGTCCTCGGGACTGATGGAACTCGCAGAAGGTGTTTTCGTCGTATCCTTGATTGCGAGTCCATGCATTCCCCGCGGTTCGGCCTTGATCCGAATTGATCGCGTAGTTATGCGCCCCTTGGAATTCTTCCCACTCGTGATGGACGTACTTGCCATTACGAGATCTTTTCTTTTTCGTCTTTTGGTCTACATCCTTCAAGGGCGGCTATGTCAGTTTATGCTTTTGCGACAAAACATTTGTTTCCTCTTCGATTAGGATGTAGTCCGTTGCCTTGTGGACGGCGTCTTGGATCGTCCGCGGTTTGTCGAGGGATATCCATTTTCTGAATTTCGACTTGTACCAGAGCGTTTTTCTGAGCGCGTCTATGGCCACCTTGTCGCTTATCCCGCTAACCCTTGACATAACCAGCTTGAAACGGCTTATGAACTGGCGGAGGGGTTAGTCTACCCCTTGGGACATGCTCCAGAGGTCGACTTCGGATATTTCTCTATCTATGAACATAGAATATTGTTTGAGAAATTCCGACGCGAGCTAGCGAAAACTTTCGATGGAGTTTCTCCTGAGGCGTGCGAACCATTCGAGAGCTGCTCCTTCCATGTTCTCGACGAACAGGCAGCAGTAGCCGGCATCTTTTTCGCTATCCTTCATCTTGGCCCTTCCCATCGTGATATGGAAAGCCTGAAGATGAGCTTTAGGATCCGTCGTACCATCGTACTTTGGTACTTTGAATTTTCCCGGGTCAGATACCCTCGTATCGGAGATGCGAACGGTGAAGGGCGTCTTCCGAGCCCCCTCGAGCAGTCTATCGATCTCAGGGGCAGCACTGGTAGCGTGATGGATCTGGGATTTCACGGCCCTTACTTCTGCTGCAGTTTTGGTGATGTAATCGCGAAGATCGCGAATGTCCGACGTCTCATCAGCAGATTTCCGAGCTTGTCGGCGTTTGCTGCGAGTGATCTCGGTTTGTTTTTCGGTCAGCTCCTCCTGTTTGACCCAGTAGATATTTTCCTCCTCTTCTGTCATTGGCTTATCGAACGGGGACTTTTCCCGAGCCGATCGGCTTCTGGTTCTTCTTGGATATCTCTCAGCGTCCTCCTCGGTATCGTTGGAGACGTCGCTGGGATCCAAGTAGACGTGCTCCGACGTGGAGGACTCTAAGAGTTCCTTTTCTCAGCAGGGGATGTTTCGCTAGGGTTTTGGCCCAAAGGTCATTCCCACGATGTTCCAGGTCTGTCGAGTGGCGTTGCGAAGGCGAGTCTTTTCCCGCGAACCTTCGTGGTTCCGCAGGGACGGATTTCTCGAGTCTGTTCTTCCGACCTTTTTTCATAGGTGACGAACATCTTTTTAAACTCCTCGAGTGCTGCGGAGACATCCGCTGCTGGAGTGTAGAGATTGGTGTCGCTTTCTCCGTTGAGAGGTGTTTGCATGTTGTGTACGTCGTCAGTTGACATGTCTGGTTGAGCGTGTTGTGGTTAAGAGTTAGATTGAACCGTATCGCCCCTCCTTCTAGCGGCAAACTGTGGGAACCAAAATTCGCACTGTCGATTTCCGTTTAATTAGGAAAGTATGAGAACCCTAGTTTCCCAGAGGTCCCGGATATCTGCTAATACAACACGCCAAGCAATCAGAACACGAAACGAGAACAATAATAAAATAAGAAATCGTAAAAAGAGCAAAAGGTGTCTTATTCCGAATTCGCGTATGAGCGTTACAACAAGGTAGAAGCCTCGGCTATGAGAGCTGTCGGTGAGATCCCTAGTTCTAACAACCTAAGACTGCAAAACCTAGTTGAGACGCAGCTCGAAATAACAAAAACGGAAAGTTGCCTAAATGCTCTAAGTGCTAAGTTTGCTGTTTAAAAAATTCTCTCCTCCTACCTCTCGCCTAGGACTCCTTATATACTCGCTCCTAGGTCGGTTTACGCTTTTCCCCTTCTGCCCTTAAGCCGTCGTAGCTTAAAAATGGAATATCTCCATTTTCCCGATATTCGTGATTATCTTCGGAAACCTCAGATTTATCCGCGGAAACTTGACATTTATCCTTTTCTTACGAGCCAAGCATATACCGTCATACGGCTTATGGGCTTTTGGTTCAGAAATCGTAAGTGGGCGTCGAGCTACGTTTTAGACCTTCCTTGGGCCGTCTTTGACTCGAAATGTTTTATTACGGTTTCCTCGATAAAAACAAACTTCCTGCGATTTTTATCGTAAAGTTTGGTTGATGACTCCGAGTGACGAAAAACATGAAATGGTTTAGCGACAGTTTTCGGGAGATAGCATTAAAGAGTTGACGAGAATGCACGGATTCGTGTCGTATCGATGTTCTAAGAGAGCTCGGTCGCTACGTAGCGAACGAGCCGTGTGTATGCTTGGTCGCTACGTAGCGACCGAGCTAGGCTAGAGCTCGGTTGCTACGTAGCGACCGAGCCGTGTGTATGCTTTGTCGCTGCGTAGCGACCGAGCTTGGCTTGTACGTGGTCTGATTGCCATACTCGAGCTTGTCCGTGGCTGATTTGGATACGTGTCTGTTGCCTTGAGACAATCAGTACTTGGTTCGATCGAGATTCGAACCAGATCTTACCGCAAGGTTCTTTGTGAAGACATATTTTTACGATGTATAACTTTCGTAATGAGATGATCACACTCATTTTTTGCGGAGGTTTGGACATTAACTTTGTCGTGACCGTTTTCGACCCCAACACTGGAGTTGCTCATTCTCAGCAGGCTTCCCTTAGGCAGGACATCGCTCCAGTAATCCTGCGATCCTGGGTTCCGCTCAGGCCGGAACCACACTCTGAAACCGGGGGAGGACCGGTTCCCTTTCTCCAGACCGGGGTCTGGCGCTATTTGAACCGTGGATTTTTGTCGAAGGTGGAGAAGCTCTGGTCTTTTGATGGCGTCTTGGAGACGGCGGTGTGGACAGCATAAAAATATATGGAGACAAGTGGAGAATGTCGTGAAGATGAGCAATTGCGCAACTAAGAATTCGAGGACGAATTCTATTAAGGGGAGGAGAATGTAGAAACCCTTAAAAAAAAAAAAAAAAAAAAAAAAGGGGGAATGGTCGAGTATCTTTGTGGTGGTCGAGTCGCGGGCGATAAGGATCGATCGAGAAGTTTTGAAGTACGAGGTGGGCGAAGAAGTGATTGTGGGTGAACCATGAGTCGAATAAGCTGCTTGACCATGGTTAGACAATGTGTTAGATTGATCAGAAGGACGTTTCGGAAGCATCACGCTTTTGGAAGCACGACGTTTTAGAAGCTCGACGTTTTAGAAGCTCGACATTTAGAAGAACGACGTTTCTTCAGCACGAAGTTTTCCGCAAAACATTATTTCAGCGGAATTTTATTTCAAAGACATTGGAAGCAGGACGGGAATTTAGCAGGACGGGAAGCAAGCACGATGGGATAGAAGCACGACGGGAAAACCCGAAATTGGACTAAATCCCTAATTTCGGTATTATGGAAGTTTTTGATGAAGCCGAAGGGACGGGAAATATTTTTCATCAAGGTCCGAAATATATTGGAGTTTATTAAAAATATTCAGCTCATGAAAACGGGAGTGGAAAAATATTTGGGATGGATCGCGAATCAGCAATTGCCGGAAAGACCGAAATCAGGCGAATGACCGAGAAGCTCGAGGTGGCTCGTTGCATGGGTTTAGAACGTGGTGTCAACCATCTAACAAGCTGAGTGTCTCCAGAAGCTCGAGGTGTCGCCGTGCATGGAAGCTATACATGCAGCTTGACATGTAGAAGCACGAGGTGGATCGATCAAGCACGAGGTGTCTCCGCGCATGCAACCAAAGCATGCTGATCGACATGTGTGAGATGGTGTGTCGCCTTTCATGAGTTCCAGTCATGCAGCCTGACATCTGGTAGGAGTGGTGGCGTCCTGCATGTGTCTTGGCCATGCTGAAAGACATGTGGAGCACGAGGTGCCGCCACGCATGCGTCTGGAGACAGGCGAAGCGACACACCGGCGGCCACTAACCTGAAACGCATGCAACTGAAGCATGCGGTCAGCCATGTGTGTGATGCAGTGGCGCCTTGCATGAGTAGCAGTCATGCAGCCTGACATCTGGGAGGAGTGGTGGCATCCTGCATGTGTCCTGGACATGCAGCCAGCCATGTGGAGCACGAGGTGCCGCCGCGCATGCGTCCGGAGCCATGCGAAGCGACACACGGGCTGCCACCAACCTGAAGCTGATTGGTTGCTGTCTCCTATAAATACCCCAAACCCCCAGATCATTTCAACACATCCAGACCTGTCCAAACCAAGTTAAAAACATGAGAGAAAAGTAGAAAAAGAAAGCAAGTGATTCCGAGCTATTTCGAGAGTTTTAGAGAGTTTTCGAGGTCAGCTCTATACTGATTTCGAGTCGATGCCTAGGGAAGGTTCTGTCCAACTGAATTCGTCCAGGACAGTCCGTTCGTTTGATGATCAAGTGGAGGTACCGTCCAGAGTTAGTTCAGATCCATGGGTTTCAGATCAGTTGAAGTTCTGCTCGATACTCCGCCAGGAAGTCCGAAGAACTGTCGAGAAGCTATAGGAGGTTATGTCCGAGTCTAGATCAGCCTGTTGAGGCCTGTCAGATTCTTCATGGTGAATCCGAGGTTGTGTCCAAGACAAGATCAGTCCAGTCCACTCCAGTCATGTCGTCAATTGGGTTTTTGCCAAGTCTTCTCAGATCAACCAGCTGCTTATCGGCAAAGAACACTGTGAGTTATGATCAATTGATTGCTGACTTGTTTTCATGCAGGTTTCCGTTACTTGGAAGTTGGATCATGGCAGGGGGCCGGGTCTAACTGAGTAACAGTTTGATTAGTTAATTGTTGAGGTTTGGTTGACTGAGTTGATAGCATGCTTAGTTATTGCTTGAGAACCGTAGTAGCATGCTAATGGTTAGGTTGATTGGTTAGTTAGCGAATGCTTGTTTGTTAATTAATACTTGTTGATTGAGGTTAGTCAGCTCTTGGTAAGGGAGCGACTAACTGGTTGAGTTGTTTAGTGATGATATTGTTGTTAGTATTGTAGATTTAGAGTGTATTGGCCATATAGCATTTGTGTAACCCACAATGCTAGGCATGTTTGAGATGGATTAGTGTTTCCTCGACCTCGTACCTAGCGGGTTTAAGGAAACCCCTTATTCGCTGGATCGAGAACACTCAGAGAGACGGGGTCATGGCCTATGGCTGAGTGGTTGCACGACGGGGTAGTGACCGGCAGTGACCCGAACGTACTGTGGGCTGTCTTGCGGTGACCCGAACGTACTGTGGGCCGCAATCGTCGTGTGACAACCGGCAGTGGCCCGAACGTACTGGGGCTGTCGCGCGGTGACCCGAACGTACTGTGGGCTATGTTCGGTTGAAAGTTCCATCTTATGGCCTTTGTGGTAGGGAGATGGGATATTGCCGAGGATAGAGGAGGAACACTAAGTCACAAAGGGCCCTAGTTATAGTGTAGAGGGTGTAGAGGGTTGTTGAACCCTAGATTGATTTGAGTTTGAGTTTAAGTGGTTAGCAAGTCATTAGCGGTTATGATTTCATATCGTTAATTATCTTGTTATTATTATCTGCTGCATATTTCTGATATTGCTTATCTATTGAATTGGATTGATTTGTTGTTAGGTGAACCTCTCGCTTTAGATTGTTTGGGGTGGGATAGCAAGGGGTTGTATTTGTTAGTTGGGGAGCATAATTCACTGAGTAACATTAGGTTACTCATCCAACTCTGTTGTCCTTTTTGCAGGTCGCTTTAGGTAAGGACGCTCGGATAGCTGGGTGCTGGACGTTAGGACCGCCGGTGTAGATTTTCATGCCTTTTGTTAACGGTATTGTGGATTTATGTTTAGTTGACTCGATTTGGCATTAGGCCGGGACAGGTCTCCAATTATATCAATGTATGGATATTTCTCGAATCAATAAAGAAATTGTTTTATATGCGCTTCATGAGTACTCTGATATTTGACTAGTCCGGTCTAACACAACGTTAGGTCGTAGTACGGGTTGAAAAGCCTTAGGCCTCGATCTAACGGAAAACGCTAACTCTAGGCACGGGGTGCAAAGCCATGTGCCTTGACGCAGCGGGACGAGTTAGTGGATGAACTGGTCTAGGTCGTGGAGTAAATTTTGTGACTATGACCGGATCGTCCCTAACCCATCACGTAGCGCTTCCGGACCATGGTGCTGGGTTGGACGGCCAGTCATGTTCTTGTTTGATTGTTGGCTGGCCGGTTGGCTCATTCATCTCTAACCTTGGGGGTTGGACGGTCGATCGGTCATGTTCTTGTTTGATTGTTGGTCGGTTGGTCGACCATATGTCTAGGACGGTTCGGGGGTGTTACAGGCGGAGCCTGGAGCTCTGATATTTCCTGAGGAGGAGTTTATGTTCTGATGTGTAGAAGATAGATCAGGGGGCCGGGGCCTATTTGGTTGATCATACCAGATGTTCTTCTTTTTCTTCAAAAATGTGTATTTTCTCGAAGCTTTCCTTTTTGTGGGAAGGATTTTCCCTCTTTTTCTTTTTTTTTTTTTGTAAGGATCGGGTTTCCTTTTCGCCGCTTATTCTATATGTAAGGGATTCTTCAGGATATTTGGAAACATCCTTACTTCCTTTTTTAATCCGCGAAAAAGGGAATGATCCAAATATATATAAGGATTTGTGATACCTCCTAACTGGCCTCAACCCAACTCTACGCCCCTTTTGGTGCGAGAAAAATCCGAAGAATCCGAAGATGTTCACAGATTTTCTTTTATGGCCCTTTTGGTGCGTCCTGGGTGTCCTGAAGGCTGTCCTGACATCCTTGCTTCAGTGCCCGACCCATTGATGGATTTCTCTCATCCATATTTCACTAAGGCATGGAAACTCAGCTATCTGAAGACTTGTCTCACACCAATACACATCTTGGTAAAGAAAATCAACCGGCGGGTCTTGTGGAGTGTCTGGCTTGTGTGTGGATCGTCCCGCATGTATCCTATCCTTCCCATCATGGACCTGCACGACCAGAATGAACCTTGACATCAGCTTAAGAGTAATTTTTGTCCAGATCTGGAAATTAAGAGTCTTTGACTCTCTTTAGTATTTTCTAGTCTTTGTTTTCATTTTCTATGTGATATTTTCCACAAACTCTTTAAGCCTTTCTTTGACTCAAACTAGTATAAATATATAATCACATACAAGGAATAAATCAAATTGTTTTTCCCTTTTTATGAGTTTATCTCTTTGCTCTTTGTTTAGAACACCTCTTAGTTTTCTTAGTGTGGTTAGCTCCAAGTTAAACGCCTCTCTCTTGTTTGACCGGTGCGTCACATCCGACAGCAGATCGAGTTTTGCTTTCTTGTCGGACCTGTGAGTCATATCAGGCGACAATCAAGCACCCTGGTAGTATCATTGGGCCATCCGCAACCCTTTGTGTCACCGTTCATTCCATCAGTTTTCCTTCCTCATGGATCGAGTCCATATCATTCCTTACCGGTCGAGTGTTTGTTCCTTAGGGCGCAACAAGTGGTATCAGAGCCACTCTTCCGGTATTGTCTGTTCATCTTCTCATCTTCCATTTCATAAACACTTCTTCTTCTTCTTTCTATCTTAAATCCGGGCTCTTCATTACCATCCAGTAGAAAAATTATAAAAATAAAAAATAAAGATCTAC
The DNA here is from genome assembly GCF_000695525.1 of Brassica oleracea var. oleracea. NCBI lineage: Eukaryota > Viridiplantae > Streptophyta > Magnoliopsida > Brassicales > Brassicaceae > Brassica > Brassica oleracea. The sequence continues at coordinate 24,578,553 of NC_027756.1, forward strand.
AATTCAAAAAAAAAAAGAGATTTCAAAGAGATTGATTTGTGGATTGGTGGTTAAAATGGATTTCAAAACCAAAGTTCTCTCTTTTCTATCTATCTAACAAAAAAATAAATATATATATATTCCCTTGTTTTCTTTAAGTTTGCCCATTGAGATTTCCTTGATCTGTTCTCTTAGAACATTGAGAAGAAGCTTGTGTGATTACCATAAAATCAGAGAGAAACACTTGAGTGGGAGAGATTAAACACTTGAGAGTGTGAGGTTTTATATCCTAACTCTTGTGTTGGGATTTTTAGGTTAAGATGTTTGGTATTCAAAGGAAAAGGAGCAAAGAGAAATCCCCACGACAAACTGTCTCTCAATTTCGATTTAAATATTTTTTGAAATTTTTTGATGAGTTTGTTAGTGTGCAGGAAGGACTAGACACAAGGTGCAAGGATCATATCAAAACGACTAGAGATGTGGCTGATCCAAAAAGGCGATTACTTCAGTTTGATATCCAAGAAATCTGTGATAACTTTGAGACGGGAATGATGAAAGCCCTAAAAGACATCAGCAAGAACCATAAGAAGAGCACATCCACACGTGCACCTGCAGCTGAGCCATCATTGTTCATCAGTGAAAAACCTAAAAGAGCCAATTGAAAGCTTGTTTTCTTGTGAGAAAAATTGAGATCTTCCTTCTCTTGAATCTGAGTTTATGAATGATAATAAACAGACTATTGTAGAACTAACCGTTTTGCAACCGGAGCATCCTAGTAGTCTTGTTTTGTCTCAACAGGTTTTTGAGGAAGAGCCACTGGACTATCCACATCAAGGACCACGTCTTGACACTAGAAACCCCTCGGATGAGGATCTAGGTCCTATCTTTGATGAGGAGGACGAACCTGGCCCAGTCTTTGATGAAGAAGCAACAAGCATCACCTCCATCGTCATGGAGAGCCATCTGTACTTTGATCCCGTCACAATTCCTGTCCCTTTGTCTCCTGATCTTCAAGAGCACTGTGAGAATCTAGATATGATTAATTCTCTGCCTGATATGTTTGTTAAGATCAGTTCTCATGATGTGATTCGTTTTGGACTTAACAAGGTGAAAGATTTTTGTTTTTCAAAATCTGTTTTTGAAAACATTATTAATTCTATTAAAGTGTTTAAACCTGATGAACTTCTTCAAAATGTCAATGGCATCAATTCTGGAATTATTTTGAGTTTTGATCACTTCTTGGAACATAGCAAAGATTTTCATCATCTTGAAAAGTCATTTGATCTTGATTTGCAACATACTAATATATGTGCTAGAAAACCTTTTGCTTCGTTTGTTTTCAAAGGAAATGACTTTGATCTGAGTTCTTCTAGACATGCACTGATCACTGGTGATCTGTTTGCATCCTCTTATGTGTAGGAACCGAAATTCGCCTGTCGATTTCATTTAAAATTAGGAAAGTCAAGAAACCCTAACTTTCCCAGAGGTCCCGGATTCTCTGCGTGAGCCAACGACAAGTAACCAAATAAATGCGGAAAATATGTAAAGACAATAAAGCGAGTTTAGAAAGAGTTGATCTTATTTCGAATCCGCGTAAGAGCATTGCGACCATTACAAAAGCTTCGGCGGCAAGAGCTGTCGACGAGTTCCCTAGTTCTAACGACCAAAAACCTTAAACCTAGTTGAGTCGCAGCTCGATAACAACAAATGAAAAAGATATGAAAATGGTTTTGATTTGATTTCGGACTGAACCTTATGAAAGGCTGCCTACATACCCCTTTCGAGGATCAAGCCAAACGTAGTTCGATTGAAAGAGTAGAACAAGAGATCGAACTCCCTGGGCCAGTTAGTCTAGTAATCGGGTGCCAATCATAGAAACAGAGCATGTCGAGAATAATGACTAAAAGTTTCTAAATGCAGAGAGTTCTAAGTCTGAAAGAATGGTCATTTGTGCCTCTCGCCTAGGACTCCATATATACTCCTCCAAGGTCGGTTTTAGCTTTTCCCTTCCTGCCCTTAAGCCGTCTTAAGTGAAAAACGGAGATATTCCATTTTTTCCGATCTTAATGTTTAGCCGTGGAAACTTAACATTTTTTTTGCGGAAACTTATCTTTATATTTGTTTTTATAAAATAAAAACATAAACCGCCGTAGTATCTACGAGCTCATTCTTAAAGAATCGTAATTGGGCTTGTAGTCGCGTTTTAGACCTCGTTGGGCCGTCTTTCGACATAAAACGTTTGTTACGATTTTCTTTTCGA
>NC_027756.1:24580868-24586361 GCF_000695525.1 Brassica oleracea var. oleracea
TGATATGGCTGCGGTACATGGGAGCTAGCATTGAGGAACAGATGAGAATGCATGGATTTGGGTCGTATCCGTTGATCGATGTCTGAGACAGTTTGGTCGCTACGTAGCGACCTGGTCCGCGCTGGATCGGTTGCTACGTAGTGACCGAACGAAAGGTTTGGTCGGTTGCTACTTAGCGACCGACTCGTTCGCGGGTCGGTCGCTAGTAGATTGGTCGGTAGCGACCGACCGAATGGCTTGGTCGGTCGCTACGTAATCGTTCGCGGGTTGGTCGCTACGTAGCGACCGACCGAGTGGCTTGGTCGGTTGCTACGTAGCGCGCGACCGAGTGGCTTGGTTGGTCGCTAAGTAGCGACTGGCTCATCCGCGGACCGTCCTCTACGTGGTGACCTTGTCTGGATCTTTATCTGATGTTTCATGAACGTTTTCTCGGACTATTGGTGTTTAGTTTCGACGAATCAACCGAGATTAGTGCAAGATTTTACCGCAAAGTTCTTCGTAAAGATCTCTTTACGAAGATTTCTTTTCGTAAAAACGTTCATGCTGATTTTTACGGGGACTTTCAGACATTGATTCTGTCATGACCGATTTGGACCCCAACAGTTTTCCCCCCAGCTCGTTAGAACCATGAGCTTCTAGCGTGAGGTTCTAGCGAGTGGCTTGGCAAGTTAGGCAAGTTAGGTAAGTTAGGCGGAATTAATGGTTGAAAAGGTCTGTGGTAAGTGGTCTTCTCGCTCCTCTAAGAGTGGATCGCGATAAGATTGGGTCTGCACCTTATGACGGCTGCCTACGTACCCTTGTTGAAGGGATCAAGCCTTTCGTAGTTCGTCTTGGAGTTAAGGTTCTTATGACCTGTTTTCCAGTGAGACCTTTACGGTCTAGTTTATATGTAGAGGTTATCAGACATGTTGCTGCCGATGGCATTTTATATGGGTATAGAGGGAAGACTACGAGTTGTCATCTCGTAATCTAACTCTATATGAACTGCTATATTTGTGATCTGTTTCGAGAGTTTTCCACAGTGTGTAAACTTGCGGGATTTCTGAAGACGCTTGAATATTGGCAAAGAGACAAATTTTGGGATCTCGTATTAGGGTGTTTGATACTATGGCTAGAGATGTTAGAGACCAGTGTGCTGGGTTTTGGGCAAAACCTAGGTCTAATCACGGCTTTAAGGGGTGCGATGACTACTTCGACTTACGTTTCCCGTATCATTTTCGACCTAATTCCTTCCCGCTTTAAAGTCTGCGATATGTTCTCGGCTTACGTGACTCGTATGGTAGGAATCGAGCATCTCTTCGAGGACAATTTTTAAGTCTCCCGAAAGTGTTGACCAAAATTTCGGATTTTTTTTATATAGCGCAATTACCCTTGTGTCGGGTGTACGAGAGCTATCTCTACGAGATGGCTAAGTCTGTTTAGGATGTTAAGAGTTTGACAAGATGTTAGCATGTATGACTGTTTGGTCTTCCAAGAAGGGGTCTTTATCAAGGAAGGTAATTTTGTCGAAAAATGGTTCTTCAGGCGTCTGCGACGTCTCGCAATGCTGAAGATTGACTTTTTCTTTAGTATACCGCGTTTCGTGCTTTGAAATGTTCGCGGGCTTGAAGATGTTTCGCGATATTGCATGGGTTTAGTCTTATCCCTGTGTTTGAGAAACATTCTGGTTTGTCTACGGATGTTCGCAGCCAAAATTGTTGTTCCTATTTGGAAGCTAATAATTTTATTTGCTATCGAGGAATTAGGACTGAGGGGTCGCGTAAATTTGTTCATGGGAAGAAGCGTTTTCCTTCATAGTGCTTTGTGAAGTGTTTGTCTTCCGAGATCTATTTCGTGCATTTTTTAGGATGTTTCGTATAGCTCTAGAAGCTTTGTTACGATTTTTTCCTTACATGCCGTGTATTGTGGGTAAAACATAACGGGCTTAATGTGAATTGTGGAATGTATCAAACTTGGTCGATTCTCGACAAGTTTTGGTTTTCCGTTAACCGTTTGGTTGTTAGGACTGAGTTTTGTTACGAAGAATTTATCATATGATTTCCAACTGTGGGCTATACGATAATTATTCTCTTAATTGTCACACGGCGTTTTTAGACAAATCGTAGATTGTCGTTTAGGCGTTAAGTGATGGAGCGATGGTTTCTCAAATAGTTTGGCTTGGTGTGAAGGATGTGTTTACTCAGATAGCCAAGGATGTTGTAGGTCAAGGATTAGACCACAGTACTTTAACATTTAAGGTCATGTTAGTTTATGATCGTCCATAAAAGGGATGGCAAATTCTGGTTTGGACCTTTACTGGAAGGCGTAATTGACCGAGGGCCAAAGAGCGCTTGTCGAGATTGATAGGCCAAGTTTGCCAGACTTATCCGTGTTAAGATAGCTGATAGTCATAGAAAACGATTCTATGCTTTATGTTTCAGTTATACGTTGAATGTTTCGTATAATGTTACCTATAGTCTTATGAAAATTGATTCGTTTTTGTCTGAGGAAGACGTAGCCTAAGAAGTTTGATACAGGACCAGTGCGGAGTCAGTTGCGGGACGATTGCCTGCTCAGATGTGACCGAGGGGAACGAAACGCAGAAGCCAGTGAGCCGCATGGCTAAAATATGAGATCTATTAAATTGTAATGCGAAGAGATTTCTCTTTAGATTGGTCATCCAAAGTTAGATTTTACAGCTTTGTGTTTGTTATACAAAATATACTTCTTCGTAAAACCAGTTATGTTTACTTTCAAAAGTTTCTTCGTAAGACTTGATTGTACGAAGGATTTTTTGTGTAAGTAATGGGGACCGGTTTTACGAAGATTGTAAATCGGTGATATGTATACACATGTCAAAGTAATGTTGTTTCCGAGAAACGTTTCTGCTGTGATTTCGATCTTAGGTGAAAGTTGCTTGGAGTTATGGAGTGTTACCGAAGTTTATTTCACTACGATCTAGTCGCAGAACGTTTTTCATTGGTTTTTTTTAGAGGATTCTCATGGCACATTCGTTTCTGGAACGAATTGGTCAACCAGAGGTAGATCTAGCCAACGATCCGGAAGAAAGTGTTCCCTTTAATGTGCTCGATGCTTTTTCGTGACTCACTTGGTTCAACGGAAACTGAGAGAAATGCTTTGATGCTTGAAGATTCCTCGTAGAAATTTTTATACGAAAATGGCTTTATAAAGCCGGAAAGGGCTTCAAGACTTTGGCTAATCGTCGAGTTTCAGTTTGATATTGGTGCAGGTTTTCTATTCGCATGACTGCGGCAAGAAATATGGTATAGTCTTTTGAGATATGTTCATGATCGTCTGGATATGTTCCTAACGTTTAGACGAATTTTAGATTGTCGTTCGCTTTTTTGGGACGATTTATGGAGGCATCGTATTGCCTAAATGTTTTTCTGCCTATTGTTGCGAGAGTTTTCTTTGACGAAAGTGTTTTCTTGATGAAAAGGCAAAAGTTTTTGAATTTTGGGAGTATACGAGTATAGTATATGTACCTACTCCCCCCCCCCTTTTTTTTTAAGAAAGAAAATGGTTGAACCGATACTTTGAAGGGTTGTGTACATTTCTTCTTCCGAGGATTGGAATGATCGACAGTCTTGGTCGATTTAAAGAAGACGCTGGGACTGTGAATTGGATGTTGACGACTTGGGATATGTCGGCTTTAAGAAAATCGCTAGAAACGAATCGGTTTAAGAGGACGTTCGTGTCTCTAGTTCTTTCTTTCTTTAAGAAGTGATCTGAATATGCGTGGCGATCGTTTCTCGATTTTCAGAGAGTTTAGATCATTTTGCAAGATCTGCCTGAACAGTCATGGAACAATATACCGGGACAGGAAAAATCGCTTAAGACTTAGTTCGCTAGACTATCCACCTAGTTTTAAGTTCCCTAAAGTTCTACGGCAGTCTCAAAGGCGTTTCTATTTCTTAGTAATTTCCTACGAAAATTCCAACCCTGATTTCAAGTCGGAAAATACCTTAGTTCTCTCGAAGATTTGGGTTAGCCTCTTTTCCGTTTTGCTTGCTCATTTGCCCTTACTCTTTTCATGTCTGTCTGCCCATTTCGAATAGCAAGAATATTGATTCTTCCAGGACTTCTCTGATTTCCTGGCCGTGTTTAGGCTGCTGCCAATATTTGTGGTTTTAGTGATCCATGTTTCAATCTTAGTGTCATTGGATTTACAAAAAATGAATGAGCATCTCGTCGAAAACTTTTTTAGCGTTTAGGAATAACCAGGGATGATCAAGAGGTGCCAAGGATGATCAGGAAGACTTGCCAGGTGATGAGATTTTGGCGACAGATCGAGGCGCGAGAGGAAGGATGGCGAGACCGTGGAGAGAGGCGGATGGGCGAATTTTGATTCTCGGATTTCGCTCCATCTATTTCCTTATCCGAGATTCTTTTTCTACAATTGTTGTTAAATTTTCGAAGGTTGTCAAATGTTGCCAACTTTAGTTATACGAAAGTTTTTTCGAAAAATAATATCGAGTTTAATTTTACGAAAGTTATTCCGCAAAATGTTATCAATTTTAATTTTATGTAATTTGTTTCGTAAAAGGTTGTCGAGCCTAATTTTTGCAAAGGTTCTTTCGCAAGATGTTGTCGAGCATAATTTTACGAGATTTGTTCCGTAAAGAAGTTTTCAAGTTTTGGTTGTACGAGAGCCGTAACTTGTCGAGCTTAATTTTTGCAAAGGTTATTTCGCAAGATGTTGTCGAGCATAATTTTACAAGATTTGTTCCGTAAAGAAGTTTTCAAGTTTTGGTTGTACGAGAGCCGTAACGAGGTTAATTATTACAACCAAACTTAATAGAAGTTTTTCTCATATCCGTGGGATTGATCCATGGAAGTTTCGAGTAGTTTTTTCCGAAGGAATATTTAGGTGACAAACATCGACAACTCGCGGAATTTGTTACTATGGAAGTGATACTTGAATTCTTACGAAACCTTAGGCTTCAGAAAACGTTTTAGCGGTGGGGATACGATCTCCCGTTTTGCTTTATTTAGTCTTCGTCAGCCGTTTTAGGTTTTGAGTGATTCTATAGAAATTAACTTCGTTTCTCTGAAAGTTATTTGAAAGAAGTACAGCCGTGGGGGTTTCATAACCGATTTACTGTGCTTCCTTTTTCTACGATATATCTAGGGTTTTTCCAAAAGATATTCGAAAGAAGTACAGCGCAGAGTTATGTACCTGATTTGCTGTGCTTCCTTTTTTTTCCGCGACTAACCTAGGGTTTTTCCGCAAGATAGTCAGAAGAAGTACAGCGGCGAGTTATGTACCCGATTTGCTGTGCTTCCTTTTTCCGCGATTAACCTAGGGTTTTTTTGCGGTTTTGGGGAGAGGAAGTTTTACATTTCCGAAAAGTTTTTCGGAAAACGTGTTTTGGTAAAACCCTTTCACGTTGAGATTTCTATAGTTCGGTAATGAGCCAAACTTACGGGGTTTGATAAGATTTATCGCTTCCCTTTATGTTTAGAAAGAGAAATCGCGAGCTCGTTTCATTG
>NC_027756.1:24586379-24597265 GCF_000695525.1 Brassica oleracea var. oleracea
GCAAGGTTTTCGATTTTCTCAAGAACTGTGGCGTTTGCGTAAGCGTTGGCCATAGGCGCAGTGGCGGCTGGAGTTGTCTTACCAGCGTTTTGATCCGTACCCCCCTCCTTCTAGCGCCAAGCTGTGGGAACCAAAATTCGGACTGTCGATTTCCGTTAAAATTAGCAAAGTCAAGAAACCCTAACTTTCCAAGAGGTCCCGGATTCTCTGCGAGAGCCAACGACAAGTAACCAAATAAATGCGGAAAATATGTAAAGACAATAAAGAGTTGATCTTATTTTGAATCCGCATAAGAGCGTTGCGATCATTACAAAAGATTACAGAAGCTTCGGCCGCAAGAGCTGTCGACGAGTTCCCTAGTTCTAACGACCAAAAACCTTAAACCTAGTTGAGTTGAAGCTCAATAACAACAAACGAAAAAGATATGAAAAAGGTTTTGATTTGATTTCGGACTGAACCTTATGAAAGGCTGCCTACATACCCCTTTCGAGGATCAAGCCAAACGTAGTTCTATTGAAAGAGTAGAACAAGAGATCGAACTCCCTGGGCCAGTTCGTCTAGTAATCGGGTGCCAGTCATAGAAACAGAGCATATCGAGAATAATGCCTAAAACTTTCTAAGTGCAGAGAGTTCTAAGTCTGAAAGAATTGTCCTTTGTGCCTCTCCCCTAGGACTCCATATATACTTCTCCAAGGTCGGTTTTAGCTTTTCCCTTCCTGCCCTTAAGCCGTCTTAAGTGAAAAATGGAGATATTCCATTTTTTCCGATCTTAATATTTATCCGCAGAAACTTAACATTTTTTCTGCGGAAACTTATCTTTATATTTGTTTTTATAAAATAATATCATAAACCGCCATAGTATCTACGAGCTCATTCTTAAAGAATCGTAAGTGGGCTTGTAGTCGCGTTTTAGACCTCATTGGGCATAAAACGTTTGTTACGATTTTCTTTTCGACAAAAACAAGTTCTCGCGGTTTTTATCGTAAAGTTTCAATGGTAACTTTGATAGGAATGATGTGAGAAATGATATGGCTGCGGTACATGGGAGCTAGCATTGAGGAACAGACTAGAATGCATGGATTTGGGTTGTACCCGTTGATCGATGTCTGAGACAGTTCTGTTGCTACGTAGCGACCTGGTCCGCACTGGATCGGTTGCTACGTAGTGACCGAACGAAAGGTTTGGTCGGTCGCTACGTAGCGACTGACCGAATTTCTTGGTCGGTCGCGGGTCGGTCGCTACGTGGCGACTGACTTGTTCGCGGGTCGGTCGCTATGTAGCGACCGACCGAGTGGCTTGGTTGGTCGCTACGTACCGACCGGCTCGTTCGCGGACCGGTCGCTACGTGGTGACCTTGTCTGGATCTTTATCTGACGTTTGATGAACGGGTTCTCGGACTATTGGTGTTTAGTTTCGATGAATCAACCGAGATCAGTGCAAGATTTTACCGCAAAGTTCTTCGTAAAGATCTCTTTACGAAGATTTCTTTTCGTAAAAACCTTCATGCTGATTTTTGCGGGGACTTTCAGACATTGATTCCATCGTGACCGATTTTGACCCCAACATTATGCCTTGAACAAAATTCTGATTAAGAAGTTGCTGGAATCGAAATCACTTGGAACTGAAACTGATTTTTGAGATCTGGTTTCAAGGCCTGACCTCTTGAGTTCTGAAAATGATAAAACTTGGCATCTTCTGAGATCATTTCATAATATTTGTGTTGTCTTGAACTGTGATCATATTGTGGTTTACAACACATTCTTTGAAAAACGCCTTGAGCTTTTGATAAATGTTTCTCGATCTGAACTTACTCTTTTGTGTTCAGATGTTGTGAAGGATATGCATGTTTTGAGAATGATTGATATTGTTGCATGCATTGACACCATTCTGGTGTGTAATGTCTACTTTGATGTGCACCTTGGAAGGCTGAAATGTGTGCAACCTGTTCTTGGAAACGAGATCTTGATTTTTAATTTGAACAAATACTTGTCTTGCACATATGATCCTGGTCTTTTAGTTTCTGTTTTGAGTGTCCAGGAAAGACAGGTTCAGTCTCAAAGAAATGAAATCATTGCCCTTGTTCATCAGCCTGAGATTTTGAGTTTCATGAACTTGAGGAATGGAGCAGTTCATGGTTATAGCCGTGATGATCCCATGAGTTCTCAGCAGCTTGATGATTGGTTCAGGTTGTTTTCAACACTTCAGGCCGTGGAAGAGAGTTACAAAGAAAGCACATACACTATCCCATTCCTAAGGTCTGAAGCAGTGAGCCAAAATCCAACCACCTGTCCAAACAAAAAGCACTGTAAGGATCATGGGTAGATTGTCTCTGCTCATTATGAAAATGTTTTGAAACCGAGAATTTCTAAGCAAAATTGGATCTTTACTTGGTTGAAAAACTTTTTTCTTAAACTTTTTCATGAGTTGTTTTCATTGAGCTGTGCATTAAAACAAATTTGATATAGGAAAAAGCATGAAGCGAAATTGCTTAAGCCAAGAATCATTTTGATTTCGTTCATGATGAAAGGTTTTCAAAATTGGCACTGTCTCATTGTTTTCCTAACAGTTTCACAGCTTGGCCTGATTTTGAGATTGATAAACAAATTTTTGGCAATCATTTTACTTTTTTGATGTTTGCCCACGTTCTTGATGATTCTCCTAAGAGCTTGGATCCTGTTTTTGATGACTTAAGGTTAGAGAAACCCTTTGATTATTTCTTTCGGAGATTTGATGTGGTTTCGCTAGTTGTTTTGAAAGTACAGGGTATAAAGGATCAGTTTCATATGGAAGCAAGCAGAGGAGGACGACACAACACTTGTATTCTTGGAACATGGAACTGGAAATACTTGAGGAAAACATGTTCAAAACTCCAAGGAAGTTTCTCTCCAAATTTATCCTTCAATGAATTTTACTTGTTTTTTTAATTATTTTTGTATGATTCATTTTCTTTTGATTCAGGTAAAATGGATTTGAGGACAAAACCTTTTGAAGAGGGAGAGTAAGATACGCCCTGGATCGAGCACCGTCCTGTTTGGTTCATGGACACGGCCCCAGGTGGTGTTCTTGTTTACCAGCTCGACCAAACCAAGGTTTTCATGTCGGATCATGCCAGTCCTACTGCCCGTGTCATTCCATCTGATCTTTCCGTCCATGCTGATCATAATTTCCCTTTGGATCGTCCTGATCAGACCGTCCGTACTGACCCATCCGATCACCCCGACCGTACCGCACGTTCTGTCCATCGTATTGACCCACGGATGTCCGTATTGGAGCTCAGTCTGAAACCACGACCTAGAGATGGATTTGATCGACCCACTTCACTTCTCTCCCAACCAATTCATCATTCTAAGACTGATAGTCAAGCCAGATTCAACTTGGGACGAGAAGAATCCGAAGATGTTCACATATTTTCTCTTATGGCCCTTTTGGTGCGTCCTGCGTGTCCCGAAGGCTGTCCTGACGTCCTTGCTTCAGTGCCCAACCCATTGATGGATTTCTCTCATCAATATTTCACTAAGGCATGAAAACTCAGCTATCTGAGACTTGTGTCACACCAATACACATCTTGGTAATGAAAATCAACCGGCGGGTCTTGTGGAGTGTCCGGCGTGTGTGTGGATCGTCCCGCGTGTGTCCTATCCTTCCCATCATTGACCTGCACGACCAGAATGAACCTGGACATCAGTTGAAGAGTCATATTCGTCCAGATCTGGAAATCAAGAGTCTTTGACTCTCTTTAGTATTTTCTAGTCTTTGTTTTCATTTTCTAGGTGTGATTTTCCACAAACTCTTTAAGACTTTCTTTGACTCAAACTAGTATAAATATTTAATCACATCAAAGGAATAAATCAGATTGTTTTTCCTTTTTTATGAGTCCATCTCTTTGTTCTTTGTTTAGAACACCTCTTAGTTTTCTTGGTGTGGTTAGCTCCAAGTTAAACGCCTCTTTCTTGTTGGACCGGTGCGTCACATCCGGCAACAGATTGAGTTTTGCTTCCTTGGCGGACCTGTGAGTCATATCAGGCAACAATCAAGCACCCTGGTAGTATCATTGGGCCATCCGCTACCCTTTGTGTCACCGTTCATTCCATCAGTTCTCCTTCCTCACGGATCGAGTCCATATCTTTCCTTACCGTTCGAGTGTTCGTTCCTTAGGGTGCATCAGCTGCTTTGTCGGCCAACGGTCTGTCTTTCATCTCATCGACAAGTGCCGAGATTTTTCCTAACCGTGACCTTCTGGTGGCACACCGGAGATTGACTGGTGAGGTATTCCTTCTTCGTAGCCAGGTGCAGGACATGATGGCTCGCCGGGACCTACTAGTTCAGCAAGTGAAAGCCTCGGCTAGATGGGAGCTTATGAAGGAGTGGCTGGAGAGGCGTGTGGATCATTGGAATCTGGAAGAAGAGTATCGGAGTCATCTGTTCCTGTCCGGAGGTCTTAACCATCAATCGGGGAGCTTCTCTCAGGCTGCAACCCCGAGATCTGTTGTGGGGTCGCGATCCTCGGAGGGGCCTTCTTTCTGAATGATTCTTTTCTTTATCTTTTGAGACTCTGGTTTTTGTTGCTTTCATTTGAATAAAGGCTCTTTATATCCCTCTTTGATTTTATGAATAATGATGCTTCATGGTTTTTCCCCTTTATTTACTCTTTGTTGTTGCTTCGCACGCTCCTGATAGTAGCGTTTTGCATGTTTCTTCTTTAAGAGGATATCTTTCCGCCTGTTTCTCGATCGAGGTGGGACTGTGTAGTCTATGATCCCTCTCTTTTCGCAGGTTGAATGATAGGCTATAAACTAGGAGGTTTTGAGCTAGAATATGGACTATTGGAGTCTGGAGATTGATCTTGTAACCCGGAGGTTGCATGAGGATCCGAGAGTCGCGGAGGAGGCCGGAGGTTCTCCTGAAATCATTTTGGAGATCCGGATGTCTATTCGGTGGATCTTGGGACCGAGAATTGAGCCCAGAAGCAATGTAGGAATCCAAAGATTCTATGATAGATCCGAAAATCTTAGTTGGAACCTAGAGGTTTTTGAGATTGTAACTGGACCCTGAGGTCAAATGAGAATGCGGGGTTTATTTTAGGGATGTAATGACCCCGATGCGCTTTAAGCTGCACAGGGGTTCTATCCTTTTTCTGAAATCATACATAGACCTCTGAGGCTGTATGGGAACCTGGAGGTTTAGATCCGGAGATCTTTTGACTGGAACCCTGAGGTTCTTGAAATTGTAATGAATGCGCCCTAGGCTGCACAGGGTTTCTAGCTTCTTTTTTATTTTTTGGAACCCTGAGGCCACATAAGAACCCGGAGGTTCTTCCTTAGACCCTGAGATCTTTGATTGGAACCCGGAAGCTATAAGGGAACCCGGAGGTTCTTCCTTAGATTTTATACATAGGACCCGCAATCATGTGGGGAACCTTGGGTTTCCTCTTGAGATCGGGAGCATGCATAAAGGCCCGGGGTTCCTTAGGAACCCGGAATATTTAGTTTTTCGCAGGGACCATACTCCGTCTTCCTAGGCAAGACTACTACCGGTACCTGTTTGGATTTCGCATTCTGCCGCTCAGAAGCTGGCCACTATCGAGTTCTATGCTGTATTCTACTTCTGCAGGAAGTCACTGACAAGCTTTGTGGGTGCTTGTAACACCCCCAAACCGTTCTAGGCATAGGTCGAACCACCGGCCAACAATCAAACAAGAACATGTCCGACAGCCCGACCATCTACCAAGGTTCGGGAGCGCTACAAGACGGGTTAACGGGCAATCCAGCTAAAGTCACAAAAAGTGAAATTTGTAACTAGGCCACTCCACCCACTAACACGTCCCGTCAGACCAAAGCCTAAGGCTTCTCAACCCGTACCCCAACTTGACGTTGTGTTAGCTCGGACAAGCTAAAAACAGAACAACAAGCATTTACACAAAACATTCGCTTTATTTATTTTATATATTGTATGGTTCGAAACACACAATATAATATACAAACGGTGACATAAGAAAGCTTCAACCGACCGCGGCCCACTGTCCTTCGGGTCACCGCGCGACAGCCCACAGTCCTTCGGTTCACTGCCACATTACACCGTCATGTAATCACTCAGCCATAGGCCATGACCCCGTCTATCTGAGTCTTCCTGATTAGGTAAAAATAACACAAGGTTCCTAGTATTAATCTCCACATAATCAACACATTTCACCTCAAACATGCCTAGCATTGTGGGTTACACAAATGCTATATAGCCAATATATGATTAATACTAGACCCGGTAAAAATAACACAAGGTTCCTAGTATTAATCTCCACATAATCAACACATTTCACCTCAAACATGCCTAGCATTGTGGGTTACACAAATGCTATATAGCCAATATATGATTAATACTAGACCCGGTAAAAATAACACAAGGTTCCTAGTATTAATCACAAACTACACAATCCATCATATTCCAGAATCTAGCATAAAGACTAATTCCAGAATACGTAGCTATCCACAACTTAGGGATATCATCTAAGCATTCCCCATTTGCTAACTAACCAATCAACCTAACCATTAGCATGCTACTACGGTTCTCAAGCAATAACAAGCTTGCCATCAACTCAATCAACATAACCTCAAATATTAACTAGTCAAACCGTTACTCAGTTAGACCCGGCCTCCTGCCAGGATCCAACTTCCAAGTAACGGGATCCTGCATGAAAACAACTCAGCAATCAATTGATTATAACTCACTGTTTTTGGTTGACCGTGGCCTTGACCCCAAACCCGACTTCTCCGATCCGAACCCTTTCTAGACCTTCTCAAGTAGACCCACGTCACGACTGGTCTTGAACTGGTCTCAACTAGAACTGATCTCTCTTCACGTCAACAGAACCTTCTCCAGGTGCTGACTCAAAATTGGCAGAGTAACTGTTCTCGAAAACTGCCAAAATCGCTAGAAAACTATCGAAACTCGATATTTCTTTCTTTTCTTTCTCTCTCACGTTTTGAACTGGCTTTGATGTGTTCTGGATGTGTTCAAATGAGAGGGGGTCGTGGGCTATTTATAGGAATCAGCAAGCAATCAGAAACAAGCCATGTGGCACCCCGTGTGTCGCTTCGCATGGCTCCGGACGCATGCGCGGCGACACCTCGTCCTCCACATGGCTGGTTGCATGACCTGCTCACATGCATAGTGACACCACGCCCTCTACCTGCCTGGATGCATGGCCTGGCTCCATGCAAGGAGACACCACGTCCACCACATGTCTGGCCGCATGGCCTGGTCGCATGCATCGCAACACCTCGTGCATGGCCGATCCACCTCGTGCTCCACATGTCTACTTGCATGTACAAGTTTCCTATACTGCAACACCTCATGCTTTCCTTGACACACATACTCCCAGGAGCTTGCCACCACGTCCTGAACACACACACATCTAGCTCTCTCGAGCTTCTCGGTCAATTGTCCGATATCGGTCTTCCGGTGAATTTTCGTCCCGCGATCAATCCCAAATATTTTTCGACGACCGTTCTGATGATCTGCGTTTTTTAATAAACTCCACTTGGACTCTAATCTTAAGGGAAAATATTTCCCGAGCTTCTGGCTTCTTTGAAAAATTCCATAATACCAAAATTTAGGGTTTTTCGCCCAATTTCCGGTCTTCCTGTTGTTCTTCCAATAGTGTCATGCTTCAAACGTCCTTTGAATCAATCTACCACATTGTGTAACCATTGTCTAGTGGCATACTTGACTCATGGTTCAGACAAGAACAATCTGATCGTCCGCGACTCGACCACCCAAAAGATACTCGACCATTTGTTTTTTTTTTATGGGTTTCTACATTCTCCTCCCCCTTAACAGAATTCGTCCTCGAATTCTGAGGGTCTGAGGGGCCTCCTTCTTCCATCACAACATCCTCTCGGAAGAACTCTGGGTGATCAGTTTTAAATCGCGCCTCATCCTCCCAAGTAACATGAATCCTGTTTTGTCTTCCCCAGAATACTTGCACTTTAGCAATCTCACGATTCTTTAGCTTCCGAATGCGCCGTTCTCCCAATCTGATTGGTTCTTCCGGATACGTAAGGTTTGTCCTCAACTCCTCTAGTCTCTCGGGTTCAACAGCACTTGGATCCCGTATATGTTTCCGAAGCATGGAAACATGGAATACAGGATGTAGACGCATATCCTCTGGCAGATCCAAATGGTAAGCTACCTCACCAACTTTCCCGATGATCTTGTACGGGCCAATGAACCTGACTGCAAGTTTCCCGACCTTGCCAAATCTGTCCTTCCCTTTCTGTGCAGTAACCTTCAAATAGACCCAATCTCCTATCTCAAAAGTTACCTCTCTTCTTGATTGATCTGCATACTTCTTCTGACGGTCCCAGGCCTTCTTCATGTTGGTCTGGATTGTCTCCAGCTTAATCATGGTCCCTGAACAATAGGTTACCCAAACATTCTCCTTTCGCCCACTTCCGTCCAACACATTGGCGTTTTGCATGGCCTTCCGTAAAACGCTTCATAAGGAGACATCCCTATGCTCGAATGATGACTATTGTTATACGAGAACTCGGCCAACGGTAAATGCTTCTCCCAATTTCCTGCACAATCGAGAGTACACATCCGAATCATGTCCTCGATGGTCCGAATGGTCCTCTCCGTTTGGCCATCTGTTTCTGGATGGAACGCCGTACTTCTGAATAGTTTAGTTCCCAAGGCTTCTTGTAGTGCTTCCCATAATGATGCTGTGAACCTTGGATCACGATCTGAGACGATGTCTGAAGGTACACCATGTAACTTCACGATTTGGTCGATGTACAACTCGGCCAATACTTCAACTTTATCAGTTTCCCGCATAGGCAACAAGTGTTTGACCTTGGTTAACCTATCCACAATCACCCATATCGAGTTGTTTGATCTACCTGGAGCGGTGGGTAATCCGGTAATGAAATCCGTGGAAATCGAGTCCCATTTCCAATGAGGTATCGGAAGACTCTGCAACAATCCTCCTGGAACTTTATGTTCGACCTTGACTTGTTGACAACGTGCACACTGAGCGAACCATTGTGCTACTTATCTCTTCATGCCCGGCCAATGATAGTATCTTCTCACGTGTCGGTACATCTTCGAACTTCCAGGATGGATACTAAGTAAAGAATGATGTGCAATCCTTAGTATCTAATCCTCCCATTAATTAGCAAGGTTCCATCCTCCACCAAGTAGTATCCAGCATTATTTGGCCCGGCTTGTCCTTTGAGTTCTTCATTAATCTTCTATAACTTATCATCCTTGAGTTGTTCCTCTCGAATTCTCTGAATCAAGCTGGCCTGATTCACCGCTTGAAGTCCCAATGGCTCGCTTGCTTGCCCTTCCAAAATGACCAAATTTACTTTTTTCAACTCTTGGTTCAACAGCTCCACTTCTTTCTCCAAATCTGCGTCCAACTTTCTTCGACTTAAAGCGTCTGCAACAACATTCGCTTTACCAGGATGGTAGCGAATCCTTATGTCGTAGTCTGCCACAAACTCCATCCACCTACGCTGGCGCAGGTTGAGATCTGGCTGAGTGAAGAGGTATTTAAGACTTTGATGGTCCATGTATACCTCCACTTCTTTTCCATACAAGTACGATCTCCAAATTCGCAAAGCGAACACCACGGCCGCTAACTCCAAGTCATGTGTACTGTAGTTATCCTCATGCTTCCATAGTTGTTGTGAAGCATATACAATGACTCGCCCATCTTGCATAAGAACACAACCTAACCCAACTCGTGAAGCATCCGTGTAAACCGTGCAAGGTTTACCTTGCTTGGGCAAAGCTAACGCAGGTGCGGTCGTGAGAGCTTCCTTTAACTTCTTGAAAGCCTTCTCGGTTTCTTCCACCCATAAGAAACGAACTCCTTTACCGGTAAGTTTAGTTAAAGGCTTCACAATGGAGGAAAAGTCCTCAACAAACTTCTGATAATAGCCCCAAGTCCGAGAAAACTCCTCACTTCTGTCACAGTGGTAGGTCGAGGTTATTCTCGTATGGCTTAGACCTTTTCAGCATCAGCAGCCACGCCCTCTCCTGATACTATGTGACCCAGAAATCCTATCTCTCTCTTCCAAAACGAGCACTTGTTGAACTTGGCGAATAGCTTCTGATTCCGTAACCTCTCCATAACCAGTCTCAGATGCTCTTTGTGCTCATGCTTACTTCTCGAATATACCAGGATGTCGTCAATGAAAATGATCACGAACTTGTCAAGGTAGTCGTGAAACACTTCATTCATCAAACGCATGAAAGCCACATGTACGTTTGTGAGGCCAAAGGGCAAAACTACAAACTCGTACTGCGCATACCTTGTCCGAAACGCCGTCTTCATGATGTCTGACTTGGCAATAGGAATTTGGTGATATCCTGATGCCAAATCAATCTTTGAAAACCAACTGGCACCCTTTAGTTGGTCTAACAACTCGTCTATCCTTGGAAGAGGATACTTATCTTTTATCGTGATGTTGTTGATACCACGATAATCGATACACAACCAGATGCTTCCGTCCTTCTTCTTCACAAATAGCACAGGAGCTCCCCAAGGTGAAGAGCTCGACCGGATGAATCCCTTTTCCAATAGATCTTCCAATTGCTTCTTTAGCTCAGCCAATTCCGCTGGTGCGATCCGATATGGTGCCTTAGCTATAGGTTTTGTTTCAGGCTCCAAATTGATCGTAATGGTAAAGGGATTACTCCGAGGTGGAGGTAATTCCTTTAGTGGTGCAAAGATATCCTCAAAATCTTGGACCACTTCTATCTCTTCGACCTTAACTTCATCATTAGTGGCTCCTCCACTAACCGATAAGGTCACCAAATATACTTCCCCATCTTGAAACAAATCTTGTACTCTCATTGCTGCTACCAAAGACACGGTCATATTT
>NC_027756.1:24597337-24604386 GCF_000695525.1 Brassica oleracea var. oleracea
TGAACTCCGTAGCTCGATAACCAATCCATTCCAAGGATTACTTCGTACCCTTTCAAAGGCACGACTAACAAATCTGCCACAAATTCTTTCTCTTGAATAACCAATGGAACATTCTTGATACACTGATCTGCTTGAAGGGTTCAGTCTGCAGGGGTCAAGACGGCCACGTTTATCCTGTCAACCACAAAACAATCCCAAAACCGGGCAGCTACTTCAGGGATCACAAAACTATGTGTTGCCCCCGAGTCGAACAATAAATGTGTGGGTTTACCAGCAACATGTATGGTTCCTGCCACAGTAACCCAATCAACAATATCTCAATCACAAAAACTAATCAAAATTCGCACAACCATCAATCATAATCCAAAATTTCTAAACGCGCAACCTAGTAGCAATCAAGCAATCTATACTTAACCAGCATACTAACTAGATTCCAACAACTAAATTCCATTCAGTAAAAATAGGATGTTAAGCACCCACAATACCTGTGATGGGACCGCTTGACGGTCCTGCATTGTCCTGGTTTTCTTCACCTAAGGCATAAACTCTACCTCCTAGGTTTTGCTTCTTTGGTGCTGGCTCAGTAGCTGGACGGCTAGGAGGAGCTCGGATCGCAAGAGGGGTCGAAGGGATTGGCACGTTTGGACATGACGATGCATAATGGCCCTTCATACCGCAAGGGAAACAAGTTACATCTTCCAACCTTATCGATGAATAACCCTGCTGGTTACTCCGTTGGTTATTATGCTGGTTTTTGAGACAAAACCTCGAAATATGTCCCGGCTGATCACATGTGTAACATATCCCAGTGTTACCACGATTGTTGGCTTGGCCTCCAAATCCTCGCCCTTTGCCTTTGTTAGATCTTTGACCCTTTTTGAAATTCAACCTTCAATGAATTTTACTTGTTTTTAAAATTCTTTTTGTCTGATTCATTTTCTTTTGATTCAGGTAAAATGGATTTGTCCTCAAATCCTTTTGAAGAGGGAGAGTATGATACGCCCTGGATCGAGCACCGTCCTGTTTGGTTCATGGACACGGCCCAAGGTGGCCTTCTTGTTTACCAGCTCGACCAAACCGAGGTTTTCATGTGAGATCATGCTAGTCCTACTGCCCGTGTCATTCCATCTGATCATTCCGTCGATGCTGATCATAATTTCCCTTTGGATCGTGCTGATCAGACCGTCCGTACTGACCCATCCGACCACCCCGACCGTACTGCACGCGCTGTCCATCGTATTGACCCACATACGTCCGTATTGGACCTCAGTCTGGAACCACGACCCAGAGATGGATTTGATCAACCCACTTAACTTCTTTCCCAGCCAATTCAATATTGTAAGACTGATAAGTCAAGCTAGATTCAAGTTGGGACTAGAAGAATCCGAAGATGTTCACAGATTTTCTCTTATGGCCCTTTTGGTGCGTCATGCGTGTCCCGAAGGCTGTCCTGACGTCCTTGCTTCAGTGCCCGACCCATTGATGGATTTCTCTCATCCATATTTCACTAAGGCATGGAAACTCAGCTGTCTGAAGACTTGTCTCACACCAGTACACATCTTGGTCATGAAAATCAACCGGCGGGTCATGTGGAGTGTCCGGCGTGTGTGTGGAGCGTCCTGCGTGTGTCCTATCCTTCCCATCATGGACCTGCACGACCAGAATCAACCTGGACATCAGCTGAATAGTCATTTTCGTCCAGATCTGGAAATCAAGAGTCTTTGACTCTCTTGAATATTTTCTAGTCTTTGTTTTCATTTCCTAGGTGTGATTTTCCACAAACTCTTTAAGTCTTTCTTTGACTCAAACTAGTATAAATATGTAATCACGTCCAAGGAATAGATCAGATTGTTTTCTCCTTTTTTATGAGTTTATCTCTTTGTTCTTTGGTTAGAACACCTCTTTGTTTTCTTGGTGTGGTTAGCTCCAAGTTAAACACCTCTTTCTTGTTGGACCGGTGCGTCACATCCGCCAACAGATTGAGTTTTTCTTCCTTGTCGGACCTGTGAGTCATATCAGGCGAAAATCAAGCACCCAGGTAGAATCATTGGGCCATCCGCAACTCTTTGTGTCACCGTTCATCCCATCAGTTCTCGTTCCTTTCAGATTGAGTCCATATCTTTCCTTCCCGGTCGAGTGTTCGCTCCTTAGGGCGCATCACAAGGTAGCTTCGCGCAACCCCTTTGGGTGTGCTATGGCGTACATCCTTGGTCAGTATTGGGAGACGTTGTAGAAACCCGTTAAAAAAAAAAAGATTGGTCAAGTATCTTTGTGGTGGTCGAGTCGCGGGCGATAAGGATCGATCGAGAAGCTTTGAAGTACGAGGTGGGTGAAGAATTGATCGTGAGTGAACTATGAGTCAAATAAGTTGCTTGACCATAGTTAGAGGATGTCTTAGATTGATTAGACGGACGTTTTGGAAGCAAAACATTTTTGGAAGCATGACGGTTTAAGAAGCTCGGCGTTTTGGAAGAATGACGTTTCTTCAGCACGAAGTTTTCCGCAAAACTTCGTATCAGCGGAATATTATTTCGAAGAAATTGGAAGCAGGACGGGAATTAAGCAGGATGGGAAGCAAGCAAGATGGGATCGAAGCACGACGGGAAAACCCAAAATTGGACAAAAACTCTAATTTCGGTAATATGAAGTTTTCGATGAAGCCGAAGGATCGGGAAATATTTACCGCCAAGTCAGACTTCAGATTCGAGTTTATTAGAAATATTAAACTCATCTAAACGGGAGCAGAAAAATATTTGGGGTTAATCGCGGATCAGAAATTTACCGGAAAGGCCGAAATCAGGCAAAATTGACCTAGAACACGAGGTGGATTGATCTAAGGGATCAGGACGTGGTGGCAACCATCCAAACAGCTGAGTGTCTTCAGAAGCTCGTGGTGTCGCCGTACATGGAAGCAGCACATGCAGCTTGACATGTCAGAACACGAGGTGTCGCCGCGCATGTAACCGATGCATGCTGATCGACATGTAGGGAGTTGTGTGTCGTGACGCATGCACTCCAGCCATGCAGCAAGCCATCTGGACGTGAGTGGTGTCCTCCGGCATGTGTTTGAGACATGCCTCATGACATGTGTGCACTGTGTGTCGCCGCGCATGCGACCGAAAGCATGCGGGCTGACACACAGTCGCCGGTGTGGCTCGATATTACTGGCAAAAGGTTTCTATAAATACCCAACCCTCCCTTCAGTTTCAGACATCCAGAACACACCAAAGCTACTTCAAAAACGTGGCTAGAGTGAGAGAGCGAAAGAAAGTGGTCGATTTAAGAGTATGGTCGATTCTGAAGACCGATACTCCACCGAGAAGGCCACTTCCGTCCAATCGACGATTCTCTACGATTGTGACGCGGAAGCTCTGTCCAATTCAATCCGTCCAAGGCCAGTCAGTTCCTTTGATGATGAAGTGGAGGTGCTGTCAAGAGTTATTTCAGTTCCACGGGTTCAGATCAGTCGAAGTTCTGCTCGATAGTCCGCCGTGAAGTCCGAAGAACTGTCCAGGAGCTAAAGGACGTTCTGTCCAGATCAGTCTGTCGAGGCCTATCAGATTCTTCATGGTGAAGCCGAGGTTCTGTCCAAGTCAAGATCAGTCCAGTCCAGTCCAGTCAAGACGTTCATCTTCGGTTTTGGCTAAGTCCTCTCCGATCAACCAGCTGCTTATCACCTAGAACACATTGAGTTGGTTTTGTGTGAATTCCACTTGGAATTTAGGGGAATTTTGTGAGTTCCACTTGGAACTTAGGGAAGATCGAGTCGCATATAGAGTAGAATGCTCACGCTGTTGCATGGTAGAGTCCTTAAACTGGACTCAGTTTAGCAAGGGCTAAGCTGAGATGAATGGAATTAAGACTGAGTTGATAACCTGACTAGGACTAGGGCTAGGATGCATCATGTTTTCTATTCTTGTGTGTTGATATGATTGAGTGCAGGTTCCCTTTATATTTAAAGATAGTGTCGTAGCAGGAGGGCGAACTATCCGGATAATGGTTGTTTGTTTGAGTAGATTGATTGAGTAGATTTAATTAAATGCTTGTTCGTTTAATTAATCTTGTTGATTGAGGTTAGCCATCTCTTGGTAAGGGAGTGACTAACTGGTTGAGTTGTTTAGTTATAATGTTGTTGTTTAGGCGATAATGTTGTTGTTTAGTGATAGTGGTTGATAATGTTGATTGAGGTTAGCCGATCTCCTAGTTGTGATGTTTGTATTACGCGGCCAATGCCATATAGGCAGGACTACGAGTATTAGTGATAGTGTCGTAGACTCCTAAGTGTTGTGTAGTTTTGGATAGGAGTCTTGTCCCTTAGGTCTTTCCTAGGGATTGTGTGTCGAGTTTTATGCCGACAGCTGGTGCGAAACCCGCCCATGCTAGGCATGTTTTGGGGTGGACTAGTGTTTCCTCGGCCTCGTACCCAAAGGGTTCAAGGAAACCCCTTACTCGCTGGATCAGGAAGACTCAGAGAGACGGGATCATGGCCTATGGCTGAGTGATTAACTTGTTTTAATGCAGGTTCCCGTTACTTCAAGCTAGATCATGGAAGGAGGCCAAGTCTAACTTAGTAACGATTTGCTTAGCCTTAGCTTTTATTGCATGCTTGGGCTAGATTGATTGTTATTTTGGGTTGTCTGGGTTAGAGTCTAGGTTGCGGGTAGAGGCCGCCAGCTCACTAAGTAATACTAGATTGCTCATCCAACTCCATTGTCCTTTTTGCAGGTCGGTTTAGGTAAGGATGATCGGATAGCTTAGAGCTGGACGTTAGGACCGCCAGAGTAGATTTTCATGCCTTTTGTAAACGTTATTGTGAATTGTGTTAAGTTGACTTGATTTTGCATTAGGCCGGGCCCAGTCTTGAATTAACTCAATGTATGGATATTTCTTGAATCAATAAAGTAATTGTTTTATATGTGCTTCATGAGTACTCTGATATATTTGACTAGTCCAGTCTAACACAACGTTAGGTCGTAGTACGGGTTGAAAAGGCTAAAGTCTCTATCTAACAGAAAACGCTAACTCTTGGCCAAGTTGCAAAGCCTTGTTCCTTGAAGCAGTGGGACGAGTTAGCGGATGAACTGGTCGAGGTCGTGGAGTAAATTTTGTGAATCTGTCCGGATCGTCCCTAGCTCGTCACGTAGCGCTTCCGGACCATGGTGTTGGGTTGGAATGTCAGTCATGTTCTTGTTTGATTGTTGGCTGGCCGGTTGGCTCATTCATCTCCAACCCTGGGTGTTGGACGGTCGATCGGTCATGTTCTTGTTTGATTGTTGGCCGGTTGATGGACCATATCTTGAGGACGGTTCCGGGGGTGTTACAGACGTGGTCGCCCAGATCAGTGGTGCCGTCATACGCCTTTATGCTGGGGAAGGAGAACTTCCTGGGTATCTCGATCAAGGTGATCTCATCCGTGAAGGGAGGGTCGGCGTAGGAGTCTGGGTTGCTCTTCCGGATGGGGGAGCTACCCCCAGAAGCCTCTCTACCATGCACTATATGGTGTCAAGCCTCTCGGAGAACATCTGGCAAAGTTAGGCGATCATAGGAGACTCCGCTCTCACTGCTCCGTCTGGGGCTTCTTTATCGGGTTCGGGCTCCGATTCGCTGTCCTCCACGTCGTAGGTCTGAGCATCATTGGCCTTTTCGCGCGTTGATGCGTCTCCTCCCAGTGTCGTAGTTGGGAGATTTGTGCCCGTCCCGGAGTTGGGTGTCTCCAGAGTCGGCGTAGGGCAGACCTGAGTCCGTAATCGACGCTTCTTGTTGCTCGCGGTGTTGAGGGCTTGGTTCTCGTCTTGGAGGGTAAGATTCTCTGATTCAAGCTGGCTGAGCTTCTCCCCAGGATCATGTTGTAGGATGAATCGCAGTCAACGACAAGGAACTTGGTTGACATGTTGATCCCTTCAATATATACCGGGGGGGTCACCTCTCCGGCGGTCTGCTTGACTTCTCCGATGAACCCTATGAGTGGGGTTATCCTCGGAGTTAAAGCGCTACCCTCCAGCCCAGATCCTTGTATGCGGCCTGGAAGATGATGTTGTCGGAGCTTCCATTATCTACCAGTATCCTTTTTACCAGACAATTCGCTACAGTGAGCGATATGACTAGGGAGTCGTGATGTGGGGTGTGAACCTTTTCCTGCTCCTTGGCCGTGAAGCTTATTTCGTCCGTACCCAGGAGCAGGCATTTCGGCTTGGCTGCCTCTAGGCCGTGCTTGGCGTTCCAAGTGCTCTTCTTTGAGGCTGCATGGCTTATACCGCTGATTTCCGAACCGCCTGATATGACATGGATCACTCAGCTCCCGACTGATGGCTGACCCCTCCGGATAGGAAATAATGACACCGATACGCTTCTCCAGCCATTCCTTCATGAGCTCCCATCTAGCCGAGGCTTTCACTTGTTGAACAAGTAGATCCCGTCGAGCCACGATGTCCTGCAACTGGCCACAAAGAAGGAATACCTCGCCGATCAATCTCCGGTGAGCATCCACCAAAGGGTCACGGTCATGCCCGACCTCAACACTTGTTGATGAGGTGGAAGATGGACCATTAGACGATAGAGCAGCCCTCGCCAATCTGGGCGGAGGAGTGTAAGAAGGACGCTGCTTCCGCGCTTTAGCCTTCTGATACTCGTCATAGACAACCGATACCGGGAGCCTCGCCACGTTCCCTGGAAAAATCTATGTAAGAAATAAACAAGACAAAGCTTACCGAATAGAAAAAAGGGAAGACTTACCCCAAACACGACTATGACGCAAGGCTTCCCTGCTCACCAGAAAGTTCACCCATCGGAATCGTCGAGGAACTCCCATTATAAGTTTCGTTACTGCTTCTCCAGCAAAGGAAACCGGGCGGGACACATCTGACAAAGGAAAAGCTAAACATCAAATTGGGCTCCCAAAGGAATGTTAAAACTCAAAGCCCAAAGGAGAACTTATCAACGGTACGCCAAGACGTAGGATAACCAACCGGCTCCTGGATCTTCACGAACACATACCGGCTGTTCCAACCATCCCCAAAGGGGTAATTGCCCCTGCCACCCCTCGAGGGCTC
>NC_027756.1:24604942-24618057 GCF_000695525.1 Brassica oleracea var. oleracea
TGGTTGAGTTGTTTAGTGATAATGTTGTTGTTTAGGGATCTTTGGCCATATAGGCCGATCTCCTAGTTGTGATGTTTGTATTACGCGTCCTATGCCATATAGGCGGGACTACGAGTATTAGTGATAGTGTCGTAGACTCCTAAGTGTTGTGTAGTTTTGGATAGGAGTCTTGTCCCTTAGGTCTTTCCTAGGGATTGTGTGTCGAGTTTTATGCCGACAGCTGGTGCGAAACCCGCCCATGCTAGGCATGTTTTGGGGTGGACTAGTGTTTCCTCGGCCTCGTACCCAACGGGTTCAAGGTAACCCCTTACTCGCTGGATCGGGAAGACTCAGAGAGACGGGATCATGGCCTATGGCTGGGTGATTACACGACGGTGTAATGTAGCAGTGACCCGAAGGACTGTGGGCTGTCGCGCGGTGACCCGAAGGACTGTGGGCCGCGGTCGGTTGAAAGTTCCTTCTTCTGGCCTTTGTGGTAGGTAGATAGGATATTGCCGATAGAGAGGAGGAACACGAAGTCATCAGGGCCAAGGTTAGAGTGTTGTGTTAGTGTGTTGTAGAGGGTTATGGAACCCTCGAGTTAATGTAGCACCGATATACGGTGTTACGAGTTAGATCGAGTCATTGGTAGTTTCTATCTTATTTTTGTTGTGGTTGTGGTTGTTGATTATTTGTCTTGCAGGTTCTGACATTAAGTCCTAAGTCTGGTTAAGGTACCGGATTTGGCTTGGTGTGTATTTGGTTACTGTATGCCTGACGTTGGCCTATATGTGTTCGAGGGATTGCTTGGGAAGGGGGGGGGATATTAAAGCTATGCGGTATCATTGGTTGGCCGATCATGTTCTTGTTTGTTTGTTGGTCGACCGGTTAACGATACATGTATAGTCTAAGTGTCTAACACAACATGAGTACTAAACTCAAGCTTATATATGGATAACTAGGGATTGGTTGTTAACTTGTTTTAATGCAGGTTCCCGTTACTTGAAGCTAGATCATGGCAGGAGGCCAAGTCTAACTTAGTAACGATTTGCTTAGCCTTAGCTTTTACTGCATGCTTGGGCTAGATTCATTGTTATTTTGGGTTGTCTGGGTTAGAGTCTAGGTTGCGGGTAGAGGCCGCCAGCTCACTAAGTAATACTAGATTACTCATCCAACTCCATTGTCCTTTTTGCAGGTCGGTTTTGGTAAGGATGATCGGATAGCTTAGAGCTGGACGTTAGGACCGCAAGAGTAGATTTTCATGCCTTTTGTAAACGGTATTGTGAATTGTGTTAAGTTGACTCGATTTGGCATTAGGCCGGGCCCAGTCTTGAATTATTTCAATGTATGGATATTTCTTGAATCAATAAAGTAATTGTTTTATATGTGCTTCATGAGTACTCTGATATTTGACTAGTCCGGTCTACCACAACGTTAGAAAAGGCTAAAGTCTCTATCTAACGGAAAACGCTAACTCTTGGCCAAGTTGCAAAGCCTTGTTCCTTGAAGCAGCGGGACGAGTTAGCGGATGAACTGGTCGAGGTCGTGGAGTAAATTTTGTGACTCTGGCCGGATCATCCCTAGCTCGTCACGTAGCGCTTCCGGACCATGGTGTTGGGTTGGACGGTCAGTCATGTTCTTGTTTGATTGTTGGCTGGCCGGTTGGCTCATTCATCTCCAACCTTGGGTGTTGGACGGTCGATCGGTCATGTTCTTGTTTGATTGTTGGCCGGTTGATCGACCATATCTTGAGGACGGTTCGGGGGGTGTTACAAACGTGGTCGCCCGGATCAGTGGTGCCGTCATACGCCTTTATACTGGGAAAGGAGAACTTCCTGGGTATCTCGATCAAGGAGATCTCATCCGTGAAGGGAGGGTCGGCGTAGGAGTCGGGGTTGCTCTTCCGGATGGGGGAGCTACCCCCGGAAGCCTCTCTACCATGCACTATATGCTGTCGAGCCTCTCGGAGAACATATGGAAAAGTTAGGCGATTATAGGAGACTCCGCTCTCACTGCTCCGTCTGGGCTTTTCGGGCTCCGATTCGCTGTCCTCCACGTCGTAGGTTTGAACATCATTGGACTTTTCGCGCGTTGATGCGTCTCCTCCCAGCGTCGTAGTTGGGAGATTCGTGCCCGTCCCGGAGTTGGGGGTCTCCAGAGGCGGCGTAGGGCAGACCTGAGTCCGAAATCGACGCTTCTTGTTGCTCGCCGTGTTGAGGGCTTGGTTCTCGTCTTGGAGAGTAAGATTCTTCGATTCGAGCTGGCTGAGCTTCTCCCCAGGATCATGTTGTAGGATGAATCGCAGTCAACGACAAGGAACTTGGTTGACATGTTGATCCCTTCAGCATATACCGGGGGGCTCACCTCTCCGGTGGTCTGCTTGACTTCTCCGATGAACCCTATGAGTGGGGTTATCCTCGGAGTTAAAGCGCTTTCCTCCAGCCAAGATCCTTGTATGCGGCCTGGAAGATGATGTTGTCGGAGCTTCCATTATCTACCAGTATCCTTTTTACCAGACAATTCGCTACAATAAGCGATATGACTAGGGAGTCGTGATGTGGGGTGGGAAACTTTTCCTGCTCCTTGGCCGTGAAGCTTATTTCGTCCGTACCCAGGAGCAGGCGTTTCGGCTTGGCTGCCTCTAGGCCGTGCTTGGCGTTCCAAGTGCTCTTCTTTGAGGCTGCATGGCTTATACAGCTGATTTCTGAACCGCCTGATATGACATGGATCACTCAGTCCTGTCGAGGTGGCGAGACAGGAGCAGCTTCAGTGGGCTTTCCCGTTGTCTCCTTGCTTAGATGGCTCTTGGCCTTCTCGGAAAGGAACTCCCTAAGGTGTCCTTTCTTAAGCAATTCGTTGACCTCAATCTTCAGTGCGACGCAGTCCACCGTTTTGTGACCGTGCGACGCACCAGAGACAAGGGTTCCAGAAAGAATCGGGCGCTTTCATCTTCTGAGGCCACTTGACCTGTTGGCCCATCTGCCTCAGAACATTGATCAGCTCCGGCCTTGGTATCTTCCCCGATTTTGATTCCCGGAATCCCTGGCTGGTCTTGGAGAAGGCTTTTCGTCTCGCTGGTTCGGTCCGGTCTGACCGCCTTGGGCTCTTGCTTTAGCTACGCCTTAGCCCGACTGGCGACATCTTCCTCCCATTTTACCTGCGCCCCGGCTCGGGACAGGAAATCTTCCATTGTCTTGCACTGATACTTGGTAAGCTCCTTATAGAGGTCCCCGTCGGGGAGCAGGCCTCTCTTGATGGTAGAGATGGCAGTGGGGATACTGCATTCGGGAATGGCCACCTTCTCTTGTTTGAAGCAGGCTATGTAGCCTCGCAGGGGTTCCTCCCGATGCTGGAGGATTTCGTAGAGGCCATCATAGGTCTTCTCCAGGTCCTTGCTATAGACATGGAGGGTAGGTTGATATACCATTGCAGAGCGGGTCCGGTCAGGGTGGAGCCGAACCCTTTCCACATAGTAGCTTCGCGCGACCCTTTTGGGAGTGCTACGGTGAGCATCTTTTGTCTCTATTGGGCGACGTGGTCTCCCGGATCAGTGGTGCCGTCTTACGCATTTATGTTGGGAAAGGAGAACTTTCTACGCATTTTGATTAAGGTGATCTTGTCCGTGAAAGGAGTGTCGGTATATGAGTCGGGGTTGCTCTTCCGGATGGGGGGAGCTACTCCTGGGAGCCTCTAAACATGTGTAAATGATTTGGCTCCACCCTGACCGGACCCGCTCTGCAATGGTATATAAACCTGCCCTCCAGGTCCATAGCAGGGATCTGGAGAAAACCTCTGATGGCCTCTACGAAATCGTCCAACACAGGGCGGAACCCCTGCAAGGCTACTTAGCCCGCTTCAATCAAGAGAAGGTGGCTATTTTCGAGTGCAGCATCCCCACTGCTATCTCTGCCTTCAAAAGAGGCCTACTCCCCGACGGGGATCTCTATAAGGAGTTAACCAAATACCAGTGCAACACCATGGAAGACGTCCTATCTCAAGCCTGGGCGCAGGTCAATTGGGAAGAAGATGTCGCCAGCCGCGCTAAGGCGCAAAAAATGCAGGATACCAAGACGATCAGATCAGACCGAACCGACCGAGATGAGAAACCCTCTCAAAGACCAGCCAGGGACTCCGGAAATCGAAACCGGAGCAGATACAAGAATCGACATATCGAGAAGGCAGTGTCCACGTGGCCAGACATTTCTCACCTCTCCGTCTCAAGTCCGGAGCTGATCAATGTTCTGAGGCAGATGGGCCAACAGGTCAAGTGGCCTCAGAAGAGGAAAGCACCCGACTCTTTCCGGAACCCTGGTTTCTGGTGCGACTTCCACTAAGACCACGGTCACAAAAGGGAGGACTGCGTCACACTAAAGATCAAGGTCAACGAGCTACTAAAGAAATTACACCTCAGGGAATTCCTTTCCGAGAAGGCCAAGAGCCACCTAAGCAAGGAGACAATGGGAAAGCCCACTGAAGCTGCTCCCGTCTCGTCACCTCGACAAGACCGAGTGATTCATGTCATATCGGGCAAGTCTGAGATCAATGGCATAAGCCACGCAGCCGCGAAGAAAAGCACCTGGTCATAACGCCCACTGTAGACAAGCCAAAAGGCCTACTCCTAGGTACGGATGAAATAAATTTCACAGCCAAGGAGCAGGAGAAAGTTCTCACCCCGCATCACGACGCCCTGGTCATATCGCTCACTGTAGCGAATTGCCTGGTGAAAAGGATACTGGTAGATAATGGAAGCTCCGGCAGCATCATCTTCCAGGCCGCATACAAGGAGCCAGGGATGGAGGAAAGCGCTCTAACTCGGAGGATAACCCCACTTATAGGGTTCAAAGGAGAAGTCAAACAAACCGTCAGAGAGGTGACCCTCCCCGTATACGCTGAAGGGATCAACATGTCAACCAAGTTCCTCGTTGTTGACTGCGACTCATCCTACAATATGATCCTAGGACGTTCCTAGATTCACGGCATGGGAGCCGTCCCTTCAACTCTTCACCAGATAGTGAAATTCCCTACACCCTGGGGCATAAAGACGATCAGAGGAGATCAAGAGTATTTTCGCTCCAGCTACCAGACTACTCTGAAGGGAAAGACCAAGGTCTTATAGCAAATACAGAGTAAGCCTCCGGCTCATCACACCGAGCAACCAGAGGTAGAGGAAATGGATGACGTACCATTAATCAAAGGAGATCAGACCCGACATCTCAAGATCGGCTCCAAGCTGACCGAAGGATTGAGGAGGTGATTAATAGACTTCCTCAGGTCCAACTCTGACTGCTTCGCTTGGTCCCACGCAGATATGCATGGGATCGACCCTGAGATCATCATGCATAAGCTACAAGTGGATCCCCTACGTCAACCCGTCAGACAAAAGAGAAGGAAGTTTGCTCCCGAAAGGGACGCAATCATCAACGATGAAGTCAAAAAGCCTTCTCGGCGCGGGGTTCATTTGTGAGGTGCAATATCCGGAATGGCTGGCCAACGTCGTCGTGGTCAAGAAAAAGAATGGGAAGTGGAGAATCTGCATAGACTTCACAGACCTCAACAAGTCTTGTCCAAAGGACCTCTTCCCGCTACCTCATATCAACAAGATGGTGGATGCCACCGCGGGGCATCAGCTGATGAGCTTCATGGACGCGTTCTCCGGCTATAATCAAATACTTATGCATCTGAAAGACCAGGAGAAAATGTCCTCCATGACGTCCAGAGGGATCTACTGCTAAAAGGTCATGCCCTTCGGCCTAAAGAACGCATGATCAACCTACCAACGACTGGTGAACATGATGTTTGCGGACCAGATTGGGCGAACCATGAAGGTCTAAATCGATGACATGCTGGTCAAGTCCCTGGAAGCTGAGGACCACATATCTCATCTGCAGCAAGCCTTCTCGACCCTCCAGAAGTATAACATGAAGCTCAACCCAGCTAAATGCTCATTCGGGGTCAGTTCTGGCAAGTTCCTTGGGTACATTGTAACCCACTGGGGCATCGAGGCTAACCTGGAGAAAATCAGGGCCATTCATTCAATCCCTTCCCCGAAGAACGTCAAGGAGGTCTAAAAGCGAACGGGAAGAATGGAGGCCCTGAGTAGGTTCATCTCCAGACTCTCCCACAAATCTCATGCCTTCTTTGGAACCCTATAAAATCCAAAGGACTTCCAGTGGACGGAAGAATGCGAATCCGTTCTCCATGAGCTAAAGGCGTATCTCACCACTCCTCCTCTCCTATCCAAGCCACTACTCGGTGAGGTCTTGCTGCTATATATAGCAGTCTCCGAACACGCCGTGAGCGTCCTAGTCCTCGAGGAGGGAAGGAAGTAGCTACCAATCTATTATGTAAGTAAGGCTCTCCTGGACGCAGAAACCCGCTATAGCCATCAAGAAAATCTGGCCTTTGCCCTGATAGTCGCCGCTCGCAAGCTCCGACCCTACTTCCAAGCTCATCCAATCGTGGTTGTCACCTCCTTCCCTGTAAAGTTGGTCCTCCACAAACCCGAAGTCTCCGGACGCCTAGCCAAATGGGCTGTGGAACTAGGGGAGTACGACGTAATCTTTCGACCTGCCACAGCTATAAAGTCATAGGTCTTAGCGGACTTCGTGGCTGAATTCTCCCCTGTCTTACTTCCAGCTTTGGAGCAAGAAGTACGCCGCCGAGGTGAATCCAAGGAAGAGGGAGAATGGATCCTGCACGTTGATGGATCCACCAACATCAGAGGTGCTGGAGTGGGAATAGTGCTTACCTCGCCGACAGGGAATACAGCCTCAAGCGCCGTGAGATGCAACTTCAAAGCGACCAACAATGAAAACGAGTACGGGGCTCTAATCGCTGGACTAACTCTCGCCCACCAAATTGGGGCAGAAAACTTCCAGGTCTTCGGCGACTCCCAGCTGATAATCAACCAAGTACATGGAGTGTACCAAACAAAAGACGACAGCATGATCCAGTATCTGGCGGTCGCCCAGTGGCTGATCAAGAAGTTCAAGAGTTGCAAGCTCACTCAAATCCCCCGGGGACAAAACTCGCAGGCCGATGCCCTGGCTAATCTGGGGTCCGCCCTCGAAACAAACAGCCAGATGAGCATACCCTTGCTTGTGCTCAATGGCCGGCCACCCTGGAGGAACTCCCATCAGAGGAGGGCTCTGCTGTCGAAGAAGGCGAAACCTGGATGACCCCCCTAATCCGGTATCTAGAGAACGATAATGTAAAGCTCAACTACTTAGTCAACAAGTCCATCAGCATTCGCAGTGTTTGGAGTTGTCTATTAACTAGATCTAATGATCTCAACTTTCGTTATTTTGATCAATAGAAAGTGTCGATCGATAATCCTATAGGGATATCGACCGATGCACCTTTTGCTCCGTCGATCGATTATTCATGTATGATATCGATCGGCGCGTTCTAGTCAAGCTTTATGTGCGGGTTGAATTATAGCTTACTAAGCTCACTAGATCAGCTCTCGCCTTGCTCATATCAAGAAACATAGTTCAATTAGAATGTTTTCAGGATGAGAATGAAGCTCTCGCTTTTATCAATCAATCCTAGGGCAAGTTCTAGGTAGCTAATCTAGACACAGGCATTAATCAACAATCCTAATGATGATTATCACAACTCAGCAATCTATAGTTGGGGCTAATCCCTTCTAACCTATTTAAACATTAAAATCTAACAATAGAACTACTCCGACATGGCTAAGCAATTCATAACAGCAATTAAGTTTAAAAACTTCATTAGAATAGTAAATAGATATTAATGGAGTTCCAATCACAAATTATAACATTGGATCTTCTCTCCAATCTATCAAAATCCTAAAAACCTTTGCTGTGAAAATAATAAAACAAGAAAAGCATTATCTGCCTTGGCAAAGCTTATATAATTAGGGTAAAACTCACCAGGGGTAATCTTGTAAAATGGTGAAGACTTGGGCTTCAAGTCGTCTGTGACCAAACGGGCGATCGACACACAGATGTGAGTATTGATTGATTATTCACCTCTAATAGTTTATTTTGTAATTGGTTGAATATCATTAATTTATAATTTTATTGATATTTTCTAGACAAAAAGTAGTTTTTTTAATATGTGTGTTTTTACCTAAACATTTTATATTTAGAAACAGAGGGAATAGTAATTAGTTATTAAAACACTTATTAACCATGGCTAAAATTGAGTAAAATTCATGGTCTATCAACTCCCCCAGACTTAACCTTTTGCTTGTCCTCAAGCAAAACAAATAGGAGTCTCTCTGAAAGAGGTTTAAAACAGCAGGGACTCACATGCTTTAAAACTTAGAATCATCACCTCTACAATATTGCAATCCATATCTAAGAAGTCCTAATCACGAAAGCACATTATACCATATCCTAGCTTAGCAACCAAATTCATTTAGCCAACAATTTAGCATATCTTTTCTGCCATTCCCCTCTACCAAACTCATTTCTTAGCATAAATAAAAGTGCATGCTTTACCTTGGGGGTATCGATCACAGGATGCAAGGACTTCCAAACAAGTATCTGGACTTGCAGGTAAACATTAGTTCCTATCCTCTCTCTCTACTAATTTCCTCTCTTAGTCAAAATATTCTTATTTAGCAAGATATTTGACCAAGATTGGACAGGCTTCCATGAATCAAGCCTTAATGGTGGTTGCCACCAAGTCCTGTTCACTTCTTTTTGACCTATATCCTAGGATTATTTGTGAAGCAAGCCTTAATGGTTGTAGCCACCGAGTCCTGTTCTAATCCTTTACCTATGAAATTCTTATGAAGCAAGCCTTAATGGTTGTAGTCACCAAGTCCTGTTCGAATTCTTTCCTAATAAATCTCTATATATATATATATTATTATAAATACTTTTTTTTTATAATTCGAAAATAGAGAGAGAAAGGGTGATAAATCTATATACACAAGGCTTTACCTTCCAGACTTGGTTGAAGAATCCGATCCCATGCATACCAAGCCCCAAGACAAGCAGTTGTGTCAAGTTTAGTGTTGGAAGTCAGCTTTGGTTCCTTCAAAACAATCTCAGCAAGAGTGGATAGTTAACAGGTTGATCCACTTTAGTATCTTTAGTACTATTTGCAATCAGCAAGTCTAGAATGGTGATAAAGAGAGGTTAGATATCTAGCAAAATCTAAAACTTCATAATCCCCCTTCTTGACTCAATAATAACTTAATTTTCAAAACATTTTAATAAGACAAATAAGTAAATAAATATCAGTAAACCTCCCCCCTGACTTAAACTACACTGTCCCCAGTGTAAACTCAGTCGGAGTTATGTTGAGAAATAAATCATAAGGACTCAATGTAACAAGTAATAACGATATACCAGACCGAATGAATGTCGACTGATGTAATGATGTTGTTATCGGTCGCCGCAGGTAAGGCCATGTCGATTGATGTCTATAGTTTTGCGTCGGTCGATACTGATGGCAATCGTCTACTCGGTTCTTTTTTTTAATGACCTGCAATAATTAAAAACCAACATAAATAGCATATTAGTAAAAACTTAATGAATATTACCTAATAGTGGGTTGCCTCCCACTCAGCGCTTTGTTATAGTCATTTAGCTTGACTTTGGAGGTGATTTGGCTAGTAATGTTAAGAACTGGGACTTGTTGGAAAACAAGCATCCATCTCTTCTTTGCGCT
Organism: Brassica oleracea var. oleracea; assembly: GCF_000695525.1. Taxonomy (NCBI): domain Eukaryota; kingdom Viridiplantae; phylum Streptophyta; class Magnoliopsida; order Brassicales; family Brassicaceae; genus Brassica; species Brassica oleracea. Next base: position 24,614,573 of record NC_027756.1, read on the forward strand.
TGTTGAACCATGTACCAGTGAAGTCTCTCATAGCTTCATCCCCTCTACGCCATTTTTCTTTCATTGTTGCAGTTGTGTTTTCCATCCTCTGCAATCTTTCTTCAAGACTCTCCAGGTTGAACTGATGTCTCCTAAGTGTGGTGTAAGTCTCAGCTGAGATCTCCTCTCCATGGTAATGTGTGTCGGACATGTGGGATGACATCTTTGGCACTAGCCGGCCTCGGTTTGTAGTGTCGGTCGATATGTTGTTGCTTCTGTCGATCGATAACGATGCTTCTGGTCGACGGGCAATATAACTCTGAATCTCCACCAATTCCCCTTTTATAGCTTCAATCTTGGAAGTCAAAGCACTAATGCTAAGATCCATTGGGAAATAGATGTCATCACATCACCCATCGAGCCTCTCTTCTGTAGTTTCCAGAGCTCTATATATCCTTTCTACAGTCTGATCTATCTCTTCCCTGGTGTGAAAATCTTTATAAGACTTCATCGTATGTGGGCGTGGTGGACTGTCGTCGATTGATGCTGGCTTGTGGTTGTCGATCGATGTGCGATGATGCCTGTCGATTGATGGAGGTCGAGCAACGTCGGTCGCGTGCTGAATTCTGGCTATGTCTTGCTTTATCTCCTCCATGCAAGTAGTTAGCCAACTGATACTATTATTCAATGGATAATAGACACCATCAAGCTTCATCTGGAAAGCTTCTTTGTTCTTCTCGTGTTCTCCACAGACTCCATAGAACGTCTCATTGATCTCGTCCTTGGTGTAAATCTCTGATACCAACTTTGTCTGTGTGAATGAGCTAGCATGTTCAGGAAGACATATGTAGGTTGGCTATCTCTCGAAGCTCTTTCCATAACTCTTCTAATATCCGTGTTGTGAAGACGAATGGTGTTTACTTCTAGATCTCTGGCGTATCCCTGGTCATCTCTGTAGACACCATACTGATCCTTTTCTTCCCAGTAGAATCTCCTGGTACCGTGGGAATCAAAAGCTCTTCTACAGAATTCTGGCTGTCTGTCGACCGATGTTGGGACGACAACGTCGATCGATGTTTAAGTTGGATGGCGAGATCTTTGTATGAAGCTGTTTTCTATGCCACCAGCTGTGTCATAGAACTCCTTTGTAGCCTTCTGTTCTGGATTGCTGCGTTGATGCATGAACAGATTGTCTGCTCAATTGGCTTTCTGAAGGATATATGCGATATCTTCTCGAGATACGTGTAGTGTGCGGCCGTCTATTGCTTTTGCGTAGCCATCAGGGTCCCTGAAAATACCAAATTCGTCTGGAGTTAGAGACTTGTTATCGAATTTATCTTATTCGCTTACAGTGTTGTTTAGTATTGGATGGTTGTCGATCGATGTTGCAGGGTTGTTGTCGACCGATTGTTGGTGATGAGTGTCGATCGATGGACGGATTGCCCTGTCGATCAGATGGTTGAAACGAGTTCTTTCCCAAGTAGCTTCTGCTCGAATCTTATCTGTTCCATCGCGTCTTTGCATGTTGAGCAGCTCCTCGTCTGTGAAACTGTCTTGTAGTTTATCTGCTCCTGGTGCGTAGGTTTTTGTTTCTAGTGCAAAGCTTTCATGGTGGTGTTCATCTGCCCAACTGCCAATCGAGTAGTCTCCTTCTTGTGCACGGTTGACTTCAGTGTCGATCGATTTGTAGTAGGTAGTGTCGGTCGATGCTCGTTTTCGGTATCGTTGATGAGGTTGAGTGTCGATCGATGGCCAGCTTGTCATGTCGATCGATGGTGCATTCCTTTTCCAGGAGGAATGATGTAAGAGTTTATCTTCCTCATCAAGGATGGCTCTGTACTCAGCAGCTTGTTCCTCGTCATAGTCTTCATCTTACTCTTCTGTATACATGTGTTGTCTAGTGTATGCTGCAATAGCGGGATTGTAGTAGTCGTTCTCCCAATCATCTGGACGACTATCGACCGATGCGTCATGTGGTTAGTCGGTCAATTTTGGATGGCCACTGTCGATCGATGTTTCTATGTGAGTCTCGATCGACGCTGAGTATTCCGTTTCGTACTCGGCTCGACAGTGGCAAGCTGTAATGATTCCTGGATCATTGATTCTTCTGGAGATCGTCTGTGGCGTCTTGACTGGGATAGGGTCGTAGTGGGCATTAGGATCGATGAGGGTTAGACACAACTAGTTGATTTGCAAGTTGCACACTGCTCCCACTGCTGACAAGAAAGCTCTCCCAAGTAGTAGAGAAGAGTTCCAGTTTAACTTGATGTCCAAGACATGGAAATCAACTGGAACTAGGGCATTACCAATCTGCACCTCTGGCCATCTCACAATTCCTCATGAGTTCCTCTGGGAACAATCCACAAAAGTGAACAATTCATGCGAAGGCTCCATCTGCAGACCCAGATGGTCTGCCATAACCCTAGGTAGGATGCTGACCGATGCTCCGGTGTCGCACAAGGCATGTGGGACCTCAATACCCTTCACCGTGCATGGTATTGCAAATTGCCCAGGTTCACTCTTATTTTTCACTGTAATCCTCATCCTCATCTTTTCTTTAGCTTCACAGAACATTCTCTTGATGTCTTCTTCATTCTCTCAAGTTTCTCTGAAGGACAACCACAATATGTGGGTATAATAAGCCTCTTCGAATGGCTTATTTTGAGGAATCCTGAAGACTCTCTTTCGGAAATTTTCCTTTTCCTTTTCACTAGCCCCTCTCTTAAGATGTTTCAGCACTTTTCCTTTCTTTTCCTTAGGGTTCTTCCACTAGGAACCCTATCCTCTTCCATTGGATCTTCTCCAACATCTGAAGGTGTCCTGACGGTCTCCGGTGGGTATTCTGAAGGTTTGGGTTTGGGCCTGAGTGCATTAAGTCGTGCAACATCTATCTTTGGCATCTGCACTCGGTAGGTAATAGGTGTTCGTTGATCGATAGGCATTGGAGGTTGTCAATCGATGGCGGCCTCTGAGTGTGGATTGATGTTGTTGTTATCATGTCGATCGATTCGTACGTTAACTGGGTTGGGCGGATGTGGGTGTTTTGCTGCGAACTCCTCGTGGGTTAGAATCTTCACGGCATTTCAAGACGCGGTTGACTCCGTAGGCGTCGTCGATCGATGCTCTGGAGTTCCTGTCGATCGATTTGGACTAGTGTATGTCGATCGATGTTCTAGGTTCTGCGTCGATCGACACCAGTGTGATCCGCCGAAACTCATCAAACTTTCTACCTCGAAATCTCCTTCTTGCAGCTTCTCTTCCTTCACCACTTGCCAAAAATCATCCTCAATGATGGCATTCAAGTGGAGTTTCATCACATCATCCCCTACCCCTCTTGTCGAGGCTTCCTGCCTCTTAACAGCATCTCCTGTCTGCACAACTTGTATCTCCAGCTTCTTCACATGAGTGCACAAAGTCTCAAACTTTGTGATCAGGTCGGTGTAGACAGAATCTATCTTCCCATTGAAGTCCACTGTCATTCGCTGCTGTGCCTCAAGAACCCTATC
>NC_027756.1:24618219-24622937 GCF_000695525.1 Brassica oleracea var. oleracea
TCCAAAACCTTGGAATCCAGTTCCACCAATGTAGTTCACCTCTTCTTTCTCTTTTCTACCTTCTATAGCTTCTGCATCCTCAACAAAGCTAACCTTCTTCCTGAGAAGCTTGTGAACAATATCAAGATTTGCCTTCACCTCATCCATCTGATCATTCCCAAGGATGGTGGCAGATCTCTTTCTCTCAAAGTCAGTGTTCTTGGTGTTGTTGCTAGATGCTAGGTTTTCAATAACCTTGACTGCCTCCTCTGGATTCCTGGTGTTGAAGTTTTCATTGCTGGAAGCATCAAGAGCCATCTAGTAGTGCACCGCGATGCCTTTGTAGAAAGTACTGAGTAGTTGTACTTTGTTGAATCCATGGTGTGGACAGTCTCTCTGATAAGACTTGAATCTGATCCAAGAGCCCCTGAATGATTCTGCAGGCTCCTGAGTGAATGTAGCAATCTTGTTCCTCAAGTCTTCAGCGCACGCTTCATCAAAGAAATTGCATAAGAATGCATTCTTGATGTAGCTCCAGGATTTAAGAGATCCTGGTTGTAACTGCTTGAGCCAATGCAGAGCTTCTCCAGCAAGTGAGTAACTGAAGAGCTTGCATTGACCTGCTGCATTACGCAGATGACCCTCTTGGTCATGCAGGTCTCCATTGTTATCTCGTACAAGTATCAAAGGAGCAACCATCTCTCGCGGTTCAGCAACGATCGATGTCTGGGATGGAGTATCGATCGATGTCGGATGAAAGATGTTGGTCGACGGAAGGTGAGTGTTGTCGGTCGACAGTGGTTAGAGAGTATCTGTCGACGGAACTAGTGTATGGGTCGACAGTGGTTGAGCAGAATCGAGCGACACACAAGTGTTGTTGTCGGTGGATGAGGAGCGCACTTCCTTGCGGATCGAACGTTCCAAACTTGCAGGATCTGGTGAGAATAGCAGTTGAGTTTCCTGGTTGCTTCTGGTACTGCTGGGCATGTACCTGAAAATCCAAGAAAAAAATCTATGTCAGAAACTTAACAAAAATTAGATAAATAGGCGATCAAAGCTCCCCGGCAACGGCGCCAAATTTGATACCACTCAAATTACCCTAAGGAGTGATTTATACTCTCTCAAATAAGAGGTCAAGTTGTAGTACTTAGGGTTCGAATTCACAAGGAGTTAGGGAACATAAGAAATCTAATATGATTTGCTAAGCAAGATGGTTTTAGAGATTTAAATGTAAATTGCAGTTTAATATTGAACAAGTGTTTGTTCAATATGATTGGTTGAGGTTTTGGTGCATAAAAAGGAAATAGTTAGACTAAGGGTTTTTATTCAGGAAACTTGGGATTATAATCCTACAGATGCCTAATGAGTTGCATGCATGATAATGTAAAGCTCAACTATTTAGTCAACAAGTCCATCAGCGTTCGCAGTGTTTGGACTTGTCTATTAACTGGATCTAATGATTTCAACTCTCGTCATTTTGATCAATAGAAAGTGTCGATCGATAATCCTATAGGGATATCTATCGATACAACTTTTGCTCCGTCGATCGATTATTCAAGTATGATATCGATCGACGCGCTCTAGTCAAGCTTTATGTGCGGGTTGAATTATAGCTTACAAAGCTCACTAGATCAGCTCTCGCCTTGCTCATAGCAAGAAACATAGTTCAATTAGAATGTTTTCAGGATGAGAATGAAGCTCTCGCTTTTATCAATCAATCCTAGGACAAGTTCTAGGTAGCTAATCTAGACACAGACATTAATGAACAATTTTAATGATGATCATCAAAACTCAGCAATCTATAGTTGGGGCTAATCCCTCCTAACCTATTTAAACCCTAAAATCTAACAATGGAACTACTCAGACATGGCTAAGCAATTGATAACAGCAATTAAGTATAAAAACTTCATTAGAATATTAAATAGATATTAATGGAGTTCCAATCACAAATTATAACTTTGGATCTTCTCTCCAATCTATAAAAATCCTAAAAACCTTTGCTGTAAAAATAATAAAACAAGAAAAACACTCTTTGCCTCTAACATGGCGGCAAAGCTTATATAATTAGGGTAAAACTCGTCAGGGGTAATATTGTAAAATGGTGAAGATTTGGGCTTCAAGTCGGCTGTGACCAAACGGGTTTTCTGGGCGCGTTGCTGTCGATCGATACACTGATGTGAATCGATCGATTATTCATCTCCAATATCGACCGATGGTCGAGCTCGATGGTCGAGCTCGATGGTCGAGCTCGATGGTCATCTTGGGTGCTTGCTCCAAAAATCTCCAAAATGCTCCAAAATCATCACTTATCTCCAAAACACTCTTGATCTTATAAATATAATAAATAGACTCAATTATATAATAATTGTTAGTAAAGAAAGCCTATCATTTTTAATATGGTCCCCGGACCAAGATTTCTATACTACTATATACTATTTAAGCATTATGATTTCCTACTCCTATGTATGATAAACGTCTCCGGACAAAGCTTATAATAAAATTGTTCCGACTATAAAGGCAGAGGGGAAATCATTATACTTACAGGGGCATACGAGCTGGATCAGGTCTCCAGAGACCTCCGATCCTGGCCAACCCTTGCAAAAAGTGGCACGCCCACAAAATAAAAACGGGTATGAGACATAAAGCAGGAATGGGCATGCACAAGCCTGAGTATGCTGTCAAAACTACCTAAAACCCCTATGCAGCCTAAGGTGCATCGGGTTCCCTAGAGTACCAATGTGAAAAGTACTTGTATTAAAACGCTACGAGCTACACAATACAGGGAACACATGGTATATTTATTGCATAAGTACTGTGAAATACATGGAGCAATCAAAATCCTGCTTCTCCAGACGTGGAAAGAAGCGAAACCTGGCACTTGGGTCATAACACCCACACCAGCACTCTCTAAAGCTTGTCAGTGACTTCCTGCAGAAGTAGAATACAACATAGGATCTCGATAGCGGCCAGCTTCCGAGCGGTAGAATGCGAAATCCAAATAGGTACCGGTAGTAGCCTTGCCTAGGATGGCGGAGTATGGTCCCTGCGAAAAACAAAATATTCCGGGTTCCAAAGGAACTCCGGGCCCTTATGCAAGCCCCCAATTTAAAGAGGAAACCCAAGGTTCCCCATACGATTTCGGGTCCTATGTACAAAATCTAAGGAAGAACCTCCGGGTTCCAATCAAAGATATCAGGATCTAAGGAAGAACCTTCGGGTTCCTATGTGGCCTCAGGGTTCCAAAGATAAAAGGCGCATCAAGGTCATTACAACTTCAAAGAACCTCCGGGTTCCAGTCAGAGATCTCCGGATCTAAGGAAGAGACCTCCGGGTTCTTATACGGGCTCGGAGGCGTAATATGATTTTAGAATGAGGATAGAAGCCTTGTGCAGCCTAGGGCGCATCGGGGTCATCACATCCCTAAGAACCTCCGGGATCCCATGCAACCTCAGGGTCTAAATACAAACCTCTGGGTCCCGATACGATCTCCGGATCTAGCGGAAAACCATGTACTCTTACACGACCTCAGGGTCTAATCACGATCTCAAAAACCTCCGGGTTCCAACCATGATCTCCAGATCTATCAAAGAATCCCCAGGATCTAAACAAAGACCTCCGGGTCCCAAATAAAACCTCATGGTCTAAGGAAACCTCCGGGTCCCGAATACAATCACATGGTTCAAAGATAACCTTCGGGCTCCTCGACACCTCTGGGTCCCCAGACGACCCCCGGGTCCTCACATAACCTCCGGATTACGAGATCAGTCTCCAGACTCTAAGAGTCCATACTTTAGCTCGAAACCTCTCGGTTTATCGCACATCTCCCTAACCTACGAAAAGAGAGGCATCATAGACTACAAAGTTCCACTTCGATCGTAAAACAGGCGGAAGGACATCCTCTTAAAAAAGAAACATGCAAAAAAACTACTATCAGAAGCATGCGAAGCAACATGAAGGAGTCGATAAAGAGGAGAAAACTATGAAGCATCATTATTTGAAAAGTCAAAGGGGGCTACAAAGAGCCTTTATTAAAAAAAATATGCTATCGGAAGCATGCGAAGCAACAGGAAGGAGTCTCAAAACAAAGAAAGGAATCATTTAAAAAGAAGGCTCCTCCGAGAATCGCGACCCCATAACAGATCTCGGGGTGGCAGCCTGGGAGAAGCTCCCGACTAATGGCTGACCCCTCCGGATAGGAAATAATGACACCGATACGCTTCTTCTAGATTCGAATGTTCCACACGCTTCTCCAGCCATTCCTTCATGAGCTCCCATATAGCCGAGGCTTTCACTTGTTGAACAAGTAGATCCCGTCGAGCCACCATGTCCTGCAACTGGCCACGAAGAAGGAATACCTCGCCGATCAATCTCCGGTGAGCATCCACCAAAGGGTCACTGTCAGGCCCGACCTCAACACTTGCTGATGAGGTGGAAGATGGACCATTAGCCGATAGAGCAGCCCTCGCCAGTCTGGGCGGAGGAGTGTAAGAAGGACGCTGCTTCTGCGCTTTAGCCTTCTGATACTCGTCATAGACAACCGATACCGGGAGCCTCACCACGTTCCCTGGAAAAATCTATGTAAGAAATAAACAAGACAAAGCTTACCGAATAGAAAAAAGGGAAGACTTACCCCAAACACGACTATGACGCAAGGCTTCCCTGCTCACCAGAAAGTTCACCCATCGGAATCGTCGAGGAACTCCCATTATAAGCTTCGCTACTGCTTCTCCAGCAAAGGA
>NC_027756.1:24623080-24636642 GCF_000695525.1 Brassica oleracea var. oleracea
CCTGGAGGCCTTTAATGGCCATCCAAGTACTTGGGAAACTCCCTGGATTTTCCCAAGTACTTGGATGGCCATTAAAGGCCTCCAGGTTAAAGGAGTAAGTTGAGAAGGACAGAAACCGAAGAATGACGATACTTCGCCTATAAGAGAAGGGATAACGCCCCGGAAGCCTGCTTCCAGATATGCCTCATAGATAACTACCTCACCCGCTCCCCCATCTGGAGCGCGTTTGAACTCAGTCGAACTCAATGACATGTGTGCACTGTGTGTCGCCGCGCATGCGACCGGAAGCATGCGGGCTGACACACAGTCGCTAGTGTGGCTCGATATTACTGGCCAAAGGTTTCTATAAATACCCAACCCTCCCTTCAGTTTCGGACATCCAGAACACACCAAAGCTACTTCAAAAACGTGGCTAGAGTGAGAGAGCGAGAGAAAGTGGTCGAATTAAGAGTATGGTCGATTCTGAAGACTGATACTCCACCGAGAAGGCTACTTCTGTCCAATCGACGATTCTCTACGATTGTGACGCTGAAGCTCTGTCCAATTCAATCCGTCCAAGCCAAGTCAGCTCCTTTGATGATGAAGTGGAGGTGCTGTCAAGAGTTATTTCAGTTCCACGGGTTCAGATCAGTCGAAGTTCTGCTCGATAGTCCGCCGTGAAGTCCGAAAAACTGTCCAGGAGCTAAAGGACGTTCTGTCCAGATAAGTCTGTCGAGGCCTATCGGATTCTTCATGGTGAAGCCGAGGTTCTGTCCAAGTCAAGATCAGTCCAGTCCAGTCCAGTCAAGACGTTCATCTGGGGTTTTGGCTAAGTCCTCTCCAATCAACCAGCTGCTTCTCACCTAGAACACTGTGAGTTGGTTTTGTGTGAATTCCACTTGGAATTTAGGGTGGTTTTGTGAGTTCCACTTGGAACTTAGGGAAGATCGAGTCGCATATAGAGTAGAATGCTCACGCTGTTGCATGTTAGAGTCCTTAGGGTTATTTATTAAACCGGACTAAGTTTAGCACGGGCTAGCGGAGATGAAATGGATTAAGACTGAGATAATAACCTGACTAGGAATAGGATGCATCATGATTTATATTCTTGCGTGTTGATATGGTTGAGTGCAGGTTCCCTTTATATTTAAAGATAGTGTCATAGCAGGAGGGCGAACTATATGGATAATGGTTTGATTGAGTAGATTGATTGAGTAGAATTAATTAAATGCTTGCTGGTTTAATTAATCTTGTTGATTGAGGTTAGCCATCTCTTGGTAAGGGAGTGACTAACTGGTTGAGTTGTTTAGTGATAATGTTGTTGTTTAGGGATCTTTGGCCATATAGGCCGATCTCCTAGTTGTGATGTTTGTATTACGCGTCCTATGCCATATAGGCAGGACTACGAGTATTAGTGATAGTGTCGTACACTCCTAAGTGTTGTGTAGTTTTGGATAGGAGTCTTGTCCCTTAGGTCTTTCCTAGGGATTGTGTGTCGAGTTTTAAGCCGACAGCTGGTGCGAAACCCGCCCATGCTAGGCATGTTTTGGGGTGGACTAGTGTTTCCTCGGCCTCGTACCCAACGGGTTCAAGGTAACCCCTTACTCGCTGGATCGGGAAGACTCAGAGAGACGGGATCATGGCCTATGGCTGAGTGATTACAAGACGGTGTAATGTAGCAGTGACCCGAAGGACTGTAGGCTGTCGTGCGGTGACCCGAAGGACTGTGGGCCGTGGTCGGTTGAAAGTTCCTTCTTCTGGCCTTTGTGGTAGGTAGATAGGATATTGCCGATAGAGAGGAGGAACACGAAGTCACCAGGGCCCAGGTTAGAGTGTTGTGTTAGTGTGTCGTAGAGGGTTATGGAACCCTCGAGTTAATGTAGCACAGATATACGGTGTTACGAGTTAGATCGAGTCATTGGTAGTTTCTATATTATTTTTGTCGTGGTTGTGGTTGTTGATTGTTTGTCTTTCAGGTTCTGACAATAAGTCCTAAGTCTGGTTAAGGTACCGGATTTGGCTTGGTGTGTATTTGGTTACTGTATGCCTGACGTTGGCCTATATGGGTTCGAGTGATTGCTTGTGAAGGGTGGTGGATATTAAAGCTATGCGGTATCATTGGTTGGCCGATCATGTTCTTGTTTGATTGTTGGTCGACCAGTTAACGATACATGTATAGTCTATGTGTAAAACACTACATGAGTACTAAACTCAAGCGTATATATGGTTAAATAGGGATTGGTTGTTAACTTGTTTTAATGCAGGTTCCCGTTACTTGAAGCTAGATCATGGCAGGAGGCCAAGTCTAACTTAGTAACAATTTGGTTAGCCTTAGCTTTTATTGCATGCTTGGGCTAGATTGATTGTTATTTTGGGTTGTCTGGGTTAGAGTCTAGGTTGCGGGTAGAGGCCGCCAGCTCACTGAGTAATACTAGATTACTCATCCAACTCCATTGTCCTTTTTGCAGGTCTCTTTAGGTAAGGATGATCGGATAGCTTAGAGCTGGATGTTAGGACCGACAGAGTAGATTTTCATGCCTTTTGTAAACGGTATTGTGAACTGTGTTAAGTTGACTCGATTTGGCATTAGGCCGGGACCGGTCTCGAAATATATCAATGTATGGATATTTCTTGAATCAATAAAGTAATTGTTTTATATGTGCTTCATGAGTACTCTGATATTTGACTAGTCCGGTCTAACACAACGTTAGGTCGTAGTACGGGTTGAAAAGGCTAAAGTCTCTATCTAACGGAAAACGCTAACTCTTGGCCAAGTTGCAAAGCCTTGTTCCTTGAAGCAGCGGGACGAGTTAGCGGATGAACTGGTCGAGGTCGTGGAGTAAATTTTGTGACTCTGGCCGGATCATCCCTAGCTCGTCACGTAGCGCTTCCGGACCATGGTGTTGGGTTGGACGGTCAGTCATGTTCTTGTTTGATTGTTGGCTGGCCGGTTGGCTCATTCATCTCCAACCTTGGGTGTTGGACGGTCGATCGGTCATGTTCTTGTTTGATTGTCGGCCGGTTGATCGACCATATCTTGAGGACGGTTCGGGGGGTGTTACAGACGTGGTCGCCCGGATCAGTGGTGCCGTCATACGCCTTTATACTGGGAAAGGAGAACTTCCTGGGTATCTCGATCAAGGTGATCTCATCCGTGAAGGGAGGGTCGGCGTAGGAGTCGGGGTTGCACTTCCGGATGGGGGAGCTACCCTCGGAAGCCTCTCTACCATGCACTATATGGTGTCGAGCCTCTCGGAGAAGATCTGGCAAAGTTAGGCGATCATAGGAGACTCCGCTCTCACTGCTCCGTCTGGGGCTTTTCGGGCTCTGATTCGCTGTCCTCCACGGCGTAGGTCTGAGCATCATTGGCCTTTTCGCGCGTTGATGCGTCTCCTCCCAGCGTCGTAGTTGGGAGATTCGTGCCCGTTCCGGAGTTGGGTGTCTCCAGAGTCGGCGTAGGGCAGACCTGAGTCCGAAATCGACGCTTCTTGTTGCTCGCCGTGTTGAGGGCTTGGTTCTCGTCTTGGAGGGTAAGATTCTCCGATTCGAGCTGGCTGAGCTTCTCCCCAGGATCATGTTGTAGAATGAATCGCAGTCAACGACAAGGAACTTGGTTTACAAGTTGATCACTTCAGCATATACCGGGGGGGGTCACCTCTCCGGTGGTCTGCTTGACTTCTCCGATGAACCCTATGAGTGGGGTTATCCTCGGAGTTAAAGCGCTTTCCTCCAGCCAAGATCCTAGTATGCGGCCTGGAAGATGATGTTGTCGGAGCTTCCATTATCTACCAGTATCATTTTTACCAGACAATTCGCTACAATAAGCGATATGACTAGGGAGTCGTGATGTGGGGTGGGAACCTTTTCCTGCTCCTTGGCCGTGAAGCTTATTTCATCCGTACCCAAGAGCAGGCGTTTCGGCTTGGCTGCCTCTAGGCCGGGCTTGGCGTTCCAAGTGCTCTTCTTTGAGGCTGCATGGCTTATACCGCTGATTTCCGAACCGCCTGATATGACATGGATCACTCAGTCCTGTCGAGGTGGCGAGACAGGAGCAGCTTCAGTGGGCTTTCCCGTTGTCTCCTTGCTTAGATGGCTCTTGGCCTTCTCGGAAAGGAACTCCCTAAGGTGTCCTTTCTTAAGCAATTCGTTGACCTCAATCTTCAGTGCGACGCAGCCCACCATTTTGTGACCGTGCGACGCACCAGAGACCAGGGTTCCAGAAAGAATCGGGCGCTCTCATCTTCTGAGGCTACTTGACCTGTTGCCCCATCTGCCTCAGAACATTGATCAGCTCCGGCCTTGAGACGGAGAGGTGAGAGATGTCTGGACACGTGGACACTGCCATCCCTTCTGTCTTCTCGATCGGCCGGTTTTGGTATCTTCCCCGCTTTTGATTCCCGGAATCCCTGGCTGGTCTTGGAGAAGTCTTTTCATCTCGCTGGTTCGATCCGGTCTGACCGCCTTGGGCTCTTGCTTTAGCTGAGCCTTAGCGCGACTGGCGACATCTTCCTCTCATTTTACCTGCGCCCTGGCTCGGGACAGGACATCTTCCATTGTCTTGCACTGATACTTGGTGAGCTCCTTATAGAGGTCCCCATCGGGGAGCAGGCCTCTCTTGAAAGCAGAGATGGCAGTGGGGATACTGCATTCGGGAATGGCCACCTTCTCTTGATTGAAGCAGGCTATGTAGCCTCGCAGGGGTTCCTCCCGATGCTGGAGGATTTCGTAGAGGCCATCATAGGTCTTCTCCAGGTCCTTGCTATGGACCTGGAGGGTAGGTTGATATACCATTGCAGAGCGGGTCTGGTCAGGGTGGAGCCGAACCCTTTCCACATAGTAGCTTCGCGCGACCCTTTTGGGAGTGCTACGGCGAGCATCCTTTGTCTGTATTGGGCAACGTGGTCTTCTGGATCAGTGGTGCCGTCATACGCATTTATGTTGGGAAAGGAGAACTTTCTGCGCATTTTGATTAAGGTGATCTTGTCCGTGAAAGGAGTGTCGGTATATGAGTCGGGGTTGCTCTTCCGGATGGGGGGAGCTACTCCTGGGAGCCTGTCAACATGTGCAAAGGGTTTGGCTCCACCCTGACCGGACCCGCTCTGCAATTGTATATAAACCTACCCTCCAGGTCCATAGCAGGGATCTGGAGAAAACCTTTGATGGCTTCTACGAAATCGTCCAACACAGAGCGGAACCCCTGCAAGGCTACTTAGCCCGCTTCAATCAAGAGAAGGTGGCTATTTTCGAGTGCAGCATCCCCACTGCTATCTCTGCCTTCAAAAGAGGCCTACTCCCCGATGGGGATCTCTATAAGGAGTTAACCAAATACCAGTGCAAAACCATGGAAGACGTCCTATCTCAAGCCTGGGCGCAGGTCAATTGGGAAGAAGATGTCGCCAGCCGCGCTAAGGCGCAACAAAAGCAGGATACCAAGACGATCAGATCAGACCAAACCGACTGAGACGAGAAACCCTCTCAAAGACCAGCCAGGGACTCCAGAAATCGAAACCGGAGCAGATACAAGAATCGGCATATCGAGAAGGTAGTGTCCACGTGGCCAGACATCTCTCACCTCTCCGTCTCAAGTCCGGAGCTGATCAATGTTCTGAGGCAGATGGGCCAACAGGTCAAGTGGCCTCAGAAGAGGAAAGCACCTGACTCTTTCCCGAACCCTGGTTTCCGGTGCGACTTCCACTAAGACCACGGTCGCAAAAGGGAGGACTGCCTCACACTAAAGATCAAGGTCAACGAGCTACTTAAGAAATTACACCTCAGGGAGTTCCTTTCCGTGAAGGCCAGGAGCCACCTAAGCAAAGAGACAACGGGAAAGCCCACTGAAGCTGCTCCCGTCTCGTCACCTCGACAAGACCGAGTGATTCATGTCATATCGGGCAGTTCGGAGATCAATGGCATAAGCCATGCAGCCGCGAAGAAAAGCACCTGGTCATAACGCCCACTGTAGACAAGCCAAAACGCCTACTCCTAGGTACGGACGCCATAAATTTCACAGCCAAGGAGAAGGAGAAAGTTCTCACCCCGCATCATGACGCCCTGGTCATATCGCTCACTGTAGCGAATTGCCTGGTGAAAAGGATACTGGTAGATAATGGAAGCTCCGGCAACATCATCTTCCACGCCGCATACAAGGATCCAGGCATGGAGGAAAGCGCTCTAACTCGGAGGATAACCCCGCTTATAGGGTTCAACGGAGAAGTCAAACAAACCGTCAGAGAGGTGACCCTCCCCGTATACGCTGAAGGGATCAACATGTCAACCAAGTTCCTCGTTGTTGACTGCGACTCGTCCTACAATATGATCCTAGGACGTTCCTAGATTCACGGCATGGGAGCCGTCCCTTCAACTCTTCACCAGATGGTGAAATTCCCTACACCCTGGGGCATAAAGACGATCAGAGGAGATCAAGAGTATTCCCGCTCCTACTACAAGACTACTCTGAAGGGAAAGACCAAGGTCTTATAGCAATTACATAGTAAGCCTCCGGCTAATCACACCGAGCTACCAGAGGTAGAGGAAATGGATGATGTACCATTAATCAAAGGAGATCAGACCCGACATCTCAAGATCGGCTCCAAGCTGACCGAAGGATTGAGGAGGGGATTAATAGACTTCCTCAGGTCCAACTCCGACTGCTTTGCTTGGTCCCACGCAGATATGCCTGGGATCGACCCGGAGATCATCATGCATAAGCTGCAGGTGGATCCCTTACGTCAACCCGTCAGACAAAAGAGAAGGAAGTTTGCTCCCGAAAGGGACGCAATCATCAACGATGAAGTCAAAAAGAACGGGAAGCGGAGAGTCTGCATAGACTTCACAGACCTCAACAAGTCTTGTCCAAAGGACCTCTTCCCGCTACCTCATATCGACAAATTGGTGGATTCCACCGCGGGGCATCAGCTGATGAGCTTCATGGACGCGTTCTCCGGCTATAATCAAATACTTATGCATCCGAAAGACCAGGAAAGAACGTCCTCCATGACGTCCAGAGGGATCTACTGCTAAAAGGTCATGCCCTTCGGCCTAAAGAACGCAGGATCAACCTACCAACGACTGGTGAACATTATGTTCGCGGAACAGATTGGGCGAACCATGGAGGTCTACATCGACGACATGCTGGTCAAGTCCCTGGAAGCTGAGGACCACATATCTCATCTGCAGCAAGCCTTCTCGACCCTCCGGAAGAATAACATGAAGCTCAACCCAGCTAAATGCTCATTCGGGGTCAGTTCTGGCAAGTTCCTTGGGTACATTGTAACCCACCGGGGCATCGAGGCTAACCTCGAGAAAATCAGGGCCATTCATTCAATCCCTTCCTCGAAGAACGTCAAGGAGGTCTAAAAGCGAACAGGAAGAATGGCGGCCCTGAGTAGGTTCATCTCCAGACTCTCCCACAAATCTCATGCCTTCTTCGGAACCCTAAAAAATCCAAAGGACTTCCACTGGACGGAAGAATGTGAATCCGTTCTCCATGAGCTAAAGGCGTATCTCACCACTCCTCCTCTCCTATCCAAGCCACTACTCGGTGAGGTCCTACTGCTATATATAGCAGTCTCCGAACACGCCGTGAGCGTCCTAGTCCACGAGGAGGGAAGCAAGTAGCTACCAAACTATTACGTAAGTAAGGCTCTCCTGGACGCGGAAACTCGCTATAGCCATCAAGAAAATTTGGCCTTTGCCCTGATAGTTGCCGCTCGCAAGCTCCGACCCTACTTCCAAGCTCATCCAATCGTGGTTGTCACCTCCTTCCCTGTAAAGTTGGTCCTCCACAAACCCAAAGTCTCCGGATGCCTAGCCAAATGGGCTGTGGAACTAGGGGAGTACGAC
This sequence comes from Brassica oleracea var. oleracea, assembly GCF_000695525.1. Taxonomy (NCBI): domain Eukaryota; kingdom Viridiplantae; phylum Streptophyta; class Magnoliopsida; order Brassicales; family Brassicaceae; genus Brassica; species Brassica oleracea. The sequence continues at coordinate 24,630,902 of NC_027756.1, forward strand.
GTAATCTTTCGACCTGCCACAGCTATAAAGTCACAGGTCTTAGCGGACTTCATGGCCGAATTCTCCCCTGCCTTACTTCCAGCTTTGGAGCAAGAAGTACACCTCCGAGGTGAATCCAAGGAAGAAGGAGAATGGATCGTGCACGTTGATGGATCCAGCAACGTCAGAGGAGCTGGAGTGGGAATAGTGCTTACCTCCCCGACAGGGAATACAGCCTCAAGCGCCGTGAGATGCAACTTAAAAGCGACCAACAACAAAAACGAGTACGGGGCTCTAATCGCTGGACTAACTCTCGCCCACCAAATTGGGGCAGAAAACTTCCAGGTCTTCGGCGACTCCCAGCTGATAATCAACCAAGTACATGGAGTGTACCAAACAAAAGACGACAGCATGATCCAGTATCTGGCGGTCGCCCAGTGGCTGATCAAGAAGTTCAAGAGTTGCAAGCTCACTCAAATCCCCCGGGAACAAAACTTGCAGGCCGATGCCCTGGCTAATCTGGGGTCCGCCCTCAAAACAAACAGCCAGATGAGCATACCCTTGCTTGTGCTCAATGGCCGGCCACCCTGGAGGAACTCCCATCAGAGGAGGTCTCTGCTGTCGAAGAAGGCGAAACCTGGATGACCCCCCTAATCCGGTATCTAGAGAACGAAATTCTCCCGGAAGATCGTAACGAGGGCAGGGAAATTAAGAAGCAAGCCGCAAGATACTGTATCTCCCAGGAGAAGCTGTACCAGAGATCCTTCTCTGGCCCTTACCTAAGGTGCGTCACACCTCGAGAAGCCCTATAATCCTTGTAGAACTACAAGAAGGAGATTGTGGATCCCACTCTAGCGGTAGAAGCCTGGTGCTCAGAGCCAGAAGGGCAGGTTACTACTGGACCATGATGGCCGCCGACGCCGATAAACAAGCCAAGCACTGCGACCAGTGTCAGAGGAACGCTCCAGTTTCCAAGCTTCCCCCGGAGAACCTCAAGTCCATAAGCTTACTGTGGCCCTTCAGAAAGTGGCAATGGACATAGTAGGGAAATTCCCTACGGCGCTGGGGCAGAAGGTCTTCCTTCTGATATTCACTGACTACTTCTCCAAATGGGTCGAAGCAGAAGCACTCAGCCGAATAACAGACCTCCAGATTCGCAAATTCTTGTGGACCTACGTAATCACTCGCTTCGGGGTCCCCCACGAGATCATCCCCAAGAATGGACCCCAGTTCACGAGCCACAAATTCAAGGAGTACTGCAAGGACTGGGGCATAGAGCTCACTTTCGCCACACCCCGACACCCCAAGTCTAACGGACAAGCCGAGTCCACAAACAAAACCGTGGTCAACATGCTTAAAAAGCGACTTGAGCGCTCTCACGGGAAGTGGGCGGAAGAGCTACACAGAGTTCTCTGGGCCTACCAGACCACTCCCAAAACAGCAACAGGGGGAACTCCCTACTCGCTGGTCTATGGCTCGGAGGCCATTATACCCACGGAGATGCACATGAGAACAACGGCCTCATGATCTACCTCTCAGGAGGAGAACAACGAGCTGATGGCTGATACCACACAAATTACCCTAAGGAGTGATTTATACTCTCTCAAATAAGAGGTCGAGTTGTAGTACTTAGGGATCAAATTCACAGGGAGCTAGGGAACCTAAGAAATCTAATATGATTTGTTAAGCAAGATGGTTTTAGAGATTTCAGCAATCTATAGTTGGGGCTAATCCCTTCTAACCTATTTAAACATTAAAATCTAACAATAGAACTACTCCGACATGGCTAAGCAATTCATAACAGCAATTAAGTTTAAAAACTTCATTAGAATAGTAAATAGATATTAATGGAGTTCCAATCACAAATTATAACTTTGGATCTTCTCTCCAATATATCAAAATCCTAAAAACCTTTGCTGTGAAAATAATAAAACAAGAAAAGCATTCTCTGCCTCGGCAAAGCTTATATAATTAGGGTAAAACTCGTCAGGGGCAATCTTGTAAAATGGTGAAGACTTGGGCTTCAAGTTGGCTGTGACCAAACGGGCTTTCTACGCACTTCGCTGTCGATCGATACACAGATGTGAGTATCGATCGATTATTCATCTCCAATATCAACCGATGGTCGATCTCGATGGTCATCTCGGGTGCTTGCTCCAAATATCTCCAAAACGCTCCAAAATCATCACTTGTCTCCAAAACACTCCTGATCTTATAAATATAATAAATATACTCTATAATATAATAGTTATTAGTAAAAACATCTATAAACTGTGGATGAAAATGGGCCAGAATCTGTGGGTATAATAAGTATCTTCGAATAGCTTATCTATAGGAATCCTGAAGACTCTCTTCAGGAAACTTTCCTAAACTTAGAATCATCACCTCTACAATATTGCAATCCATATCTAAGAAGTCCTAATCACGAAAGCACATTATACCATATCCTAGCGTAGCAACCAAATTCATTTAGCCAACAATTTAGCTTATCTTTTCTGTCATTCCCCTCTACCAAACTCATTTCTTAGCATAAATAAAAGTGCATGCTTTACCTTGGGAGTATCGATCACATGATACAAGGATTTTCAAATAAGTATCTGGACCTGCAGGTAAACATTAGTTCATATCCTCTCTCTCTACTAATTTTCTCTCTTGGTCAAAGTCTGCTTATATGCAAGATCATTAACCAAGATTGGACAGGCTTCCATGAGTCAAGCCTTAATGGTGGTTGCCACCAAGTCCTGTTCACTTCTTTTTGACCTATATCCTAGGATTATTTGTGAAGCAAGCCTTAATGGTTGGAGCCACCAAGTCCTGTTCTAATCCTTTACCTATGAAATTCTTATGAAGCAAGCCTTAATGGTTGTAGTCACCAAGTCCTGTTCGAATTGCTTCCTAATAAATCTCTATATATATATATTATTATAAATATTTTTTTTTTATAATTCGAAATAGAGAAAGAAAGGGTGATAAATCTATATACACAAGGCTTTACCTTCCAGACTTGGTTGAATAAATAAATATCAGTAAACCTCCCCCCAGACTTAAACTACACTGTCCCCAGTGTAAACTCAGTCGGAGTTATGGTGAGAAATAAATCATAAGGACTCAATGTAACAAGTAATAACGATATACCAGACCGAATGAATGTCGACTGATGTAATGATGTTGTTATCGGTCGACGCAGGTAAGGCCATGTCGATTGATGTCTATAGTTTCGCGTCGGTCGATACTGATGGCAATCGTCTACTCGGTTCTTTTTTTTTAATGACCTGCAATAATTAAAAACCAACATAAATAGCATGTTAATAAAAACTTAATGAATATTACCTAATAGTGGGTTGCCTCCCACTCAGCGCTTTGTTATAGTCATTTAGCTTGACTTTGGAGGTGATTTGGCTAGTAATGTTGAGAACTGGGACTTGTTGGAAAACAAGCATCCATCTCTTCTTTGCGCTTGTTGAACCATGTGCCAGTGAAGTCTCTCATAGCTTCATCCCCTCTACGCCATTTTTCTTTCATTGTTGCAGTTGTGTTTTCCATCCTCTGTAATCTTTCTTCAGGACACTCCAGGTTGAACTGATGTCTCCTAAGTGTGGCGTAAGTCTCAGCTGAGATCTCCTCTCCGTGGTAATGTGTGTCGGACATGTGTGATGACATCTTTGGCACTAGCCGGCCTCGGTTTGTAGCGTCGTTGACCGATGTTCGATGGTGAATGTCGGTCGATATTTTGTTGCTTCTGTCGATCGATAACGATGCTTCTGGTCGACGGGCAATATAACTCTGAATCTCCACCAATTACCCTTTTATAGCTTCAATCTTGGAAGTCAAAGCACTAATGCTAAGATCCATTGGGAAATAGATGTCATCACATCACCCATCGAGCCTCTCTTATTTAGTTTCCAAAGCTCTATAGATCATTTCTACCAACTGATCTATCTCTTCCCTGGTGTGAAAATCTTTATAAGACTTCTTCGTATTTGGGCGTGGTGGACTGTCGTCGATTGATGCTGGCTTGTTGTTGTCGATCGATGTGCGATGATGCCTGTCGATCGATGGAGGTCGAGCAACGTCGGTCGCGTGCTGAATTCTGGCAATGTCTTGCTTTATCTCCTCCATGCAAGTAGTTAGCCAACTGATACTATTATTCAATGGATAATAGACACCATCAAGCTTCATCTGGAAAGCTTCTTTGTTCTTCTCGTGTTCTCCACAGAATCCATAGAACATCTCATTGATCTCGTCCTTAGTGTAGATCTCTGATACCAACTTTGTCTGTGTGAATGAGCTAGCATGTTCAGGAAGACATATGTAGGTTGGCTATCTCTCGAAGCTCTTTCCATAACTCTTCTAATATCTGTGTTGTGAAGACGAATGGTGTTTCCTTCTAGATCTCTGGCGTATCCCTGGTCATCTCTGTAGACGCCATACTGATCCTTTTCTTCCCAGTAGAATCTCCTGGTACCGTGGGAATCAAAAGCTCTTCTGCAGAATTCTGGCTGTCTGTCGACCGATGTTGGGACGACAACATCGATCGATGTTTAAGATGGATGGCGAGATCTTTGTATGAAGCTATTTTCTATGCCACCAGCTGTGTCATAGAACTCCTTTGTAGTCTTCTGTTCTGGATTGCTGCGTTGATGCATGAACAGATTGTCTGCTCCATTGGCTGTCTGAAGGATATATGCGATATCTTCTCGAGATACGTGTAGCGTAGCTATCAGGATCCCTGAAAATACCAAATTCGTCTGGAGTTAGAGACTTGTTATCGAATTTATCTTTTTCGCTTACAGTGGTGTTTGGTATTGGATGGTTGTCGATCGATGTTGCAGGGTTGTTGTCGATCGATTATTGGTGATGAGTGTCGATCGATGGGTGGATTGCCCTGTCGATCAGATGGTTGAAACGAGTTCTTTCCCATGTAGCTTCTGCTCGAATCTGATCTGTTCCATCGTGTCTTTGCATGTTGAGCAGCTCCTCGTCTGTGAAACTGTCTTGTAGTTTATCTGCTCCTGGTGCGTAGGTTTCTGTTTCTAGTGCAATGCTTTCATGGTGGTGTTCGTCTGCCCAACTGCCAATCGAGTAGTCTCCTTCTTGTGCACGGTTGACTTCAGTGTTGATCGATTTGTAGTAGGCAGTGTCGGTCGATGCTCGTTTTCGGTATCGTTGATGAGGTTGAGTGTCGATCGATGGCCAGCTTGTCATGTCGATCGATGGTGCATTCCTTTTCCAGGAGGAATGATGTTAGAGTTTATCTTCCTCATCAAGGATGGCTCTGTACTCAGTAGCTCGTTCCTCGTCATAGTCTTCATCATACTCTTCTGTATACATGTGTTGTCTGGTGTATGCTGCAATAGCGGGATTGTAGTAGTCGTTCTCCCAATCATCTGGACGACTATTGACTGATTCGTCATGTGGTATGTCGGTCGATTTCGGATGGCCACTGTCGATCGATGTTTCAGTGTTAGTCTCGATCGACGCTGAGTATACCGTTTCGTACTCGGCTCGACAGTGGCAAGCTGCAATGATTCCTGGATCAATGATTCTTCTGAAGATCGTCTGTGGCGTCTTGACTGGGATAGGGTCGTAGTGGGCATTAGGATCAAGGAGGGTTAGACACAACTGGTTGATTTGCATGTTGCACACTGCTCCCACTGTTGACAAGAAAGCTCTCCCATGTAGTAGAGAAGAGTTCCAGTTTAACTTGATGTCCAAGACATGGAAATCAACTGGAACTAGGGCATTACCAATCTGCACCTCTG
>NC_027756.1:24636773-24643164 GCF_000695525.1 Brassica oleracea var. oleracea
TGTGGGAACTCAATACCCTTCACCGTGCATGGTATTGCAAATTGCCCTGGTTCACTCTTCTTCTTCAATGTAATCCTCATCCTCATCTTTTCTCTAGCTTCACAGAACATTCTCTTGATGTCTTCTTCTTTCTCTCTAGTTTCTCAGAAGAACATCCACAATCTATGGATATAATAAGCCTCTTGAGGAATCCTGAAGACTCTCTTTCGGAAATTTTCCTTTTCCTTTTCACTAGCCCCTCTCTTCAGATGTTTCGGCACTTTTTCCTTTCTTTTCCTTAGGGTTCTTCCACTAGGAACCCTATCCTCTTCCATTGGATCTTCTCCAACATCTGAAGGTGTCCTGATGGTCTCTGGTGGGTATTCTGAAGGTTTGGGTTTGGGCCTGAGTGCATTAAGTCGTGCAACATCTATCTTTGGCATCTGCACTCGGTAGGTAATAGGTGCTCGTTGATCGATAGGCATTGGAGGTTGTCGATCGATGGCGGCCTCTGAGTGTGGATCGATGTTGTTGTTAGCATGTCAATCGATTCGTACGTTAACTGGGTTGGGCGGATGTGGGTGTTTTGCTGCGAACTCCTCGTGGGTTAGAAGCTTCACGGCATTGCAAGACGCGGTTGACTCCGTAGGCGTCGTCGATCGATGCTCTGGAGTTCCTGTCGATCGATTTGGACTAGTGTATGTCGATTGATGTTCTAGGTTCTGCTTCGATCGACACCAGTGTGATCCACCGAAACTCATCAAACTTTCTACCTTGAAATCTCCTTCTTGCAGCTTCTCTTCCTTCACCACTTGCCAAAAATCGTCCTCAGTGATGGCATTCAAGTGGTGTTTCATCACATCATCCCCTACCCCTCTTGTTGAAGCTTCCTGCCTCTTAACAGCATCTCCTGTCTGCACAACTTGCATCTCCAACTTCTTCACATAAGTGCTCAAAGTCTCAAACTTTGTGATCAGGTCGGTGTAGACAGAATCAATCTTCCCATTGAAGTCCACTGTCATTTGCTGCTGTGCTTCAAGAACTCTATCAAGCATCTCTTCAATCTTGCTCTCTTGAGTAGGCGGCGGTGGCTTCTGGTAGTAGGAACTTCCATTATTCATGTTGTTACTGTAGTTGTTGTTGTTGGGTTTCTGGTATTGTGAAAGTTGGGTGAAATTAGTCCTATTTCCATAGGAGTTTCTGTTTCCACCCTGGTTTCCAAAACCTTGGAATCCAGTTCCACCAATCTAGTTCACCTCTTCTTTCTCTGCTCTACCTTCTATAGCTTCTGCATCCTCAACGAAGCTAACCTTCTTCCTGAGAAGCTTGTGAACAATATCAAGATTTGCCTTCACCTCATCCATCTGATCATTCCCAAGGATGGTGGCAGATCTCTTTCTCTCAAAGTCAGTGTTCTTGGTGTTGTTGCTAGATGCTAGGTTTTCAATAACCTTGACTGCCTCCTCTGGATTCCTGGTGTTGAAGTTTTCATTGCTGGAAGCATCAAGAGCTATCTAGTAGTGCACCGCGATGCCTCTGTAGAAAGTACAGAGCAGTTGTACTTCATTGAATCCATGGTGTGGACAGTCTCTCTGATAAGAATTGAATCTGAATGATTCTGCAGGCTCCTGAGTGAATGTAGCAATCTTGCTCCTCAAGTCTTCAGCACGCGCTTCATCAAAGAAATTTCATAAGAATGCATTCTTGATGTCGCTCCAGGATTTAAGAGATCCTGGTTGTAACTGCTTGAGCCAATGCAGAGCTTCTCCAGCAAGTGAGTAACTGAAGAGCTTGCATAACATGTAGTCCTCAGAGACTCCCTCGACTCTAATAGCAGAAATCAGATCCTCGAACCTTTCCAGATGGTCTATAGGATGCTCGTGGGATAATCCATGGTAGGGTAGCTGTCCCACAAGCGTGTAGTACTGCGCTATCAACTCAAAATCCCTCTCGATAGTGGGAGGACGAATGGCTGATCTGTTGGTGTAATATCGATCTGGACGGTTGTAGTCAGCCAACGTTTTGGGTTGCGCAGCCTCATCCACATGTAAAGTAGTACCTGTAGCATTAGCATCAGGCTCAGGGATTGCAGCCCCCTGAGCATCTATCCTTTGACCTGCTGCATTACGCAGATGACCCTCTTGGTCATACAGGTCTCCATTGTTATCTCGTACAAGTATCAAAGGAGCAACCATCTCTCGCGGCTCAACATCGATCGATGTCTGGGATGGAGTATCGATCGATGTCGGATGAAAGATGTTGGTCGACGGAAGGTGAGTGTTGTCGAACGACAGTGGTTAGCGAGTATCAGTCGACGGAACTAGTGTATGGGTCGACAGTGGTTGAGCAGAATCGAGTGACACACAAGTGTTGTTGTCGGTCGATGAGGAGCGCGCTTCCTTGTGGATCGAACGTTCCAAACTTGCAGGATCTGGTGAGAATAGCAGTTGAGTTTCCTGGTTGCTTCTGGTACTGCTGGGCATGTACCTGAAAATCCAAGAAAAAAATCTATGTCAGAAACTTAACAAAAATTAGATAAATAGGCGATCAAAGCTCCCCGGCAACGGCGCCAAATTTGATACCACTCAAATTACCCTAAGGAGTGATTTATACTCTCTCAAATAAGAGGTCGAGTTGTAGTACTTAGGGTTCGAATTCACAGGGAGTTCGGGTACATAAGAAATCTAATATGATTTGCTAAGCAAGATGGTTTTAGAGATTTAAATGTAAATTGCAGTTTAATATTGAACAAGTGTTTCTTCAATATTATTGGTTGAGGTTTTGGTGCTTAAAAAGGAAATAGTTAGACTTAGGGTTTTTATTTAGGAAACTTTGGATTATAATCCTACAGATGCCTAATGAGTTGCATGCATGATAATGTAAAGCTCAACTATTTAGTCAACAAGTCCATCAGCGTTCGCAGTGTTTAGACTTGTCTATTAACTAGATCTAATGATCTCAACTCTCGTTATTTTGATCAATAGAAAGTGTCGATCGATAATCCTATAGGGATATCTATCGATACAACTTTTGCTCCGTCGATCGATTATTCAAGTATGATATCGATCGACGCGCTCTAGTCAAGCTTTATGTGCGGGTTGAATTATAGCTTTCAAAGCTCACTAGACCAGCTCTCGCCTTGCTCATAGCAAGAAAAATAGTTCAATTAGAATGTTTTCACGATGATAATGAAGCTCTCGCTTTTATCAATCAATCCTAGGACAAGTTCTAGGTAGCTAATCTAGACACAGACATTAATGAACAATCCTAATGATGATTATCACAACTCAGCAATCTATAGTTGGGGCTAATCTCTCCTAACCTATTTAAACCCTAAAATCTAACAATGGAACTACTCAGACATGACTAAGCAATTGATAACAGCAATTAAGTATAAAACTTCATTAGAATAGTAAATGAATATTAATGGAGTTCCAATCACAAATTATAACTTTGGATCTTCTCTCCAATCTATAAAAATCCTAAAAACCTTTGCTGTAAAAATAATAAAACAAGAAAAGCACTCTTTGCCTCTAACATGGCCGCAAAGCTTATATAATTAGGGTAAAACTCGTCAGGGGAAATCTTGTAAAATGGTGAAGACTTGGGCTTCAAGTCGGTTGTGACCAAACGGGTTTTCTGCGCGCTTTCTGTCGATCGATACACTGATGTGAGTATCGATCGATTATTCATCTCCAGTATCGACCGATGGTCGAGCTCGATGGTCATCTCGGGTGCTTGCTCCAAAAATCTCCAAAATGCTCCAAAATCATCACTTATCTCCAAAACACTGTTGATCTTGTAAATATAATAAATAGACTCTATTATATAATAATTGTTCGTAAAAACACCTATACACTATGGATGAAAATGGGTCAAATCCATAGTCTATCAATGGCGCTGAGCCTCGACCTGCTCGGCGAAAGAAGAGAGGCCGCTCGGCTAAGAAACTGGTCCTACCAGAAAGACGTTGCTAGGACGTACAACAAGAAAGTCAGAACCAGGACCTTCCAGCAAGGAGATTGGGTTCTACGACGAGCAGAAAAAACAACGGGGAAACTCACCCCCGGGTGGGAAGGACCCTATAAGGTCATCGAGGTGCGGAGAGCAGGCGCCTACAGGCTGTAAGATAGCAAAGGTAAAATACAACCTAGCTGCTGGAACGCCCGACACCTCAGAGCCTATCATTTTTAATACGGTCTCCGGATCATGATTTCTATACTACTATATACTATTTAAGCATTATGATTTCCTACTCCAATGTATGATAAACGTCTCCGGACAAAGCTTAAAATAAAATAGTTCCGACTATAAAGGCAGAGGGGAAATCATTATACTTAAAGAGGCATACGAGCTGGATCAGGTCTCCAGAGACCTCCGATCCTGGCTAACCCTTGCAAAAAGTGGCACGCCCACAAATTAAAAACGGGTATGAGACATAAAGCAGGAATGGGCATGCACAAGCCTGAGTATGCTGTCAAAACTACCTAAAATCCCTGTGCAGCCTAAGGTGCATCGGGGTCCCTAGAGTACCAATGTGAAAAGTACTTGCATTAAAACGCTACGAGCTACACAATACAGGGAACACATGGTATATTTATTGCATAAGTACTGTGAAATACATGGAGAAATCAAAATCCTGATTCTCCAGACGTGGAAAGAAGCGAAACCTAGCACTTGGGTCATAACACCCACACCAGCACCCTCTAAAGCTTGTCAGTGACTTCCTGCAGAAGTAGAATATAACATAGGATCTCGATAGCGGCCAGCTTCCGAGCGGCAGAATGCGAAATCCAAATAGGTACCGGAAGTAGCCTTGCCTAGGAAGGCGGAGTACGGTCCCTGCAAAAAACAAAATATTCCGGGTTCCCAAGGAACTCCGGGCCCTTATGCAAGCCCCCGATCTAAAGAGGAAACCCAAGGTTTCCCATATGATTTCGGGTCCTATGTACAAAATCTAAGGAAGCACCTCCGGGTTCCAATCAAAGATATCAGGATCTAAGGAAGAACCTTCGGGTTCCTATGTGGCCTCAGGGTTCCAAAGATAAAAGGCGCATCAAGGTCATTACAACTTCAAAGAACCTTCGGGTTCCAGTCAAAGATCTCCGGATCTAAGGAAGAGACCACTGGGTTCTTATACAGGCTCAGAGGCCTAATATGATTTTAGAATGAGGATAGAAGCCCTGTGCAGCCTAGGGCGCATCGGGGTCATCACATCCCTAAGAACCTCCGGTTTCCCATGCAACCTCAGGCTCTAAATACAAACCTCTGGGTCCCGATACGATCTCTGGATCTAGCGGAAAACCATGTACTCTTACACGACCTCAGGGTCTAATCACGATCTCAAAAGCCTCTGGGTTCCAACCATGATCTCCAGATCTATCAAAGAATCTCCGGGTTCCTATACCGCCTACAGGCTCCAGTTATGATCCCAGGATCTAAACAAAGACCTCTGGGTCCCAAATAAAACCTCACGGTCTAAGGAAACCTCCGGGTCCCGAATACGATCTCATGATTCAAAGATAACCTCCGGGCTCCTCGACAACCTCTGGGTCCCCAGACGACCCTTGGGTCCTCACATAACCTCCGGGTTACGAGATCAGTCTCCAGACTCTAAGAGTCCATACTTTAGCTCGAAACCTCCAGGTTTATCGCTCATCTCCCTAACCTATGAAAAGAGAGGCATCATAGACTACATAGTTCCACTTCGATCGTAAAACAGGCGGAAGGACATCCTCTTAAAAAAGAAACATGCAAAAAAACTACTTTCAGAAGCATGTGAAGCAACAGGAAGGAGTCGATAAAGAGGAAAAAACTATGAAGCATCATTAATTGAAAAGTCAAAGGGGGCTACAAAGAGCCTTTATTAAAAAAAACATGCTATCAGAAGCATGCGAAGCAACAGGAAGGAGTCTCAAAACAAAGAAAGGAATAATTTAAAAAGAAGGCTCCTCCGAGAATCGCGACCCCACAACAAATCTCGGGGTGGCAGCCTGGGAGAAGCTCCCGACTGATGGCTGACCCCTCTGGATAGGAAATAATGACGCCGATACGCTTCTTCTGGATTCGAATGTTCCACACGCTTCTCCAGCCATTCCTTCATGAGCTCCCATCTAGCCGAGGCTTTCACTTGTTGAACAAGTAGATCCCGACGAGCCACGATGTCCTACAACTGGCCACGAAGAAGGAATACCTCGCCGATCAATCTCCGGTGAGCATCCACCAAAGGGTCACGGTCATGCCCGACCTCAACACTTGTTGATGAGGTGGAAGATGGACCATTAGACGATAGAGCAGCCCTCGCCAATCTGGGCGGAGGAGTGTAAGAAGGACGCTGCTTCCGCGCTTTAGCCTTCTGATACTCGTCATAGACAACCGATACCGGGAGCCTCGCCACGTTCCGTGGAAATAG
>NC_027756.1:24643457-24665158 GCF_000695525.1 Brassica oleracea var. oleracea
TGTTCATCAGAGGAGCAAAGTAATAAGAGTATAAAATCTCATGCACCCCGAAAGAAAATCCATGGAGTTTACCAAGTATTTGGATGGCCATTAAAGTCCTCCAGGTTAAAGGAGTAAGTTGAGAAGGACAGAAACCAAAGAATGACGATACTTCGCCTATAAGAGAAGGGATAACGCCCCGGAAGCCTGCTTCCAGATATGCCTCATAGACAACTACCTCACCCGCTCCCCCATCTGGAGCGCGTTTGAAATCAGTCGGACTCCTCATCCCCACTGAAGGATGAATCGCATACTTCCTCCTCATGTTAGCCAAGTCTCCCTCTCGGATCTCAGAATGGGGACCATCGTCGAAAAAACAAGAACGGAGCCTTCTCAGGGGCGGCATCGGAACCGCTTCACTATCAGCCTCCGGAATGCCTCCTCAAGAGGAAACATGGGATGAGAAAGGATCAGTGAAAGGACGACGCGGCCTTGGATGACCACCAATCATTGAGGACGGAAACATGTGCAACTCGGGATTCATCTTTCTCAACGAGGAATCAGTGCAAGAGTTGGGTTGAGGCCAGTTAGGGGATATCACGAGTCCTTATATACGTCTGGATCATTCCTTTTCGCGTGATTAGAAAAGGAAATAGGGATATTTCCAAATATCCTGAAGAATCCCTGGCATAAAAGATAAGCAGCAAAAAGGGAAGTCCTTCCTACAAAAAGGAAATTTTCGAGATACACGCTTTTGAAGAATAAGAAGAGCATCTAGTGTCATCGACCGAACTAGCACCAGCCTCTTGGTCTATCCCCACACATCAACATATAAGCTCCTCCTGAGGAAACATCAGAGCTCCAGGCTCCGCCGTCTCTGAGATGCCATCAGAAGCGTAGAGCTTGTTCATCTCCGACAAGAACTCAGCAGTTCAATAGCGCCAGACCCCGGTCTGGAGTAAGGGAACCAGTCCTCCCACGGGTTCAGAGTATGGTTCCGGCCTGAGTGGAACCCGGGATCGCAGGATTACAAGAGAGATGTCCTGCCTAAGGGAAGCCTGCTGAGAAAGAGCAACTCCGGTTGACTTGAGTGCATGGGTTATTGTACCTCGAGGAATAAGGGGCAAACTATTGGGGAAAAATACTTAGGTATTAAATTCCTCCAGACCCTAGGCAGGACACCGGCCTTTGGGTCCCCGCTAGGAAGCAGCCCGATTCCCCGCTATGAAGTATTTCGGGCCCGGTCCCAGGGACCGCCCCCTTCCCCCAGGAAAAGGAAAACTTTTGATAAGGAAAATCTTCCATATTTCCGAATATGGAAGAGTTAAACCTACTCCAACCGACTAAGGCCCGCCATAAGAAGACTAATAAATGGAAACTAAACCCTAAAGCAAGGGATCGACACTTCGAGACTTAGAGATTCGAGCTAGGCGGCTAGAACTAGGGTTCTTATTCAAAACTATTGTAGTTCCAGCTCTTTGATGTAATAAAACGTCTCTTTCTTCTTTCTTACTTGCAAATCAATACAGCTACCCACAAAATCTTAGCCTTGGCCATCGTTCTATGGTACTCACAAAGATCCTACACAAAAATCCCCTAACAATTATATCAAAGAGCTGCAACTATAAAAAATTTTGAGTAAGAACCCTAGTTCTAACCGCCTAGCTCTAATCTCTAAGCCTCGAAGTGTCGATCCCTTGCTCTAGGGTTTAGGCTCCCCTTATATAGTTGTTTTAGGTCGGCCTTAGTCGGTTGGAGTAGGTTAAACTCTTCCATATTCGGAAATATGGAAGGTCCACTCTATCGGAAGTTTTCCTTTTTCCCGGAGGAAGGGGGTGGTCCCTTCGACCGGACCCGGAGTACTTCCTAGCGGGGACCCGGGGCGTCTCCTACCGGGGACCCTGAGGTCGGTGTCCTGCCTAGGGTCTGAAGGAATGCTAAACCTGAGTATTTTCCCCAACACCTGCTACCAGACTACTTTGAAGGGAAAGACCAAGGTCTGATAGCAATTATAGAGCAAACCTCCGACTCATCACAATGACGAACCGGAGGTCGAAGAAATGGACGACGTGCGATTGATCGAAGAGGACCAGACCCGACATCTCAAGGTCGGCTACAAGCTGACCGACGGATTAAGACCATCTCCAATGTATTTCTCTATTTTTTCCTCTAAAATAGGGAAACTCTATAAAAGAGATGAGTTTGTCGCCAATGTATTCCCATATTTCCGAATATGGAAGAGTTAAACCTACTCCAACCGACTAAGGCCCGCCATAAGAAGACTAATAAATGGAAACTAAACCCTAAAGCAAGGGATCGACACTTCGAGACTTAGAGATTCGAGCTAGGCGGCTAGAACTAGGGTTCTTATTCAAAACTATTGTAGTTCCAGCTCTTTGATGTAATAAAACGTCTCTTTCTTCTTTCTTACTTGCAAATCAATACAGCTACCCACAAAATCTTAGCCTTGGCCATCGTTCTATGGTACTCACAAAGATCCTACACAAAAATCCCCTAACAATTATATCAAAGAGCTGCAACTATAAAAAATTTTGAGTAAGAACCCTAGTTCTAACCGCCTAGCTCTAATCTCTAAGCCTCGAAGTGTCGATCCCTTGCTCTAGGGTTTAGGCTCCCCTTATATAGTTGTTTTAGGTCGGCCTTAGTCGGTTGGAGTAGGTTAAACTCTTCCATATTCGGAAATATGGAAGGTCCACTCTATCGGAAGTTTTCCTTTTTCCCGGAGGAAGGGGGTGGTCCCTTCGACCGGACCCGGAGTACTTCCTAGCGGGGACCCGGGGCGTCTCCTACCGGGGACCCTGAGGTCGGTGTCCTGCCTAGGGTCTGAAGGAATGCTAAACCTGAGTATTTTCCCCAACACCTGCTACCAGACTACTTTGAAGGGAAAGACCAAGGTCTGATAGCAATTATAGAGCAAACCTCCGACTCATCACAATGACGAACCGGAGGTCGAAGAAATGGACGACGTGCGATTGATCGAAGAGGACCAGACCCGACATCTCAAGGTCGGCTACAAGCTGACCGACGGATTAAGACCATCTCCAATGTATTTCTCTATTTTTTCCTCTAAAATAGGGAAACTCTATAAAAGAGATGAGTTTGTCGCCAATGTATTCCTCTATTTCTTCCTCTAAAAAGGAATATTCTTGATATATTCTTTTCTAATTTTACAAATAGTACCTTTTATTTGTGAAAGTTGAAAACCAACCCAATTTAATGTAACATTCATAAAATTATGATATTATTTACACATAATATTTTTATAGAAACTATTATGTAAATAAAAAGTATGATTATATATTTATATAAACAATAAATTTTCACTAAAAATATTTATTTTGGTTATAATTGTTAAAGTAAATAGTTAAAGGATCATTTTGTAAATAAAAAAGTATGCCTCTATTATAGAGGAATGCTATTTCTTCCTCTAAATATAGAGGTGAAAATAGCAATCTCTATTTTAGAGGAAGAAATAGAGTAGGGTTGGAGTGATTTTATCTCAAAATGCTATTATAGAGGCAAATATAGAGGTGGGTTGGAGATGCTCTAAGGAGGATGTTAATAGACTTCCTCAAATCTAACTTCGACTGCTTCGCTTGGTCCCACGCAGATATGTCCGGGATCGATCCGGAGATCATCATGCACAAGCTGCAGGTGGATCCCCTACATCAACCCGTTAGACAAAAGAGGAGAAAATTTGCTCTCGAAAGGGACGCTGTCATCAACGATGAAGTCAAAAGCCTGCTTGGCGCAGGGTTCATTCGCGAGGTACAGTACCCGAAATGGTAAGCCAACGTGGTCGTAATCATAAAGACGAATGGGAAGTGGAGAGTCTGCATAGACTTCACAGACCTCAACAAGTCCTGCCCAAAGGACCCCTTCCCTCTGCCTCACATCGACAACCTGGTCGATGCCAAAGCCAGGCATCAGCTGATGAGTTTCATGGATGCGTTCTCCGGCTACAATCAAATACTCATGCATTTGGAAGACCAGGAGAAGACGTCCTTCATGACATCCAGAGGGATCTATTGCTACAAAGTTATGCCCTCTGGCCTAAAGAACGCGGGATCAACCTACTAACGGCTGGTGAACATGATGTTTGCGGACCAGATAGGGCGAACCATGGAGGTCTACATCGATGACATGCTGGTCAAATTCCTAGAGGCCAAAGACCACATATCTCATCTGCAACAAGCCTTCTCCACTCTACGGAAATACAACATGAAGCTCAACCCAGCTAAGTTCTCACCGAGGTACATTGTAACCCACCGGGGCATTGAAGCCAACCCGGAGCAAATTAGGGACATTCATTCGATCCCTTCCCCGAAGAATGCCAAGGAGGTCCAAAAGCTAGCGGAAAGGATGGCAGCCCTGAGCAGGTTCATCTCCAGGCTCTCTGACAAATCACACGCCTTCTTTGGAACCCTTAAAAACCCAAAGGATTTTCAATGGACGGAAGAGTGCGAGTCCGCTCTCCATGAACTAAAGGCATATCTCACCACTCCTCCTCTCCTATCCAAGCCACTGCTCGGCGAGGTCCTGCTGCTATAACTAGCAGTTTCGGAGCATGCTGTAAGCGCCGTCCTAGTGCGCGAGGAAGGAAGCAAGAAGCTACCAATCTACTACGTAAGTAAGGCTCAACTGGATGCTGAAACCCGCTACAGCCATCTAGAGAAGCTGGCCTTAGCTCTGATAGTCGCCGCCCGCAAGCTGCGGCCCTACTTTCAGGCTCACCCAATCGTGGTCGTCACCTCCTTCCCCATAAAATTGGTTCTCCACAAGCCTGAAGTCTCAGCTGTGGAACTAGGGGGGAATTTGATGTAATTTTTCGACCAGCCACAGCTATAAAGTCACAGGTCCTGCCTGACTTTGTGACCGAATTTTCCCCTACCTTGCTCTCAGCTCTGGACCAACAAGTACGCCTCCAAAGCGAAACAAAGGAAGAGGGGGAATGGGTCCTACATGTTAATGGGTCCTACATGTTAATGGGTCCTACATGTTAATGGGTCCATCAACACTTGAGCAGCCGGGATCGGAATAGTGCTTACCTCGCCGAGAGGAAACACGGCCTCAAGGGCCGTGAGGTGCAACTTCAAAGCAACCAAGTGCAGAGACAATACCAAGCAAAGGAAAATAGCATGATCCAGTATCTGGCGGTCGCCCAACGACTCATCAAAAAATTCAAGAGTTGCAAGCTCACTCAAATCCCTAGGGAGCAGAACTCGCAAGCCGATTCTCTGGCTAATCTGGGGTCCGCCCTCGAAACTAACAGCCAGATGAGCATCCCATTGCTCGTGCTTCAATGGCCAGCCACCCTGGAGGAACTCCAATCCGAAACAGGCTCCGCTATCGAAGAGGGAAAAACCTAGAAGACCCCCCTAGTCCGGTACCTAGAGAATGACATTCTCCCGGAAGATCGCAAGGAGGCCAGAAAAATCAAGAAGCAAGCCACAAGATATTGTATCTCCCAGGAGAAGCTATACAGGAGATCCCGACAGATTACAAGAACAATCTCCAGACTCCAAGAGTCCATATTTTATCTCGAAACCTCTGGTTTTATAGCCCATCTCCCGGGATCCTACTATTCAACAAACGAAAAGAGAGGGACCATGGACTGCCAAGTCCCACCTCGATCGGGAAATAGGCGGAAGGGTATCTTCTCAAGAAGAAACATGCAAAAAACTACTATCAGGAGCATGAGAAGGAACATGAAGGAGTGAATAAAGGGGAAAAACTATGAAGCATCATTATTCATAAAATCAAAGGGGGCTACAAAGAGCCTTTATTCAAAAAGCAACAAAAACCAGAGTCTCAAAAGATAAAGAAAAGAATCATTCAGAAAGAAGGCTCCTCCGGAATCGCGACCCTACAATGGATATCGGGGTTGCAGCCTGGGAGAAGCTCCCCGACTGATGGTTGATTCCTCCGGAT
Organism: Brassica oleracea var. oleracea; assembly: GCF_000695525.1. Taxonomy (NCBI): domain Eukaryota; kingdom Viridiplantae; phylum Streptophyta; class Magnoliopsida; order Brassicales; family Brassicaceae; genus Brassica; species Brassica oleracea. Next base: position 24,649,389 of record NC_027756.1, read on the forward strand.
AGGAACAGATGACGACGATACTCTTTTTCCGGATTCCAATATTCCACACGCGTCTCCAGCCATTCCTTCATGAGCTCCCATCGAGCTGAGGCTTTCACTTTCTGAACTAGTAGATCCCGGCGAGCCATCATGTCTTGCACCTGGCTACGAAGAAGGAATACCTCGCCGATCAATCTCCGCTGAGCATCCACCGAAGGGTCACGGTTAGGCATAACCTCAGCACTTGTCAATGAGGTAGAAGACATGCCATTAGCCGATAAAGCAGCCCTCGCTAGTCTTGGTGGAGGAGTGTAAGAAAGACGCCACTTCCGCGCTATAGCCTTCTGATACTTGTCATAGACAACCGATACCGGGAGCCTCACCACGTTCCCTGGAAAATACTTTGTGAGAAATAAACGAGACAAAGTCTTACCGGATAAAAAGGGAAAGCTTACCCCAAACACGACTATGACGCAAGGCTTCCCTGCTCACTAGAAAGGTCACCCATCGAAATCGTCGAGGAACTCCCATTATAAACTTCGCTACTGCTTCTCCAGCAAAGGAAACCCGGCGGGACACATCTGACAAAGCAAGAGCTAAAACATCAAAATCGGGCTCCCAAAGGAATGATAAAACTCAAAGCCCAAAGGAGAACTTACCAACGGTACGCCAAGACGTAGGATAACCAACCGGCTCTTGGATCTTCACGAACACGTACCGGCTGTTCCAACCGTCCCCGAAGGGGTAATTGCCCCTGACACCCCTCGAAGGTTCCTCGACCAGAAGGGTGCCATCACGGGATCAAAGGTGATAGAAACCTACTTTGTTCATCAGAGGAACAAAGTAATAAGAGTATAAAATCTCATGCACCTCGACAGAAAATCCATGGAGTTCCCCAAGTACTTGGATGGCCATTAAATTCCTCCAGGTTAGAGGAGTAAGTTGAGATGGACAGAAACCAAAGAAAGACAATACTTCGCCTATAAGAGAAGGGATAACGCCCTGGAAGCCTGCTTCCAGATATGCCTCTAGACAGCTACCTCATCCGCTCCCCCATCTGGAGCGCGTTCGAACTCAGTCGGACTCCTCATCCCCACTGAAGGATGAATCGCATAATTTCTCCTCATGTTAGCCAAGTCTCCCTCTCGGATCTTCGAACGGGGACCATTGTCTAAAAAAACAAGAACGGAGCCTTCTCAGGGGCGCCATTGGAACCGCTTCACTATCAGCCTCCGGGTTGTCTCCCAAGAGGGAACAGGGGATGAGAAAGGATCGGTGAAAGGACGATTGATATCACTCAAATTACCCTAAAGGAGTGAATTACTCTCTCAAATAAGAGGTTCAGATGTTGTACTTAGGGATCGAATCCACAGAGACTCTAGGATTACACAATAGATTTATAGTATTTGAATTAAGGCTAGATTAAATGATTTATAGGTTTTAAAGCAGTAAATGAATTGGTGAGCAAAATAATTGCTTGATTGATTTGATTTGAGGTTGTTAACAGTTGGGAGAAATAGCTAGATTCATGTATGTTCTCAGGTATGATAAGTAATACATAAAGTGGTTTTTAGGGATTTATTGATATTAATTGTTCTTGAATTCAAACTAAGATATAATCAATCTGATTATCTAATCTGGATCTCGGATTTCAACTCTCGTATGTTAATCACGAGAAAGTGTGGATCGATAATTCGTTACGAATATCGATCGATACACCTTACAAAATATTGATCGACAGGGCTATCGCTGCGTCGATCGATACTTCTTCCAGAAAGCTTTAAGGATGGGTTTGATTTATATTCTCTAACTCACTAGACCAACTCTCGTCTGTATCTAGTCAGTTAGATCATACTAGTTAACTTCAGGTATTGAGTCAAGCAATGGCTTGATATCAATTAATCCTAAGATCTAAGTTTAAAGGGTGATCAATCCTAAACTTTGCTTTAAACACAACTAGATGAAGAACTATATTTCTAAACACCCTAACAATTGTTGTTGTCAGTAATACATTTATTAACCTAGTGAGAAACCTAAATCTACCAGTAAGGATGACTCAGACATATTCATGGAACACATAGTTATGATGGTCACATAGAGTAAGAAACAAAATGAACGAAAGCAAGGCAGTTCAAGATCTTCTCTATTTTTCAGTGTTGATCTCTCTCTCCAATTCTAAGCTCTCCCCTTTCAATTGTGGCTTCTTGCTTCCTCCAAATTAGGTCTAAAATGGTCTTTAGGTAAGTCTGTCTCTAAAATGATACAAACCCCTAATAAATAGCCTAACAGGCGGCCAGGGACTTAAAATGTAATTATTGAAACTTTTTGTGAAACTTGAAATCTCCTAATTTGTCATTAAATATCGGGTGGCTTCGCTGTCGATCGATGAGAAGAGATCAACATCGATCGATATTTGTTGGCAACCGTCGGTCGATATATCTTGGTAACCGTCAACCATCTCCTAATTCCAGCAAAGCTCAAAAGATCTCCAAATAGCTCCAAATACATGATTTCCTTCAAGTTAGTACCTGAACCTGTAATTACTCGAAATAGACTCTATTTAATAGTAAATATATCTTAAAACACTTATAAACCATGGCTAATAATGGGTAAAATCCATGGTCTATCAACTTCCCCAGACTTACTCTTTTGCTTATCCTCAAGCAAAACAAACAGGCAGTCTCTCTGAAAGAGGTTTGAAAACAATAGGGACTCACATGATTTAAAACTTAGAATCATCACCTTTTCAATATTGTAATCCACATCTAAGAGGTCCTAATCACAAAAGTACTTCATACCATATCCTAGCTTAGCAGCCAAATTCATCTAGCCAACAACATAGCAAATCTTGTCTAACATTTCCCTCTACCAACCTCATTTCTTAGCATAAATAAAAGTGTAGGCTTTACCTTGGGAGTATCGATCACAGGATGCAAGGAATTTCAGACAAGTATCTGGACCTGCAGGTAAACATTAGTTCCTATCACCTCTCTCTACTAATTTCTCTCCTAGTCAAAGTCTGCTTATATTTGCAAGATCATTGACCAAGATTGGATATGCTTCCATGAATCAAGCCTTAATGGTGGCCGCCACCAAGTTCTGTTCACTTCTTTTTGACCTATATCCTAGGATTATTTGTGAAGCAAACCTTAATAGTTGTAGCCACCAAGTCCTGTTCTAATCCTTTACCTATAGAATTCATATGAAGTAAGCTTTAATGGTTGTAGCCACCAATTTCTGTTCGAATTCCTTCCTAAATAAATCTCTAATATATAAATAAATAAATATATATATATATATATATATATTTTTTTTTCTTATATCTAAATTTCGAAAATAGAGAGAGAGGGTGATAAATCTATCTACGCAAGGCTTTACCTTCCAGACTTGTTTAAAGAATCCGATCCCATGTATACCAAGCCCCAAGACAAGCAGTTGTGTCACGTTTAGTGTTGGAGGTCCGCTTTGGTTCCTTCAAACAATCTCAGCAAGTGTAACATAGTTGACATGTTAATCTACTTTATTATCTTAAGTACTATCTGCAATCAGTAAGTCTAGAATGGTGCTAAAGAGTGGTTAGATAACAAGCAAAAAATCTAATAAGTTCATTATCGCTTTCTTGACTCAATAAAAACTTTATATTTAAAAATATTTTTTAAAATTCATGAATAAACTAATGTCAGTGAGTACCTCCCCCAGACTTAAATTTCACTGTCCCCAGTGATATTCAGTCGAAGATTGGTTGGGTAGAGAATGAATAATAAGTACTAAGTTGGATGTTAGACAAGAGAGAAGAATGTTCGTACCCCTCTGTCTCGAGCGTCGATCGATATACACAACACTTTATCGATCAATATAAGCGCAACACCGTCGATCGACCAAAGTACCTCTTCGTCGATCGATAGCGCAGAAACAGAAGATTTATGTGCTAGCCGCAGCGTATCAAGGTGTCTATCTCATCATAGAATCATTATCAGTCAGTTATGTTAGCTCTGTCAGACAATCCAAACACATGCAAGGTTAGCAAAATAGATAAACACCAGTCATAACATAGAATAATAAGTTCGAAAGCAAATCCTAATAGTGCGCAAGTAAAAGAAAACATAAGTAGATAAGGATAGAAATATGAGGACTAGTCCTCATCAATGGTGTCGTCGCAGGAGGTGCCTCTGCGCTGGCGTGATGGTCCTGCTGCTAGCGGTGAGCTGGCTCGCACACTCCTCCTACTCGAACAACGACATCTCAATACTCTAGCCCAGATAGCAGTGAGAGCATTGACTACGACGCGCTAAAAATCTCCCTCAGGGCGTGTAGACATGTCTGGCATTGGTGGGAATGGTGGGAGTTCGGCCTCGGGCTGATGTGGCTGAGGTCCTCCAGGTCGCTGGATCGTGTAGCAGCGCGGCATGGTCGCTGGGGCTCAGAGGAGGCGTGGGTCAGGGCGGAACTGAATGCTGGTAAGGCCATGGTCGAAATCCGTGAGTGTATGAAGTGGCAGCCTCACCAAGTGCGTGTCATTCTCATCCCTGAAGCACCAGTCGCGGTTTTCCTTGAGCCACTGGAAGCTAGTGAGATGCGCTGCATCCATGTAGACGATCCGGTCATCCATCTCAGCATCGTCTAACAGAACTCCGCTATGTATGAAAATCAGGGTAAGCAGGCTCCCGATCGTCTCCTTCTTCCTTCCCTTTGACTGGAACAGCTTCATCTTGATCTTGACCAGATGCTCAGCAAATACGGCTCCAATGTTGGGCCACACGTCGTCTGTGGGCTCCTCGATGTCCTCCATGTGAACCAAACCCCTCACCGCGTAATTGACCATTGTGAGCTCCTGCACCCGAACCTTACTAGGTTCCATCTTGCACAACAGAGTGTTGGCAAGGACCTTCATAAAGTAGCGCAGAGTCGGGTGACGGATGTCTGTCTGAAGAGTCTTGGCGGAGTAGAAGAAGCCGGTGGCTATGTGCCCCAAAATGTCGAGATCCCTGCGAAATCGGGTACGAAGGCGTGCTGACGCTCGTTCTCGAACCCATAGATAGTGCAGAGGGTCGAGAGAAGGACTCTGTAGCGGATCCCGCAAATAAAGAAGGTCAAAACACCCTCGTTAGCTCTCTTTTCGCTCTCGTGGGCATAGTAGACGTTCACCGAGGCCATGAACTCACGGACCAGCCCTGGGTAGAGAACGTTTGGGTTAGTGGCCATGTTCCCCATACCCAGCTCCTCGAACAAGTCCTCGAGGTCCGATTTGATGCCCAAAGCCCGGATCACGTCTGGATCGACAAACCGCGTCGGCTCGATGGAGACTTTCAGCCACTCATTGTAGAATATGCTGTCATAGTCGTCCCAAGTGTCCTCGATCGCATGGTTTCTACATGCCGAGCTCTTCGCCGCTTTGTGTGTGTCCTCGAAGTGGTCAAAGAGCCGAATAGGTTCATCTTCGCGCTGGTGTGGCCAAGGTTGCTGGTCGCGAACCGTTGGTAGTGGCGGAGCTGTGCTACTGCCGCCTACGTCAAACCTCCGCTTTGTCCTCCTTTCATACATCTGCAACCAAAACCATAACAAAAATAGGAATTCAGTTCGGTGCAATATCGATCGATGCTAACTGGTCGATGTCGATCGATATTCGTTTGTGACAATCGATCGATGAAAGTTGTGTATCATCAGTCGATTTCACCTTCGCGGAAACCTGGAAAAACCCATTGATGCAAATTTGATTTGCATGACACATATAATATGTTTAAATCGATCAGTGATCCCTATTCTAACACTTAGGTAGCTTAATTTGATCTATAAAGGCCCGAAAATCCTGGTTCTAACTCATTCTCTATTTCAAACTTAGCAAGAACAAAAATTTAGAAAATTTCATGTTCATACCATGATGATGCGTGAGTTAAGCGATCTAAGAGGATAGAGGGTTGAAAATCGAGTGGATTGAGCGAAAGAATCGTTGGATTTGGCCGAAAAACGAGAGAGAAAAGAGATGGGAGAGTTTTCGTAGGGTTTCCGGGTTTGTGATCAGAATTAGAGCGTTCACAACAGTGAAAGGACCTGACCAACGAGATCGGAGTTTTCCGGGAAAATACGTTAGCCGAAAGTTATATAGCACCACCTGATCATTTGGTTCAAATTGTTTGGAAATAATTTTTTTATCATTATATGCTTTCATTTTTTCTCCTTTCGGCAGCTTGTTTGATGTCGAAATTTAATAATTTAATAGCCAAGGCTGCCTTGTGTTCCAGCTCAACTGGTAAGTGACATGATTTTCCATATAGCAGGTGAAATGGGGTGGTTCCTAAAGGAGTTTTGAAGGCAGTTCGGTAAGCCCAGAGTGCATTGTCCAACTTTCTAGACCAATCTTTTCTAGATGTTCCCACAGTCTTTTCTAAGATTTCTTTGATCTGTCGATTTGAGACTTCTACCTGCCCGCTCATTTTCGGGTGGTAGGGTGTTGCAACTCTATGGTGCACTCTGTTCTTACGAAGTAATCCTTCAAAAACTTTGTTAATGAAATGGGATCCACCGTCACTTATGACTATTCGGGGAATTCCGAATCTCGGGAAGATAATGCTTTTGGAAAAATTTGATAACTACGGATGCGTCGTTTGTTGGGGAAGCTACCACCTCGACCCATTTTGACACAATTAACAGCGACTAGGATGTATTTGTTCCCGTAAGAAGAAGGGAAAGGACCCATGGAATCTAGTCCCCAACAGTCGAATACTTCTACTTCTAGAATAGATTTATGTTCCATTTCATGTCTTTTACTGATTTTTCCCCTTCGTTGACATCTGTCGCATTGTGCTTTGAATGCATGAGCATCACGAAACATAGTTAGCCACCAGAATCTTGCCTGAAGAATTTTTGATACCGTTTTAATGGTTGCAAAATGTCCAACGTAATCTGATCCATGGCATTGGAATAAAATATCGGGGATTTCAGTTTCGACGACGCAGCGTCTATACATCCTGTCAGTGTAGTGTTTGTAGAGATATGGTTCGTCCCAATGATATCTTCTAACTTCTCTCAAAAACTTTTTCCTTGTATAACCTCTCAACTCTTCGGGTTTTATCTTAGCAGCTAGATAGTTCACTATATCAGCGTACCAAGGTCTGGTCTTTGGACTTTTTCCGACTGCGTGCACTTCCCGATGCAGACTTTCGTCTACGGGGGAATCATTGTCAGGGTGCAGCTTGTTAAACGCGATGTTTACTTGTATATCGAAGGTGAGGGTTATAGGATTTATTTCTTTATTTGGATAATCTGGAGTATTGATCGACATACCGTTGTCGATATCGATCGACATAGCGTTGTCGATATCGATCGACATAGCGTTGTTGATATCGATCGAAATTGCATCGCTGTCATCAAACGACAGTTCCTTGGAAGTGAGACATACATTTCCGATGAATGAATCCGTCTGGTAAACATTTTCTGTTGGCAAGAAATCATCGATAGGAACATCATCTTCTATTCGTATTTAGGAAAGATGATCTTCAACTCCGTTTTCTACTCCTTTTTTATCTTTAATCTCGATATCAAATTCTTGGAGTAGAAGGATCCATCGCAGGAGTCGTGGTTTCGCATCTTTCTTTTGCATTAAATATTTGATCGCAGCGTGGTCAGTATGAACGATGACGCGCGAGCCAACCAGGTATTGGCGAAACTTTTCAAATGCATAAACTACAGCAAGCAGTTCTTTTTCTGTTGTTGCGTAATTCCTTTGTGCCTCGTCGAGTGTTCGACTGGCGTAGTAAACTTCATGTAGCTTTTTGTCTTTCCTTTGGCCTAGAATTGCTCCTACAGCGAAATCGCTCGCATTGCACATAATTTCAAAGGAAAGATTCCAGTCAGGTGCTTGTACAATGGGGAAAGTTATCAGGGCTTTCTTTATCTCCTCAAAAGATTTTACGCATTCTGGTGTGAAGTCGAATTTAACTTCTTTACATAGGAGAGGGTGAGAGGTGTAGCGATTTTGCTAAAATCTTGTATGAACCTCCTGTAGAATCCGGCATGCCCGAGAAATCTTCTCACGTCTTTTACGTTCGTGGGTGCAGGCAGGCCGGTCATTACCCCAATCTTTGCCCGTTCTACTTCTATACCAGCAGCGGACACTTTATGTCCTAGGACGATTCCATCGTTAACCATAAAGTGGCATTTTTTCCTATTAGAACGAAGTTCTTTTCTTCACATCTTGCCAAAACTTTATATAGGTTATCGAGACAGTTTTTGAAACTGGATCCATACACAGAGAAATCCTCCATAAAAACTTCTATGAAGTACTCAATCATGTCTGTGAAGATTGACATCATGCAACGTTGGAAAGTGGCGGGAACAATACAAAGACCGAAAGGCATTCTGCGGTATGCGAATGTTCCATAAAGGCATGTAAAAGTTGTCTTTTCTTGATCGCCAGGATGTATAGGGATTTCGATAAATATGGAGTAACCGTCAAGAAAACAATAATATTGGTGATTTGCCAATCTTTCTAACATTTGATCAATGAAGGGCAAAGGGAAGTGATCTTTCCTTGTGGCAGCGTTCAACTTCCTATAGTCGATACACATCCGATGTCCGGTGACAGTTCGCGTTGGGATGAGTTTGTTTTTATCATTCTTTACCACAGTGATTCCGCCGTTTTTTGGTACGACATACACGGGGCTAACCCAATTGCTATCCGAAATCGGGTAAATGACACCGGCATCTAGAAGTTTGATTATTTCCTTTTTAACAACTTCTTTCATGTTTGGGTTTAGCCGCCTTTGGTGTTCCACTGACGATTTTGAATCTTCTTCTAGGTGAATCTGGTGCATGCACAAATCTGGAGAGATACCAGGAATATCATCGAGAGAGTATCCGAGGGCTTTCCAATATTTTCGCAGCTTGTTTAATAATAACACAAGTTCTCCGTTGGTACGGTTGGCGTTCACGATAACGGGGTATGAATCTTTATAGAGATAAGCATATTTGAGTCCAGCAGGTAGTTGCTTTAACTCAATATGTGGTGCTTCTTCGGGATCACAATCTTCTAACGAAGATGGTTGTTGATCGACGGCTTATTTCAAATATCGATCAACGTTGATTTCCGAAGCGTCTCCTCTATGTCATCAACATTTTCTACTTCCATACTTGCGTCTATCAATCGTGTGTATTCCTCAGCTCTGCTGTCAACAATAAATGTCTCTTCTTCACTAGACGTACGTACTTTCTCCAGGGGATCATCTGAGCCCAAATCTATGAAAGATTCTTCAGCCAACTCAGAGATATCATCCACGTATGAAGTTTGTTTATCGATCAAGGGTCGTCTAATCAGCTTTTCCATGTCGAAGGTCATCGGAATGTTTCCAATGTTTAGACATATCCTACCTTCCTTGACATCGATGATCGCACCAACTGTAGCTAGGAATGGTCTACCTAAAATGAGGGGGTCTTTCGGTTCATTTTGGTATTGCAGTACAACGAAATCCGTAGGTACGTGACAGTTGTTTATCTTTATTGGCACGTCATCAAGTACCCCCTCAGGTATCCTAACGGATCTGTCGGCAAGAACTAATGTTATTTTCGTAGGCTTGAACTTGTCGTATCCCAGGGATATAGCGACAGAATGCGGCATAAGGTTCACGCTGGAACCTAAATCACAGAGGGATCAAGGAAAACTCTTGTGTCGTATATTGCAATCTAGAACAAAACTGCCCAGAGCAGGTCTCTTAATCGGGGTTTCGCCTTGGATTATTGCACTTACTTCCTATGAAACCATCATGACGCTACGTTCAGTACCTGGGAAGCTGTTGGATACCATATCTTTTACATATTTCTTTATTGAAGATGAAACTTTTATGGCATTACTCAATGGCATTTCGAACGTGATTTTATCGAATGCTTTCTTACAGATCGCCTTATCTAATTCTTGCTTAGTCTGCATCTTTTTAGGAGGAAAAGGCGATAGAGTCTTATACACTCTCTCTACAGCCGGTTCAGCAGGAGTTGAGCGTCGATCGATATTTACTGCAGTGGGCTGATCGACATTAGTTCCTTTTTGTCGATCGATTTCTAACTCTTCTTCTCGAGATCGATGGCTGCATCCTTGGTGTTGGACCGCTCACTTTCCCGCGGTATTTCAGACTCGGGGTGGGACCATCTAGGATTATTGGTCGTGACCTATTTTCCCCGGTTTTCTCAAAGTCAGCATGTTTTTCCACTTGGTTGATCTTTATTGTGTTCGGGTTGTGGCTTCGTCCGCTTCTTAGTGACACAACATTAATTTGATGTTTCGGATTCGCGTCAGTTCGCCCAGGTAGATGTCCTGTCTCTCTTTTGATGGCGATCGCGTTTTCCGCGACTTGACCGTCCAACCTCTTAATGTGTTCACTTAAAGCGTCAAATTTTCTCATTAGCTCACTGTAGATCATGTCTATCTTTCCGTTCAGGTCAGTGGCCATTTTGCGATTCCCCATGAAAGCTTGGTTTAATCTAAACATCCTTCTGCCTCGGCGTGAGCCAACTGTAGCATCGTAATTTTGGGTAAAGCTATCGGGGTTAGGGATAGAGTACCTATCTTTCGAGGTTGGATTATCTACGAAGTCTACTCGTTGTTCTAATTCAGAAAGGGTATCATCGTCAATTTGGTATATCCCAAATTGGTTTTGTCCCTCTAGAGCTGAATGAATCGAATCTAGAGATTCTTTAATTTTGGCTAAAGGTGACTTATCCATTGAGTCAACTCTCCTTTCTCGCTCTACGTCTATCATTTTGTAGCATCTACCCGTAGCTACATTCTTGATCAAACGCTTTGCCTCTTCAGGGTTCCTGGTACTGAAGTTCCCTTCACTGGCTGTGTTAAGCGTGATTTGGTAGTGCAAGTTAATACCTCTGTAAAAGGTATTAATGAGTTGTGGTTCTGGATAACCATGGTGGGGACATTCAAGTTAGTAACTCTTGAATCTCTCCCATGCGTTTCTGAATGATTCCCGTGGACCTTGAGGGAATGTGGAAATTTTCTTCCATACATCCCAGTAACGCTTCTCTTCGAAGAATTGATTAATGAAGGTATTCCTTATCTCCTTCCAGCAGGTTAGAGAACCCGTAGGTAGTTGGTCCAACCATTTTCTGGCATCGCCTTCTAAGGAGAATGGAAAGATTTTTCAGCGATTGTACTCATCATCCATCATATCTTCTAAGTGTTCGATTTGATCTTGTGGGTGCTCTGAGACGGTTCCACGGAAAGGGTTTTGACGTACCAAGAATAAATATTCGAGACTAACCCCGGATTTGTTGTTATCATATTTTGGTAGTTTAATGGCGGACCTATTGGAATAGGTTCTGCCAGGTTTAAGTAGTCTTGCAAGTGAAATTTTGTTTCATGATCTCTTTCTGAGATTGGATTTATTTTAACAGGGATTTCAGTCTCCTGTTCATTGATGATTTGGTTAACTGCGTTGCTTAGTTGACCTTTAGGTTCTCCTAGGACTACTTCCTTATTAGCATTATTGGTAAGAGGAAACTTACCTGCTTCCGACGGGGTGTCGTCGATCGATGTTTGATGAGCGGCGTCGATCGATTCTGCTCTCGGCTTGTCGCTCGATGTTGTTGTCATTTTGTCGATCGATATTCGAGTTCCATATCTTCCATCTTTAAGTTCCTGTGTCAGCAGGAAAAGTGGGAAATTTTTTAGCAAATTTAGTAACATAATCTAGACTGAATTCTAAACCTAATCTAATGGTAATAAGAAAGAGTCCCCGACAACGGCGCCAAATTCGATATCACTCAAATTACCGTAAGGAGTGAATTACTCTCTCAAATTAGTGGTTCAGATGTAGTACTTAGGGATCGAATCCACAGAGACTCTAGGATTACACAATAGATTTATAGTATTCGAATTAAGGCTAGATTAAATGATTTATAGGTTTTAAAGCAGTAAATGAATCGGTGAGCAAAATAATTGCTCGATTGATTTGATTTGAGGTTGTTAACAGTTGGGAGAAATAGCTAGATTCTTGTATGTTCTCATGTATGATAAGTAATACTTAAAGTGGTTTTTATGGGTTTATAGATATTAATTGTTCTTGAATTCAAACTAAGATATAATCAATCTGATTATCTAATCTGGATCTCGGATTTCAACTCTCGTATGTTAATCACGAGAAAGTGTGGATCGATAATTCGTTACGAATATCGATCGATACACCTTTCAAATTATCGATCGACAGGGATATCACTGCGTCGATCGATACTTCTTCCAGGAAGCTTTAAGGATGGGTTTGATTTATATTCTCTAAGTCACTAGACCAACTCTCGTCTGTATCTAGTCAGTTAGATCATACTAGTTAACTTCAGGTATTGAGTCAAGCAACGGCTTAATCTCAATTAATCCTAAGATCTAAGTTTAAAGGGTGATCAATCCTAAACTTAGCTTTAAACACAACTAGATGAAGAACTATATTTCTAAACACCCTAACAATTGTTGTTGTCAGTAATACATTTATCAACATATTGAGAAATCTAAATCTACCAGTAAGGACGACTCAGACATATTCATGGAGCACATAGTTATGATGGTCTGAATAATACTTAAATAAAATGAGTAAATAGAGTAAGAAACAAAATAAATGAAAGCAAGGGAGTTCAAGAGCTCCTCTGTTTTGCAGTGTGGATCTCTCTCTCCAATTCTACGCTCTCCTCTTTCAATGGTGGCTTCTTGCTTCCTCCAAATTAGGTCTAAAAAGGTCTCTAGGCAAGTTTGCCTCTAAAATGATACAAAACCCTAATAAATAGCCTAACAGGCGGCCAGGGACTTAAAATGTAATTATTGAAACTTTTTGTGAAACTTGAAATCTCCTAATTTGTCATTAAATTTCGGGTGGCTTCGATGTCGATCATAGAGAAGAGGTCAACATTGATCGATATTTGTTGGCAACCATCGGTCGATATTTCTTGGTAACCGTCGACCATCTCCTAATTCCAGCAAAGCTCAAAAGATCTCCAAATAGCTCCAAATACATCATTTCCTTCTAGTTAGTACCTGAACCTGTAATTACTTTAAATAGACTCTATATAATAGTAAATATATCTTAAAACACTTATAAACCATGGCTAATAATGGGTAAAATCCATGGTCTATCAACGACGCGGCCTTGGACGACCACCCACAAGTGAGGACAGAAACATGAGCAACTCGGGATTCATCTTTCTCAATTAAGGATCAGCGCCGAGGTTGGGTTGAGGCCAGTTAGGAGATATTGCGAGTCCTTATATACATCCGCGTCATTCCCTTTCACGGGGATGTTCCCAAATATTCTGAGGAATCCTTGTCAAAAAGGATAAGCAGCGAAAAAAAATACGGTCCTTGCAGGAAAAAAGGGAAATCCTTCCTATAAAAAGGAAAGATTCGAGAAAGATATGTTCCTTTCAAGAATAAGAAGAGCACCAAGTATCACCAGACCAAACGGGCACCAGCCTTCTGATCAATTCCCACGCGTCAAGCCTTCAGAACCCCTCTTCAGAAAACATCAGAGCTCCAGGCTCCGCCATCTCCAAGACGCCATCATAAGCCCAGAGCTTCTCCATCTTCGACAAAAAGTCAGCGGTTCAATAGCTGTAGACCCCGGTCTGGAATAAGGGAACTGATCCTCCCCCGAGTTCAGAGTACGGTTCCGCCCTCAGTGGAACCCGAGATCGCAGGATTACTGGAGCGATGTCCTGCCTAAGGGAAGCCTGCTGAAAATGAGCAACTCCGGTTGACTTGAGTGCACAGGTTATTCCCTGAGTTGGATGACGAAATCGAGCAATAAGGGGCAAACTGTTGTGAAAAATACTCATGTATTGAATTTCTCCGTCCAGGCAGGATACCGGCCTCTTGGTCCACGCTAGGAGGTACCCCGGTTCCTCGCTACGAAGTACTCCGGGTCCGGTCCCTGGGACCGCCCCCTTCCTCCGGGAAAAGGAAAATTTTCGATAAGGAGAACCTTCCATATTTCCGAATATGGAAGAGTTTAACCTACTCCAACCGACTAAGGCCCGCCTGAAGAAGACTAAATAAAAGGAACCTAAACCCTAAACCAAGGGATCGACACTTCGAGACTTAGAGATTAGAGCTAGGCGGCTAGAACTAGGGTTTTTACTCAAAACTGTTGTAGTTCCAGCTCTTTGATCTAATAAAACGTCTCTTTCTAGTTTCTTACTTGCAAATCAATTCAAATACTAGCCTTGTCCATCGGTCCATAGTACTCACAAAGATCCTGCACAAAAATCCCCTAGCAATAACCGATGAGGAGGGCCCCCTTTCTAAATCACGAGTAACCTATTTACGAAGGGTGGAATGTGAATCATCCCTCCGAAGGGACCCCGACACGAAGGATCAGCTCAACAAACAGCTAAAAATCTGGATAAAGATTAAGAAGCAAATCAAGGGAGAAAGCCACAGTAGGGCCGTTGTTCAAAAAATATAGGCCACAATAAACCAAGCTTCAAACAAAAGCCATTATTCAGAAAAAGGGAAATCAGAAGAAACAGAGACATAAGTTCAAGTCGGAGATCCTCTTGACTTGACAGACGAATCCACGTCCATCTCAGAAACCAGCGGAATGGCGAGTTCATCCTCAAAAGTAGGAGGGGGAGCACCTTTGTTCCTGGCCTCTTCTTGAATCACAGCCTTGTATTGCTCCAGCACCTTGGCTAAATCCCATTGGGCACTCTGATTCCTCAACCATTCCCGCATCAACTCCCAGCGAGAAACGACCCTCACTCCGTTCACAGCCATCACCATCTCAAACTTGAAGGTCTCTACCGCCGCCTTGAGGGCGTCGATCTCTTCTTCCAGCTCCTAATTCTTCCGACTCGTAGCGAGTGCATCAGCTGAAGACATCTCGGCTGCCTTCTCCAGATCTTTCACCTTGTCCTTAAGATCACGGATCTCCAGTTCCCGGGCCGCACGCTGATCTCTCTCTCCTGACATCTGGCGCTTCAGGTCCTCGATCTCTTCTCGAATGATCGGCAAGCCTTAATTGGACAGTCGTTCCCCAAGATGGTACAACTAAGAAATGGTCTGCACAAAAAACAGATCCCCGTCATGCTACAAGAGTAAAAGGGGAAGCATACATGCGATGAACTTACCCGGAGAAGCCCTCCTTGAAGAAATTGGACCACCTCCGAAGGATCCCCTATAGGCAGAACAGTACCGTCCATATCAGCCGTGGCTAAACTCCCTACGGAGCAAGCCATATCAGCCGACTGCTGCGCTGATCGAGTCGTAATACCGTTGCTTTTAGGTTTCTTTCCTGGAAGAGATGAGGAAGGTGTCAGCTTAACCACCGTCGAGCGCCGGCTACCAGTGATCATCACCTCATCCCCGGAGGCGGTCCCGCTGCTGGACTCCTTCTCCGCGGACATCACTTTCGCCGCTTCCTGGTAGGCTGCAAAAGGATCTTTGGCGGCGCTTCCTGACATATCTCCTGCATAGAAATAATCATCAGGCATAAAAATAAAGCAGATATGCCAAGAGGACACTTACTCGAAAGGCTGCTACGTCGCAGTACCATCTCGCTAACCAAGAAGTTCACCTGGCGACGATCTATATGAAGTGTCGTGCTCGGATAACGGCTCTCTCTCCTTCCGCGGGAGCAGGGTGAGTCCCGGCTGCATAAAACATAAGGTTAAGAAAGATGACTGATCAGTAAAAGAATTACCAACGCCCTACCTATAAAATTCCATCGATAAGAAGATCCGGGGAGCATCATCAAAACGTATCTTTCCATAAAGAACGAAATTTCCGCGGTTTTTACGGTAAAGTTTGATCGATA
>NC_027756.1:24665258-24665870 GCF_000695525.1 Brassica oleracea var. oleracea
CGATTGAGACGAAACGAAAAGAGTTTCGATGAGGATTCAAAAGAGAAGCTAAAGGAGGACCTTTCTGCGGCCTGACAGCTCGCTATGTAGCGAGTGAAGGTCAGAGAGGTCGCTACGTAGCGAGTGGAAGCAAGCTAAGAAGAGTCCTACTTGTTTTCGTCGTAAAATCTCAACGGAAACTCCGATTGAGACGAAACGAAAAGCGTTTCGATGAGGATTCAAAAGAGAACCTAAAGGAGGACCTTTCTGAGGCCTGACAGGTTGCTATGTAGCGAGTGAAGGCCAGACAGGTCGCTACGTAGCGAGTGGAAGCAAGCCAAGAAGAGTCCTACTTGTTTTCGTCGTAAAATCTCAACGGAAGCTCCGATTAAGACGAAACAAAAAGCGTTTCAATGAGAATTCAAACGAGAACGCAAAGGAAGACCTTTCTGAGGCCTTAAAGGTTGCTACGTAGCGAGTGGAGAGTTGGCTTGAGCTGAGAACGCAATGGAAGACCTTTCTGAGGCCGAGCTGTGTGCGTGTTCGGTCGCTACGTAGCGACCGAGCTGTGTGCGTTCTTGGTTGCTACGTAGCGACAGAGCTGTGTGCGTGCTCGGTCGCTACGTAGCGACC
>NC_027756.1:24667000-24687041 GCF_000695525.1 Brassica oleracea var. oleracea
CCATGCCTCTCGCCTAGGACTCCTTATATACTGGCTCCAAGGTCAGTTTACGCTTTTCCCCTTCTGCCCTTAAGTTGCCATAGCATAAAAATGGAGTTATTCCATTTTTTTCCGATCTTCGTAATTATCTTCAAAATTTCGTATTTATCAGCGGAAACTTGACATTTATCTTTCCTTGCGAACCAAGCGTAAACCGTCATGCGTCTTACGGGCTGTTGGTTAAGAAATCGTAAGTTGGGCCTCGAGTCATGTCTTAGGTCCCTTTGGGCCGTCTTCCGACTTGAAGCGTTTATTACGGCTTCTTTCGATAAAGAACGAACTTTCTGCTGTTTTTACGGTAAAGTTTGATCGATAACTTTAAATGGCGGGGAATCGTGAAATGGGTTCGCTACGGTCTTTGGGAGATAGCATCGAAGGGTAGACGAGAATGCATGGACTAATGCCGTATCAACGTTTCGGAAGAGCTCGGTCGCTACGTAGCGATCGAACTTTGGCTCGAGCTCGGTCGCTACGTAGCTACGTAGCGACCGAGCTTTGGCTCGAGCTTGGTCGCTACGTAGCGACCGAGCTCTTGCTCGATCCCGGTCGCAACGTAGCGACCGACCTTTGGCTCGAGCTCGGTCGCTACGTAGCGACCGAGCGGAACTTGCGTTCGGTTGCTGCGTAGCGACCCTCTTCGAGCTCTTGTCCGATAACTCGCGTTTCTTCCGCAAAGCTTTTCGTAAAGATCAGAATCTGGAGCCGAGCATTTAGAAGTCTAAGTATCAGGAGGAATGTTGAGTTTTGATCACATAAAACTTGACACGATTCGAAGAAAATAGAAAGTTGGTCGAACATCAACTTGGTTGTCGAATCACGGGCGATAAGGATCGATCGAGAAATTTCGAAGAACGAGGTGGTCGAAGAATTTATCGTAAGTAAACTATGAGTCGAATAAGCTGCTCGACCATAGTTAGAAGATGTCTTAGATTGATAAGACGGACGTTTCAGAAGCAACACAATTTTGGAAGCACGACGTTTTAGAAGCACGACTTTTCCGAAAGCACAGCGTTTCTTAACCACGAAGTAATCCGCTAAACTTTGTATCAGTGTAATATTAATTCAGAGACAACATAAGTGGGAAACAGGACCGAACTTAAGCACGACAGGAAGTAAGCAGGACGGGATCGAAGCACGACGGGAAAACTCAAAATTGGGTAAAAATCCTAATTTCGGTATTACGAAACTTTTCAAGGAAGACGGAGGCTTGGGAAATATTTTTCATCAAGGTCAGAAATATTTTAGAGTCTATTAAGAATATTTAGCTCATCAGAACGAGAGTGGAAAAATATTCGGGATTGATCGGGGGTCGAAAATATGCCGGAAGGGTCAAAAATCGCGTAAACCGACCAAGAAACTTGAGGTGTCTCTATGCATATGGCTAGGACGTTCTGTCTATCACATCAGAAGCTGAGTGTCAACACAAGGAGGAGGTGTAGACATGCATGGGTGCTGAACATGTAGCTTGACAAGTCGTAGCTCGAGGTGTCGCAATACCTGCGATCTGCGCATGCGAACCAACATGCAGAGGCCGGTGTGTCGCGACGCATGCACTCCAGCCATGCAGAAAGCCATCTGGACGTGAGTGGTGTCCTCTTGCATATTTGTGAGACATGCCTCACGACATGTGTGCAGATTGTGTCGCCGCGCATGCGACCGGAAGCATGCGGGCTGACACACAGTCGCTCAGGTGGTGCGATATTACTGGCCGGTGTCTTCTATATATACTCAGCTCCCATGCTCATTTGCATTCATACCAAACCACTTAAAGGCGTGGCTTAGAGAGAGAGAGAAGTAGAAAAAGAAAGTAAAAGGTTTGGAGCTATTTCGAGGGTTTTAGAGCATTTTCGAGATCAGTTAATCTACCTGAAGTCCGAGGAAATCGTCCAGAGGCTAGAGGAGGCTCTATCCAAGTTCAGAACGGTCCATTCCAGCCCATTCGAGATGTCAGCATTGGGTTTTGGCTAAGCTCTCTCCGATCGACAAGCTTCTAGAACATTGTGAGTTGGTTTGTTTGAGTTCCACTTGGAACTTAGGGAAGATCGAGTATTCATATAGAGTAGAATGCTCAAGCTGTTGCATGATAGAGTCCTTAGGGTTATTTATTAAACCAGACTCATTTTAGCACGGGCTAAGCTGACATGAATGGAATTAAGACTGAGTTAATAACCGAACTAGGACTAAGATGATCGATTATAGTTATCCATGAATCGGTATATTATGATGAATTATGACCTAGTTAAATTGGCTTAAGGATGATATGCATGTCTTGATTATTTATTACTTGGTTGATTAGTTATGATTTAGAGATGCCTTAGGGATGTTAGGATGATTGCTGGTTGAGATTATTGTTTGTGCAGGATTATGTTAGGCCATATAGGCTGATATCCTAGTTTGTATTGTTTAGTACTATGAGTCCTATGCCACATAGGCCGGGCTACTAGTACTGGTGGTTAATGTCGTAGACTCCTTAAAAGTTTTGTTTAGTTTTGGAAAAAGAGTCTTGTCTCTTAGGTCTTTCCTAGAGATAGAGCTAGGCATGTTGAGGGGTGATTAGTGTTTCCTCACCGTCGTATCCTGCGGGTTTAAGGAAACCCCTTATTCGCTTGATCGGGAAGACTCAGACGAACGGGTTCATGTCCTATGGCTGAGTATTACACGACGGCGTAATGTGGCAGTGACCCGAAGGAATGTGGGCTATCGCGCGGTGACCCGAAGGACTGTGGGCCGCGGTCGGTTGAAAGTTCTTTCTTCTTGCCTTTGTGGTAGGGGGATAGGATATTGCCGATAGAGAGGATGAACACGAAGTCACCAGGGCCCAAGTTAGAGTGTTGTGTCGTCGAAGTTTATTGTTTCGAGTTAGTCTTATTGTGTTGTGTTGGGGGTTGTGGAACCCTCGAGTCAGTATTAGCACCGAGATATGGTGTTATCTCTAATCGAGTCATGATTGTTAGAATTGTTAGGGATCCGTTTTAGTAGTTGGCCGTGTGGCCAAGGTTATTATTATTAGATTAAGGATGAGCATACCTTAGTCGGTGTTGTTTAGGGGGTTAGCCTTAAGCTTTGTTTATTGCACTTAGGCTAGATAGTTTTTGGGTTGAGGTAGCCAGCTCACTGAGTGACCTTATGTTACTCACCCAACTCTCATTGTCCTTTTTCCAGGAGACCAGGTTGTAGAGGATTGGACGTATAGGCCATCGGAGTAGATTTGCAGTGCATTTGGCTACAGTTTGATTCTTAAAACATTTTATGTTTCCGTTGCGTTTTATTTGGATTTGGGATCCCTAAAATATTTAAATGTTCTTAAAAGACATAGAATTGAATTTAAAAATTAACGGGTCTAAATGATATTGGTTTAGTCCGAACCAACACAACGTTAGGTCTTTGTACGGGTTGAAAAGCCTTAGGCCTTGATCTAACGGAACCGTTAACTTTGGGTAAGGGTTGCAAAGACTTCAGCCTTAAGTCAGCAGGACGTGTTAATGGACGAACTGGTCTAGGTCGTAGAGTAAATTTTATGACTCTGACCGGATTGTCCCTAGCCCATCATGTAGCGCTTCCGGACCATGGTGTTGGGTTGGACGGTCAGTCATGTTCTTGTTTGATTGTTGGCTGGCCGGTTGGCCTTTCATCTCCAACCCTTGGTTTTGGTCGTCCGTCGGTCATATTCTTGTTTGATTGTCGGCCGGTGGGTCAACCTATGCCTAGGACGGTTCGGGGGTGTTACACTCGATGACATGCAGTCCATGGTAGAGAGGCTCCCAGAGTAGCTCCCCCCATCCGGAAGAGCAGCCCCGATTCTTATGCCGATACTCCTTACACGGATGAGATCACGTTGATCGAGATGCCCAGGAAGTTCTCCTTCCCTAGCATAAAGGCGTATGACGACACCACTGATCCGGACGACCACGTCGCCCAATACAGACAAAGGATGCTGGCCGTAGCACTCACAAAGGAGTCGCGCGAAGAGACCATGTGCAAAGGGTTCGGCTCCACCCTGACCGGACCCGCTCTGCAATGGTACATCAACCTACCCTCCAGGTCCATAGCCTCCTTCGCGGTTCTCAGCGATAAATTCGTGGAACAATTCGCCAGCAGCAGGGACCTGGAGAAAACCTCTGATGGCCTCTACGAAATCCTCCCGCACCGGGCGGAACCCCTACGAGGCTACATAGTCCGCTTCAATCAAGAGAAGGTGGCTATTCCTGAATGCAGCATCCCCACTGCTATATCCGCCTTCAAGAGAGGCCTGCTCCACGATGGGGACCTCTATAAGGAGTGAACCAAATACCAGTGCAAAACCGTGGAAGACGTCCTATCTCGAGCCTGGGCGCAGGTAAAATGGGAGGAAGAAGTCGCCAGCCGCGCTAAGGTGCAACAAAAGCAAGATCCCAAGACGATCAGGTCAGACCGAACCGAGCAAGATGAGAAACCCTCTCAAAGACCAGCCAGAGACTCCGGAAATCGAAACTGGGGCAGATACCAAAACCGACCGATCGAGAAGGCAGAAGGGATGGCAGTGTCCACATGGCCAGACATCTCTCACCTCTCCGTCTCAAGGCCGGAGCTGATCAATGTTCTGAGGCAGATGGGCCAACAGGTTAAGTGACCTGAGAAGATGAAAGCACCCGACTCTTTCTGGAACCTTGGTTTCTGGTGCGACTTCCACCGAGACCACGGTCACAAAACAGAGGACTGTGTCGCACTAAAGATCGAGGTCAATGAACTACTTAAGAAAGGACACCTCAGGGTGTTCCTTTCCGAGAAGGCCAAGGTCCATCTAAGCAAGGAGACAACGGGAAAGCCCACTGAAGCTGCTCTTGTCTCGCCACCTCGACCGGATCGAGTGATTCATGTAATATCGGGCGGTTCGGAGATCAGCGGGATAAGCCATGCAGCCGCGAAGAAAAGCAACTGGAACGCCAAGCACGGCCTAGAGGCAGCCAAGCCAAAACGCCTGCTTCTAGGCACAGACGAAATAAGTTTCACGGCCAAGGAGCAGGAGAAAGTTCTCACCCCACATCATGACGCCCTGGTCATATCTTTCACTGTAGTGAAATGCCTGGTGAAAAGGATACTGGTAGACAATGGAAGCTCCGGCAACATTATCTTCCAGGCCGCATACAAGGATCTGGGGTTGGAGGAAAGCGCTCTAACTCGGAGGATAACCCCGCTTATAGGGTTCAGCGGAGAAGTCAAACAAACCGCTGGAGAGGTGACCCTTCCCGTATACGCTGAAGGGATCGACATGTTAACCAAGTTTCTCGTTGTTGACTGTGACTCGTCCTACAATATGATCCTAGGACGGCCTTGGATTCATGGCATGGGAGCCGTCCCTTTGACTCTTCACCAGAAGGTGAAATTCCCTACACCCTGGGCATAAAGGCGATCAGAGGAGATCATGAGTATTCCCACTCCTGCTACTAGACTACCCTGAAGGGAAAGACCAAGGTCTTATAGTAATTATAGAGTAAGCCTCCGGCTCATCACACCGAGGAACCGGAGGTAGAGGAAATGGACGACGTGCCATTAACCAAAGGAGATCAGACCCGACATCTCAAGATCGGCTCCAAGCTGACCGAAGGGTTGAGGAGAAGATTGATAGACTTCCTCAGGTCTAACTCCGACTGCTTCGCTTGGTCCCTTGCAGTTATGCCTGGGATCGATCCGGAGGTCATCATGCAAAAGCTGCAGGTGGATCCCCTACATCAACCCGTCAGACAAAAGAGAAGGAAGTTTGCTCCCGAAAGGGATGCGATCATCGACAACGAAGTCAAAAGCCTGCTCGGCGCGGGGTTCATTCGTGAGGTGCAATATCCGGAATGGCTAGCCAACGTCGTCGTGGTCAAGAAAAAGAACAGGAAGTTGTAACACTCCCACACCGTCCTAGGTCGGACTAACCCTGGAACGTCCCGGAAGCGCCACAAGGTTTACGAGCACCGCAGTCAGTCCGACCAAGACTCCAAACATATTTCAAAGTCTCGACCAGTCTGACCACGATACCGTCTCTCTCGACCCTCGGCCTAAGTCTTGCCAACCCGTACCTCGGATGAGAGTTGTGTTAAGTTCGGACAAAACTATATATCAGCGTTCAACGGGGATTTTATTAAATAAAACATACTTTCATTTCTTTTACAGTGTCGGAAACTGGACTAATGTTTTCAAATACAATAACAAAGAGAAAATAACGAGTCAAACGGGTACCCATGAAAATCAAAACGAGAGAAAACATAAACATCTTGCTCCTTGCAAACAACACTGGAAAACTACGCTGGCCTCGTCCCCCGCACCCCGCTAACGCCCGACCCTCTAAGGTTACCTGCAAAGTAAAGGGGGAGTGAGCAATCATAGATAACTCAATGAGTTCCTAAACAAAATAACAACGACCCCTTTTCCCTTTGCAAAAACACAAGCAATAACAAACAAGCAAGCAATGCGGAAAAATAAACATGCAACAACTAAGCAATGCAATAACTTAAACATGAATGCAATGCAACTACTCTACACATGAATGCAGTGCAACTAACTCTACACCCCAATCTCACCCCGAGACCCTAGACACAAACTCTACGACAATCTAGATTTGATCCTAGACTCGACTACACTAAAAATAAAATAAAACACTCAAAGGATGGAGCTAAGCTACACATCCCGGGATCCCTTCACACCACGGAGCCCTTCACCTCTCCACCCTGAACACTCCCGACCACAAACACACAAGTCACATGATCGGAAAACATCACTCCGGGAATTAGGCTTCTCCCAATCGAACACGGGCTGCATCGTCATGCAGCGCTTATCCATGGGTGTGACCCACTTCACGTGACAAGCCGTGGAGGGTAGGTCTCTCCACCACTGGAGCTCTACCTCTAACCTCCACGCGACACACATCTAGACTGAATGCAAGACACAAACACACTCACCCTAGTCAGGACACCGTATCTGAGGTGTGTCACACCCCGAGAGGCCGCTAGAATCCTTGTAGAACTACATGAAGGAGATTGTGGATCCCACTCTAGCGGTCAAAGCCTGGTGCTCAGAGCCAGAAGGGCCGGTTACTATTGGCCCACAATGGCCGCCGATGCCGACAGACAAGCCAAGCACTGTGACCAATGCCAAAGGTACGCTCTAGTCTCCAAGCTTCCCCCGCTTTTAAGAACCTCAAGTCAATAAGCTCACCATGGCCCTTCAGAAAATGGCATGGATATAGTAGGGAAATTCCCTATGGCGCTGGGGCAGAAAGTCTTCCTTCTGATAGCCACTGACTACTTCTCCAAGTGGGTTGAAGCAGAAGAGCTCAGCCGCATAATAGATCTCCAGGTCCGCAAGTTCCTGTGGACCTACGTAATCACTCGCTTCAGGGTCCCCCACGAGATTGTCACCGATAATGGACCGCAGTTCACGAGCCAAAACTTCAAGGAGTTCTGCAGGGACTGTGGCATAAAACTAACTTTCGCCACACCCAGACACCCCTATTTTAGCGGACAAGCCGAGTCCACGAGAAAAATAGTGGTCAATATGCTTTAAAAGAGACTGGAGGGCTCTCACGGGAAGTGGGCGGAAGAACTATAAGGAGTCCTCTGGGCCTACCGGACCACTCCTAAAATAGTAACATGGGAAACCCCCTACTCGCTAGTCTACGGCTCTGAGGCCATTTTACCTACAAAGATGCACATAAGAACAACGGTCTCCGGATCTACCTCTCAGGAGGAGAATAACGAGCTGATGGTGCTAAGCCTCGACCTGCTCGACGAAATAAGAGAGGCCCCTCGACTGAGAAACTGGTCCTACCTGGAAGACGTCGCCACGACGTACAACAAGAAAGTCAGAACCAGAACCTTCCAGCAAGGGGACTGGGTTCTACAACGAGCAGAAAAAACGACGGTGAAACTAACCCCAGGGTGGGAAAGACCCTATAAGGTCATCGAGGTGCGGAGAGCAGGCGCCTACAGGCTGCAAGATAGCAAAGGTAAAATACAACCCAACATCTGGAACGCCCTGCACCTCAAAGCCTATCGTTTTTAATACGGTCTCCGGACCATGATTTCTATACTACTATACACTATTTAAGCATTATGATTTCCTACTCTTATGTATGCTAAACGTTTCCGGATAAAGCTTATAATAAAATAGTTCCGACGATAAAAGTAGAGGGGAAATCATTATACTTAAAGGGGGAATGACCACAGTGGCATGCCCACAAAGAATCAAAATGGGTATGAGACATAAAGCAGGAATGGGTATGCGCAAGCCTGAGTATGCTGTAAAAACTACCTAAAACCCCTGTGCAGCCTAAGGCGCATCGGGGTCCCCAGAGTAGCAATGTGAAAAGTACTCGTATTAAAACGCTACGAGCTACACGATACATGGAACACATGGTATATACTCATTGCAAAAGTACTGTGAAATACAAGGAGCAATCTAAATCATGCTTCTCCAGACGTGGAATGCAGCGTAAGCCTTGCACTTAGGTCATATTACCCACACCAGCACCCTCTAAGCCTGTCAGTGACTTTCTGCAGAAGTAGAATACAACATAGGAACTCGATAGTGGCCAGCTTCCGAGCGGTAGAATACGAAATCCAAATAGGTACCGGTAGTAGTCTTGCCTAGGAATGCGGAGTACGGTCCCTGTGAAAAACAAAACATTTCGGGTTCCCAAGGAACTCCGGGTCCTTATGCGAGCCCCCGATCAAAAAAGGAAACCCAAGGTTCCCCAAATGATTATGGGTCCTACGCATAAAATCTAAGGAAGAACCTCCAGGTTCCCCCGTAGCCTCCGGGTTCCATTCAAAGAAACTCAGGATCAAAGGAAGAACCTCCGGGTTCCTATGTGGCCTCAGGGTTCCAAAGATAAAAGAAGTCAGAACCTCTGTGCAGCCTAGGGCGCATCGGGGTCATTACAACTTCAAAGAACCTCTGGGTTCCAACCAGCGATCTCCGGATCCAAACCTCCGGGTTCCAACATGGCCTCAAAGGCCTAATACGATCCTAGAAAAAAGGATAGAACCTAGGGCACATCGGGGTCGCTACATCCCTAAAGGATCTCCGGGTTCCCACACGACCTCAGGGTCCAAATACACCAGGGTCCCGATACGATCTCCGGATCTAAGGGAAAAACCATGTATTCTCATACGACCTTCGGGTCCAATCACAGAAACCTCCGGGTTCCAACCACGATCTCCGGATCTAATCAGAGAATCTCCGGGCCCCAGTCTCGATCCCAGGACCTAGAGAAAAGACCCCCGGGTCCCAGATAAAAGACCTCGTGGTCTGACAGGAACCTTCGGGTCCCAAACAAGATCTAAGAATCCAAAGATAGCCCCTGCTCAACCTCCTCGACCTCCAAGTTCCCAAACGACCCTCGAACATCCACATAATCTCCGGATTACAAGAGCGGTATCTAGACTACAAGAGTCCGTATTCTAAACCTCCGGGTTCAGAGCCCATTTTTTCCGGCCCATCAATAATCTCCGGATTCCTAAAAAAGAGACGACCGCACGAAGCTTCCTGGTCCGGGGCAACCCCGTTATCTCAAAATAGACCTATGATCTGTTCCCCGGAGTCCCAACTCCTAAGTCTCCGATTCTGAAGAACGCACCCTACTATCTCTCAAGAAAAGAAATCATCAACGAAGGTCCCGCTTTGGAAACAAAACTAGTGCATGGCGGAAAGGGTCCACTACGCAGAAGCTAGAACAAAATTGAAAATCCGAAGGCGTTCTTTAAAGAGAAAAAAGAAAGGCCGCAGCAGGGCCAAATTTTTTACAAACTAAAGCAAAAGGCACGAAGGCCTGAATATGAGTTTTAAACACTCGCAGAGGGCATATACAACACAAAAGAAACCCGTAAGGGGTTGAAAAGTTCAGATAAGGGTCAGGAGGCAGGAGGATCGTCGGTGACGGGCTCCGGAGTCTTCTCAGTCTCAGTCCCGCTAAGGATCGATGGCTCTCCCTCGAAGGTAGGCGCAGGGAGCCCCTGGAACTCAGCTTCAGAGGTTTTCACCATCTTGTATTGCTTCAGCGCACCATCGAGATCCCAGCTGTCCGTCTGATTGTTGAGCCACTCCCTCATCAATTCCCAGCGAGCCACCACTATGGCGCCGCTCAACGCCATAGTCTTCTCACCATCAAAGGTCTTTCCGGCGCATCTCAGGTCGCATACCTCCTCCTCCCTCTGCTCCAACTGCTCCCTTAGGGACATGTTCTCCGCTGCAGCCAGTGCCCCAGCTTCATCTTGGTTCCTCACCTTAAGCCTCAGGGCTTTGATCTCCTCCTCCTTGGCGAGGACGTTGTCCTTCTCCTTGGCAAGGACGTTGTCCTTCTCCTTGGCGAGGACGTTGTCCTTGTCCTCACGTAGCTGGAAAGTCAACTCAGCTAGGTCAGCTTTGAGAGAAGCATGATCACCCATCCTCTCACCATGATGGAACAGCTGAGACATCGCCTGCAAAAACAAATCGATCGTTAGCGAGAGAAAACGAGATACTAGAAGAAGTTAAGAGGAGGGCAGCGTGTTACCTGGAGGAGATCACTCTAGATGAGTTGGATAGAAGCTGAAGAATCCCCATCTCAAAGAATCACCGGAGTCAAAGAGAACACCTTAGTGTTGAGGTTGGCCAAAACCGTGGCTGGATCGCTCGACGATGATGAAGAAACCCTCGGGGTAGATCCCGAAGCCCTAGACTTCTTTTTAGAAGAAAAGGCTAGAGCAGTCGCAGCCTGACGCTTGTTGCTCTTGATGAATAAAACCTCAACATCGTTCTCACCAGGGGCAGCCTTCTTAGGCGCAGCTTTCTTCGCCGACATGACCTCCAAAGCCCTCTTATACTCTGCCAGCACCTCTTCACCTTGGATCCGGCCATATTACTGTTGGGGTCAAAAACAGTTGCAACGAAGTTAACGTCAAAATCTCCGAAGAAGAAAACGTACAAACCTTCTTCGACAAATACTTCTTCGAAATAGATTCTTCTTTACGAAAAGCTTTGCGGAAGAAAGGCGAGTCATCGGACAAGAGCTCGAAGAGGGTCGCTACGCAGCAACCGAAAATATGTTCCGAGCTCGAGCCAAAAAGCTTGGTCGCTATGCTCGCTCGGTCGCTACGTAGCGACCGGGCTCGAGCCGAAGCGCGGTCGCTACATAGCGACCGGGCTCGAGCCAAAGCTCGGTCGCTACTTAGTGACCAAGCACTCGCTCGGTCGCTACGTGGCGACCGAGCTCAAGGGTTTGCTCGGTCGCTACGTAGCGACCGAGCTCGAACCAAAGTTCGGTCGCTACATAGCGACCGAGCTCTTTTGAAAAGTCGATCCGACATCAGTCCATTCATTCTCGTTTACCCTTCGATGCTACCTCCCGAATACCGTAGCGAACCCATCTCACATTCCCCGCCATTTCTAAGTTATCAACCAAACTTTACCGTAAAAACCGCGGAAAGTTCATTCTTTATCGAAAGAAGCCGTAATAAACGCTTCGAGTCGGAAGACGGCCCAAAGGGACCTAAGACATGACTCGAGGCCCAACTTACGATTTCTTAACCAACAGCCTGTAAACTGCATGTCGGTTTACGCTTGGTTCGTAAGGGAAGATAAATGTCAAGTTTCCGCGGATAAATACGAAATTTTGAAGATAATTACGAAGATTGGAAAAAATGGAATATCTCCATTTTTATTCTATGGCGGCTTAAGGGCAGAAGAAGAAAACGTAAACCGACCTTGGACCCAGTATATAAGATGTCCTAGGCGAGAGGCAAGGGAGGATTTTTTTCAGAGCAAACTTAGCACTTAGAGCAATTAGGCAACTTTTCGTTTTTGTTATTTCGAGCTGCGACTCAACTAGGTTTTGTAGACTTCGGTTGTTAGAACTAGGAATCTCGCCGGTAGCTTTCGTAGCCAAGGCTTCTACCTTGTTGTAACGCTCATACGCGGATTCGGAATAAAACTCCTTTTGCTCTCTTTTACGATTTCTTATTTCTTTTGGTCTTTAATCGCGTGTTCTGATTGCTTGGTGTGTGGTTTAACAGATATCCGGGACCTCTGGGAAATTAGGGTTTTCCTAACTTTCCTAATTTAAACGAAAATCGACAGTGCGAATTTCGGTTCCCACAATTACCTGAAGCATGGCGCTAATACATCTCAGCGAATTGTTTGCAGTAAACAAAAAGAGAGATCGGAGCTTACCCCAGATGCAGCAACGCTCCAAGGCTTCTTTGCTCACAAGAAAAGAGACCTGGCGACGCTCGATGGGGGAGTTCAAGTACCTACTTGATTGTCTTCTCTCCCAAAGATGGATCCACACAAGAAACATTAGACTCGTGATACAATCATCACCCTCAAGACTCTTATTACCCACTAGCTGTGCACCAAACAGTGGAGAAACCCGGGAGATACATGAAAGCAAACTTCTCAGTCGAGCGACCATCGAAAGCCGGGACGCGCTTTCTATCTTTCTTCGTAATTTCCTGATCTGGAAGCTCTTCGCCGCAATGATGCAGGTGGTATCTCCGTTCACCACCGTTCAGTTGGGTAATAGCATATGAATACAGAACCTCGGCGACCCCGATACTGAGACCTTCATGATCTCCTAAGTTCGGCAAAGCTATCAAAGTCCTTTAAGAAGGGGGATTCAGCTGACCAAGAGAGATCTCCAGCGCCTCCAACACCTTCGCCACCAGCAAAAGAACTCGATCTCTAAAGCCCGACTCAAAAAACCCTTTATACACCGGGACCCCGTCAACCTCGAAGTCCGAAACTCTGTCTATAGGACCCGGAATCCTAATGACAACGTCATCGGAAAGATGATACTTCGCTCGCCAGTTCGCAACTTCGTCCACTCCTATCGACGAAAGAGGGCCCACCGGAGGAAACTCACCTACCTCTGCGGACGGAGGAGCAAGGTCGACGACGTCGCGGCTAGGATTTTCAACTTCCGCGGTAAGATCTAGCGAAGAACCGGAGGAGTCCATCGATTCTGAAAGACCGGCACCCGATCTCTGCTTCTTTGACCTAACCCTACCACCTATAGAAGAAGAGTCTAGGGCAAGATCGGGTTTGGATTTCATCCTGGAGGTCTAAAAGGAGAATCTAGAGGAAAGAGGTCGAGAGAAAAGAGAGAGTGAGAAGGAGATAAAACCTGAAAATGGAGAAATGAGCTTGAGCGAATGAAGACCACGGAGAAAGAGAGAGAATAGGAAAGTTGGAAGCCGCTAGGCGGCAAGAAGCAGAAAGAAGGGTAGTAAACCCTAGGGAGATTCCCACGCACCACAAGGAGGACGCCACGCGAGGGAGCGAATTTCGAGGCTTTATCATAACCGTCCCCTTTTTCGTCATAAACGAGGACTAAAAGACTCTAAGGAACCCCAAACTCTATCAGGAATCTCCCTATTCGCGCCAGCATTAAGGCCTGCTCCTACGCCAGTTCCTCCTCAGGAAACATCAGAGCTCCAGGCTCCACCGTCTCCAAGACATCGTCAGAAGCCCAAAGCTTCCCATCTGAGTGGAACCCGGGCTCGGAGGACTACTGGAGCGATGTCCTGCCTAAGGGAAGCCTGCAGAGAATGAGCAACTGCAGTTGGCTTGAGTGCACAGGTTATTTCCCGATTTCGTCATCGAACTCAGGTCTTGAATTCCTCCAGATCCCAGGCAGGACACCGGCCTCTGGATCCCCGCTGGAACGAACCCCGGTTCCCAGGATCCCCGCTAGAAGGAACCCCGGTTCCCCGCTAAGGACTTTTCCGGGCCCGGTACCAGGATCGCCCCCTTCCTATAGGAAATGGAAAACTTCCGATAAGGAGAACCTTCCATATTTCCGAATGTGGAAGAGTTTAGCCTACTCCAACCGACTAAGGCCCGCTAGAACTAGGGTTCTTACTCAAAATTGTTGCAGTTTTAGAGCGGCCCGCATGGGATCGACACTTCGAGACTTAGAGATTAGAACTAGGCGGCTAGAACTAGGTTTCTTACTCATAAATGTTGTAGTTCCAGCTCTTTGATCTAATAAAACGTCTCTTTCTACATTCTTACTTGCAAATCAATACAAATACTAGCCTAGTCCACCGTTCTGTGGTACTCACAAAGATCATACACAAAAATCCCCTAACAATTTGGCGCTAGAAGGAGGGGAGTAATCTAAACTACGAGATAATGGCGGTGGACGAGCATGACGAGCTACCCAGAGAGAAGCCGAACTCCATAGGAAAATCGACGATCTGCAAGGTCAAGTAACCGGGTTGCATCAAACTCGGGAAGAGACCAATCCCGAGCATTCCTCGGAGTTCCAGATCCTGAAGGAAAAGCTCAACGAGCACTTCAAGCAACTGGAGCAGAGCGCCGAGAAGCTCAGCTAGCTCGAATCGGAGAATTTTACCCTCCGAGACGAGAACCAAGCCCTTAACGCGGCAAGCAGCAAGAAGCATCGATTCCGGACTCAGGTTCGCCCTATGCCGACTCTGGAAACACCCAACTCCGGGACAGGCGCGAACCTCCCAACTACGGCGCCGGGAGGAGACGCATCTACGCAAGAAAAGGCCAAGGATGCTAAGACCTACGATGTGGAGGACAGTGACTCAGAACCCGAGCCAGATAAGGAAGCATCAGACAGAGCAGCGAGAACGGAGTCTCCTATGATCGCTCACCTTCACCAGATGTTCTCCAATAGGCTCGACGCCATGCAGTCCATGGTAGAGAGACTCCCGGGGGTAGCTCCCCCCATCCGGAAGAGCAACCCCGATATGTTCTCTGATAGGCTCGACGCCATGCAGTCCATGGTAAAGAGACTCCCGGGGGTAGCTCCCCCCATCCGGAAGAGCAACCCCGAATCCTATGCCGATACTCCTTTCACGGATGAGATCACCTTGATCGAGATGCCCTGGAAGTTCTCTTTCCCCAGCATAAAGGCGTACGACGGCACCACTAATCCGAACGACCACGTCGCCCAATACAGACAAAGGATGCTCGCCGAAGCACTCCCAAAGGGGTCACGCGAAGCTACCATGTGCAAAGGTTTCGGCTCCACCCTGACCGAACCCACTCTGCAGTGGTATATCAACTTACCCTCCAGGTCCATAGCCTCCTTTACAGTTCTCAGCGACAAAACAACCAAAAAACCTGGGCAGCCTAAGGCGCATCGGGGTCCCTAGAGTACCAATGTGAAAAGTACTTGTATTAAAACGCTACGAGCTACACTATAGAGGGCACACATTATATATATTTATTGAAAAAGTGCTGTGAAATACAGGGAGGAATCAAAATCATGCTTCTCCCGACGTGGAAAGCAGCAAAGCCTGGCACTTGGGTCATAACACCCACACTAGCACCCTCTAAGCCTGTCAGTGACTTCCTGCAGAAGTAGAATACAGCATAGGAACTCGATAGTGGCCAGCTTCAATGTGAAATCCAAACAGGTACCGGTAGTAGCCTTGCCTAGGAAGGCGGAGTACCGTCCCTGCGAAAAGCCAATTATTCCGGGTTCCCAAGGAACTCTGGGCCCTTATGCATGCCCCCGATCTAAAGAGGAAACCCAAGGTTCCCCATAAGATTTCGGGCCCTATGTATAAAATCTGAGGAAGAACCTCCGGGTTCCCTTATAGCCTTCGGGTTCCCTTATAGCATCTCAGGATCAAAGGAAGAACCTCTGGGTTCCTATGTGGCCTCATGGTTCCAAAGATAAAAAAGAAGCTAGAACCCTTGTGCAGCCTAAGGCGCATCGTGGTCATTATAACTTCACAGGACCTCCGGATTCCAGTCAAAGATCTCCAGATCTAAGGAAGAAACCTCCGGGTTCTTATACGGCCTCAGAGGCCTTTATATGATTTTAGAAAGAGGATAGAACCCCTGTGCATCCTAGGGCGCATCAAGGTCATCACATCCCTAAGAACCTCCGGGTTCCCATGCGACCTCAGGGTCCAAATACAAACATCAGGGTCCCGATACGATCTCCGGATCTAGGGGAAAACCATGTACTCTTACACGACCTCAGGGTCCAATCACGATCTCAAAAACCTCCGGGTTCCAACTATGATCTCCGGATCTATCAAAGAATCTTCGGGTTCCTATACCGCCTCCGGGCTCCAGTTATGATCCCAGGATCTAACGAAGGACATCCGGGTCCCAAATAAGACCTTAAGGTCTAGGAAAACCTCCGGGTCCCGAATATTATCTCAGGATCTAAGGGAGAACCTTTGGGCTCCTCCACAACCTCCGGGTCCTCAGACGACCCCCGATTCCTCACGTAACCTCCGGATTACAAGAACAATCGCACGACTCCAAGAGTTCATATTTTAGCTCAAAACCTCCGGATTTATAGCCCATATCCTGGGATACTACTATTCAACCTACAAAATGAGAGGGACCATGGACTGCCAAGTCCCACCTCGATCGGGAAACAGTCGGAAGGATATCTTCTCAAGAAGAAACATGCAAAACACTACTATCAGGAGCATGCGAAGCAACATGAAGGAGTGAATAAAGGGGAAAAACTACGAAGCATCATTATTCATAAAATCAAAGGGGGCTATGTTGGGGTCAAAATCGGTCACGACGGAATCGAAGTCCGAAAGTCCTTAGAAAAACCGAATCTCGGTCAAAACTTCAAAAGCCGAGGAAACGAACAGCCAAAACGGATCGCCCGGTGAGCTCGGCCGCGACACAAGCCAGCTCGCCCGGCGAGCACGATTGTGTTGCCGTCGAGTCGCCGGCGATCTAAGCCGTGACACGGGCCAGCTCGCCCAGCGAGCACGGCAGTGTTGCCGGTAGACTCGCTGGCAAGCTCGGCCGCGACACGAGCCAGCTCGCCCGGCGAGCACAGCCGTGTTACTGGTCGACTCGCCGGCGAGCTCGGCCGTGACACGGGCCAGCTCGCCCAGCGAGCATGACAGTGTTGCCGGTCGGCTCGCCGGTGAGCGCGGCCAATTCTCCATGGAACATTCCGAACCCGGTCCCATCCCATAACCATGCATCTTCGTCCGAAGTTTCCGTAACTCAGTCTTCGGGTCCGTGGATACGACACCAATGTTCCGTCTAAAAAACATCGTCGAAAGTATTCGGGAAGTTGGAAAGGTTATGTCTCTTGAACATTTTCCTATTCTTCGTAATAGAGCAGGTTACGGTTAACTTAACACCAACTGCCTCGGCTATGCGAAGAAAAAGGGTTCCGTTGGAAGAACCATGCCTATACCAACGGCTACTTCGCGAGTAAAATTGGAAAAATGCTTAAGTCTCGATACGGCCCAAAGAGGGTCCGAGTTGCCGACAACGGCCCATCTTTGGTCCCAAAAAAACTTGAACCTAAAAACTGGTATGACGGTTTATCGCTTCCGCGGGAAGAGAAAAATATCAAATTTCCGAAGATAATCACAAAGAAGAAGGAAATATGGAAAAGCCCGCTTCGCGACAAATCCGGCCCGAGAAGAGGTAAACCAACCTAAGGAGGAGTATATAAGGAGGACCTAGGACGAAGAGAAGAGGGGGGCATTCTAAGAGCAAACTTAATACTTAGAGCAATTTAGGCATTTTTCCGTTTTTACTACCGAACTGCGACTCGACTAGGTTAGAACTTGGGTGGTAGACTAGCGAACATACCGACAGCTCTCGTGGTCTATGATCTTACCTGTTGTTCACGCTCAAACGCGAATTCGGAAATAAGACCTCTTTGTTCTCTTTTCGCTCTTTTACGATTTATTA
Organism: Brassica oleracea var. oleracea; assembly: GCF_000695525.1. Classification (NCBI taxonomy): domain Eukaryota; kingdom Viridiplantae; phylum Streptophyta; class Magnoliopsida; order Brassicales; family Brassicaceae; genus Brassica; species Brassica oleracea. The sequence goes on from NC_027756.1 coordinate 24,684,710, forward strand.
CTTTCGAATCTTTCATATTGATTGTGTTATGCGTGGCCCAGCAGATAACCGGGACCTTCAGGGAAGGCTAGGTTAACTTGGCCTTCCTCCGATTAACAAAACTCGACGGTGTGAATTTCGGTTCTCACAGGCTACAAAAAGCCTTTATTCAAAAAGCAACAAAACCAGAGTCTCAAAAGATAAAGAAAAGAATCATTCAGAAAGAAGGCTCCTCCGGAAATCGCGACCCTACAACGGATCTAGGGGTTGCAGCCTGAGAGAAGCTCCCCGACTTATGGTTGATTCCTCCGGATAGGAACAGATGATGCCGACACTCTTCTTCCGGATTCCAATGTTCCACACGATTCTCCAGCCATTCCTTCATGAGCTCCCATCTAGCCGAGGCTTTCACTTGCTGACCTAGTAGATCCCGGCGAGCCATAATGTCCTGCACCTGGCTACGAAGAAGGAATACATCGCCGATCAATCTCCGGTGAGCATCCACCGAAGGGTCACGGTTAGGCATAACCTCAGCACTTGTCAATGAGGTGGAAGACAGGCCATTAGATGATAAAGCAGCCCTTGCTAGTCTTGGCAAAGGAGTGTAAGAAAGACGCTGCTTCTGCGCTATAGCCTTCTGATACTCATCATAGACAATGATACCGAGAGCCTCGCCACGTTCCCTGGAAAAATCTTTGTCAAAAATAAACGAGACAAAGTCTTACCGGATAAAAAGGGAAGGCTTACCCCAAACACGACTATGACGCAAAGCTTCCCTGCTCACCAGAAAGGTCACCTATCGAAATCGTCGAGGAACTCCCATTATAAGCTTCGCTACTGCTGTTAGGGTATTTTTGTGTACAAGCGATCTGTGCTCAGCTCTACGGAATGATAGGAGGAAGGAGACGCGTCGTTGAGGGTATTCTCCTGCTTTGATAGTTGATAACCCAGGAGATCCTGCTCTTAGGATACTGCCATATGGGTATGGGCCAGTATATGTCGTCGGTGCCTTTGTTGCAGCAAGGGAGATTGGTCGTTAGGCGGGGGCCGCCTACCGATAGTGAAGATTCCAGGGTCTTCTTGATCTATGATCGATGGTTCCGACTACCAGGGTCGGTCCTTGGGTGCCTCCTGATCTGTAGTTGATGGTTCCGACCATTAGGGGCGGTCCCTGAGTGTCTAGGTGCGGAACGGTGGAAGGTGTTTGGCTTTATAGCTGCATCCTTCAGTAGGGATTGCCTACGTACCCTTCAGTGAGGAATCAAGCCGTTCGTAGTTCATGTATATGGAGGCACAGAGCCTAGATGGGCACGGAGCCTGATGGAGTCATGTAGCCTGATGGAGGCATGTAGCCTGATGGAGGCACATAGCCTAATGGAGGCATGTGGCCTAGGGACCCACGGGGCTCTAGTGGGCACATGGCCTAATGGGCACGAGGCTCTAGTGGGCACATGGCCTAATGGGCACGTAGCCTTGGGGCACATGGCTCTATAGTGGGTAGGAGCTATTTGTTCTAGAGGGCACAGGGCCGGAACAGATGGTAGACCTGTCGATATGCTGCAGTGAGCATGATGTGTCGAGGTGCTTCAGTGAGCATGGAGGGACCCTGCTGATGAGCTGGTGATCGTGGCCTGAGCCAGTAAGGAGAGTTGTAGACGTGCTGCAGTGAGCATATATCTTCATCTGTTTGATTGTAATCGCCGGGATCTGCCTATCATAGGCCCGTCGAAGAAGAAGGTCTTCTAGGTGCGAAACCTTGCCTTGGCGGCTGTAGAGTTGATGAGCTCTTGTCATGGACGTTGTGGACCCCTTTCTTTACGTTTAGAAACCTATATTTATAGTGGAGGTCGTGCCTCTCTCTTTGGATTTGGAAATATTTATTATATCTTTAGATAATAGAATATTTCCCTTTTTCTTAAGGGAGGTTATATGTATTGGAATACTTCCTCTTTCCCTCTTGTCCAAGCTGGTTATCTTATGATACCACTCAAAGTACCCTAAGGAGTGATTTATACTCTCTCAAATAAGAGGTCGAGTTGTAGTTTTTAGGGATCGAATTCACAGGGATCTAGGGAACCATAGAGATTCTAATATGATTTGTTAAGCAAAATGTTTTAAAGAGTTTTGAATGTAATTGCAGTTTTATATTGAACAAGTATTTGTTCAATAGCAAGTTTTGAGGTTTTGGTGCTTAAAAAGGAAATAGCTAGACTTAGGGTTTTTATTCAGGAAAGTTGGAATTATAATCTTATAGATGCCTAATGAGTTGCATGCATGATAATGTAAGCTCAACTATTTGATCAAGCGAACTACTCAGACATGGCTAAGCAATTCATAACAATGGTTAGGTATA
>NC_027756.1:24687074-24692834 GCF_000695525.1 Brassica oleracea var. oleracea
AATTGAGTTCCAATCACAAATTATAACTTTGGATCTTCTCTCTTATCTATCAATAAAACAATGAAACACAAAGAAAGCACACTCTGCCTCTAACATGGCGGTCAAGCTTATATAATAATGGTAAAACACGTCAGGGGCAAACTTGTAAAATAGTGAAATCTTGGGCTTCAAGTCGGCTGTGACCAAACAGGATTCTGCGCGCTTCGCTATCAATCGATACCATTACTTGTGTATCGATCGATTCTAGCTCTCCAATATCGACCGATTGTCGATCACGATGGTCATCTCGGGTACTTGCTCCAAATATCTCCAAAATGCTCCAAAATCATCAATTATCTCCAAAACATTCATGATCTTATATATATAATAAATAGACTCTATAATAATATAAATATTAGTAAAAACACCTATAAACTATGGATGAAAACGGATCAAATCCATAGTCTATCAACTCCCCCAGACTTACCCTTTTGCTTGTCCTCAAGCAAACCAAACAAGCAGTCTCTCTGAAAGAGGTTTTAAAAACAGCAGCGACTCACATGATTTAAAACTTAGAATCATCACCTCTACAATATTGCAATCCACATCTAAGAAATCCTAATCACAAAAGCACATCATACCATATCCTAGCTTAGCAACCAAATTCATCTAGCCAACAACTTAGCATAATCTTGTCTTTCATTCCCCTCCACCAACCTCATTTCTTAGCATAAAATAAAAGTGAAGGCTTTACCTTTGGAGTATCGATCAAAGGATTCAAGGATTCTCAAACAAGTATCTAGATCTGCAGGTAAACATTAGTTCCTATCCTCTCTCTCTACTAATTTTCTCTCTTGGTTAAAAATCTGCTTATATGCAAGATCATTAACCAAGATTGGATATGCTTCCATGAATCAAACCTTAATGGTGGTTGCCACCAAGTCCTGTTCACTTCTTTTTGACCTATATCCTAGGATTATTTGTGAAGCAAACTTTAATGGTTGTAGCCAGCAAGTCTTGTTATAATCCTTTACCTATGAAATTCTTATGAAGCAAGCCTTAATAATCGTAGCTACCAAGTCATGTTCGAATTCCTTCCTAATAAATCTCTAATATAATAATACATTTATATATATATATATATATATATATATATTTTAAGTCTAAATTTCGAAAAGAGAAATAGAAAGAGTGATAAATCTATATACACAAGGCTTTACCTTCCAGACTTGTTTGAAAAATCTGATCCCATGTATACCAAGCCCCAAGACAAGCAGTTGTGTCAGGTTTAGTGTTGGAGGTCAGCTTTGGTTCCTTCAAAACAATCTTAGCAAGATTGATCCACTTTAGTATCTTTTAGTACGATTTGCAATCAGTAAATCAAGAATGGTGCTAAAGAGTGGTTAGATATCAAGCAAAATCTATAAGTTCATAATCCCTTTCTTGACTCAATAATAACTTAATTTGAAAACATTTTTAATAAGACTAATAAGTAAATAAATATCAGTAAACCTCCCCCAGACTTGAACTACACTGTCCCCAGTGTAAATTCAATCGGAGTTATGGTGAGAAATAAATCATAAGGACTCAATTGAACAAGTAGGAATGATATACCAGACCGGAATAGATGTCGACCGATTCAAGGACGTTGTTGTCGTGCGACGCATGTGAGGAAATGTCGATGGATGTCGACATGTTCGCGTCGGTGGATACAGATGGTAATCGTCTACTCGGATCTTCTTTTTTTTATGACCTGTAATAATTAAAAACCAACATAAATAGTAAATCAATGAAAACTTAATAAATATTACTTAATAAATATTACCTAATAGTGGGTTGCCTGCCACTCAGCGCTTTGTTGTAGTCATTTAGCTTGACTTTGGAGGTGTTTTGGCAAGTAATGTTGAGAACTGGGACTTGTTTGAAAGGAAGTATCCATCTCTTCTTTGCGGTTGTTGAACCATGTACCAGTGAAGTTACTCATTGCTTCATCCCCTCTGCGCCATTTATCCTTCATTCCTGCAGTTGTGTTTACAATCATCTGCAATCTTTCACCAAGACTCTCAAGGTTGAATTTTTTGGGTAAATGCGGGGTAGGTGTCAGCTGAGATCTCCTTTCCATGGTAAGATGTGTTGGACATGTCGGATGTCGTCTTTGGTACTAGCCTGCCCCGGTTTGTATCAATGTCGATCGATGCTGAATGGTTGGTGTCGATCGATTTGTTGATGCGTCTGTCGATCGATATTGATGCTTCTGGTCGACGTGCAATGTAACTCTGAATCTCCACCAACTCCCCTTGTATAGCTTCAACCTTGGAGGTCAATGCACTGATGGTGAGGTCCATTGGAAAATAGATGTCATCACATCTCCCATCAAGCCTCTCCTCTATAGTTTCCAGAGTTCTGTAGATCCCTTCTACCAACTGATCTATCTCTTCTCAGGTGTGGAAATCCGGTTGAGACTTAATTGTGTGTGGGCGTGGCGGATTGGTGTCGATCGATGCGGCCAGGCGGTTGTCGATCGATGCGTGAAGGTGGATGTCGAGCGATGGTGATTGTCGGATGTCGATCAATTGTGATCGAACAGTGCCGGTCGCGTTCTGAATTCTGGCTATGTCTTGCTTCATCTTCTCCATGCAAGTAGTTAGCCAATATATACTATCATTCAATGGATAGTAGACACCATCAAGCTTCATCTGAAACGCTTCTTTGTTCCTATCATGTTCACCATAGACGCCATAGAACATCTCATTGATCTCGTCCTTGGTGTAGATCTCTGGTACCAACTTTGTCTGTGTGAATTGGCTTGCATGTTCAGGAAGACATATGTAGGCTGGCTCATCTCTTGAAGCTCTTTCCAGAAGTCTTCTGATATCCTTGTTGTGAACAAGGATAGTGTGTCCATCTAGATCTCTGGCAAATTCTCGATCATCTCTCTAGACTCCATACTCATCTTTCTCTTCCCAGTTAAATTTCCTGTTACCATAAGGATCATAAGCTCTTTTGCCAAATTCTGGCTGTCTGGTGATCGTTGGAACGTCTATGTTGATCGATGGATGATTTGTATGGCGAGATCATTGTTTGAAGCTGTTTTCTATGCCACCAGCTGCGTTATAGAACTCCTTTGTAGTCTTCTTTTCGCGGTTGCTACGTTGATGCATGAACAGATTGTCTGCTCCATTGGATGTCTGAAGGATATCTGCGATATCTTCTTGAGATATGTATAATGTGCGGCCATCTATTGCTTTTGCGAAGCCATTAGGGTCCCTGAAAATACCAAATTTGTCTGGAGTTAGATACTGGTTATCTAATTTATCTTTTTCGCTTACAGTGGTTTTCGGTATTGAATGGTTGTCGATCGATGTGGTATTGTTGATGTCGATCGATTGTTGAGGACATTTATCGATCGATTCTGATTGGTGTATGTCGATCGATGCTCGGTGGTTGGTGTCGATCGACACCAATGTGACCCGCTGAAACTCATCAAACTTTCTACCTCGAAATCGCCTTCTTGCAGCTTCTCTTCCTTCACCACTTGCCAAAAGTCATCCTCAATAATGGCATTCACGTGGTGCTTCATCACATCATCCCCTACTCCTCTTGTTGAAGCTTCCTGCCTTCTAATAGCATCTCCTGTCTGCACAACCTGTATCTCCATCTTCTTCACATGAGAGCTCAAAGTCTCAAACTTTGTGTTCAGGTTGGTGTAGACAGAATCTATCTTCCGTTTGAGGTCCACTGTCATTCGCTGCTTTGCCTCAGGAACCCTATCGAGCATCTCTTCAATCTTGCTCTCTTGAGTAGGCGGCGGTGGCTTCTGGTAATAGGAACTTCCAAAATTCATGTTGTTGCTGTAGCTGTTGTTGTAGGGTTTCTGGTACTACGAGTTTTGGTTGAAGTTACTCCTATTTCCGTAGGAGTTTCTCTTTCCACCCTGGTTTCCTTGGAATCCAGCTCCACCAATGTAGTTTACTTCTTCTTACTCTGTTCTTCCCTCTACAGTTTCTGCATCTTCAACAAAGCTGACCTGATTCTTGAGAAGCTTGTGAACACTGTCCAGCTTTGCCTTCACCTCATCCATCTGATCATTCCCAAGGATGGTGGCAGATCTCTTCCTCTCAAAATTAGTGTTCTTGGTGTTGTTTCTGGATGCTAGGCTTTCAATCACTTTGACTGCCTCCTTCTGATTCCTGGTGTTGAAGTTTCCATTGCTGGAAGCATCAAGAGCCGTGTGGTACTGCACCGCGATGCCTATGTAGAAAGTACTGAGTAGCTGTACTTCATTGAATCCGTGGTGTGGACAGTCTCTCTGGTAAGACTTGAATCTGATCCAAGAGCCTCCGAATGATTATGCAGGCTCCTGAGTGAATTTAGCAATCTTGCTCCTCAAGTCTTCCGCACGCGCCTCATCAAAGAAATTGCATAAGAATGCATTCTTGATTTCGCTCCAGGATTTAAGAGATCCTGGTTGTAACTGCTTGAGCCAATGCAGAGCTTCTCCACCAAGTGAATATCTGAAAAGCTTGCATAATAGGTAGTCTTCAGAGACTCCCTTGACCCTAATAGCAGAAATCAGATCCTCGAACCTCTCCAGAGGAAGTATGGCTGATATGTTGGTGTAGTAGCATCAGGCTGAGGGATTGCAGCCCCCTAAGCATCTATTCTTTGACCTACTGCATTACGCAGATGACCCTCCTGGTCATGCAGGTCTCCATTGTTGTCCCGAACAAGTATCAAAGGTGCAACCATTGCTCGCGGATCAGTATCGATCGATGTCCGAGATGGAATGTCGATCAATGTCGGGTGAAGGTTATTGGTCGATGGAAGGGGTATGTGTTGTCGATCGATATGGGTGAGCGAGAATCTGTCGACGGGACTGGTATCTGGGTCGATGGTGGTTGAGAAGGATCGAGCGATACGGAGTTGTTGTTGTCGGTCGATAGGGAGCGCGCTTCCTTACGGATCGTGCATTCCAGACTTGTAGGATCTGGTGAGAATATCAGTTGGGATTCCTTGTTGCTTCTGGTACTGATGGGCATGTATCTGACAATCAAAGAAAAAAAATTTCTGTCAGAATGCTTAACAAAAATTAGAAATCAGGCGATCAAAACTCCCCGGCAACGGTGCCAAATTTTATACCACTCAAATTACCCTAAAGAGTGATTTATACTCTCTCAAATAAGAGGCCGAGTTGTAGAACTTAGGGATCAATATCACTGGGAGCTAGGGAACCTAGAGATTCTAATATGATTTGTTAAGCAAGATGTTTTTAAGAGTTTTGAAAGTAATTGCAGTTTTATATTGAACATGTATTTGTTCAATAGCCAGTTTTTGGGTTTTGGTGTTTAAAAAGGAAATAGCTAGACTTAGGGTTTTTATTCAGGAAAGTTGGAATTATAATCCTATTGATGCCTAATGAGTTGCATGCATGATAATGTAAAGCTCAACTATTTGATTAACAAGTTTTTTGGCCTTTTCGAGCATTAACTTGTTGACTATTAACTAGATCTATGATCTCAACTCTCGTTATATTGATCTATAGAAAGTGTCGATCGACGGTGCAAATGGTGTATCGATCTATAGAAAGTGTCGATCGATATTCCAATGGGCGTATCGATCGATACACCATTTGCACCGTCGATCGATTACTCAAGTATGATATCGATCGACGCGCTCTAGTCAAGATTTATACACAGGTTGAATGAATGCTTACTAAGCTCACTAGATCAGCTCACGCCTTGCTCATAGCAAGAAACAAAGTTCAATTAGAATGTTTTCAGG
>NC_027756.1:24692954-24693546 GCF_000695525.1 Brassica oleracea var. oleracea
TAATCCCTCCTTCTATAGTTGGGGATAATCCCTCCTAACCTATTTAAACCCTAAAATCTAACAAGAGAACTTCTCAGACATGGCTAAGCAATTCATAACAATGGTTAGGTATAAAAACTTCATAGAATAAATAAGATAAATATCAATGGAGTTCCAATCACGAATTATTACTTTGGATCTTCTCTCATATCTATCAATAAAACAGTGAAACACAAAGAAAGCACACTTTGCCTCTAACATGGCGGCAAAGCTTATATAATTAGGGTAAAACACGTCAGGGGCAATCTTGTAAAATAGTGAAATCTTGGGCTTCAAGTTGGCTGTGAACAAACGGGATTCTGCGCTCTTCGCTATCGATCTATACCATGACTTGTGTATCGATCGATTCTAGCTCTCCAATATCGACCGATTGTCGATCTCAATGGTCATCTCGGGTGCTTTCTCCAGATATCTCCAAAATGCTCCAAAATCATCAATTATCTCCAAAACATTCATGATCTTATAAATATAATAAATAGACTCTATAATAATATAAATATTAATAAAAACACCTATAAACTATGGATGAAAATGGGTCAAATCCATAGTCTAT
>NC_027756.1:24693598-24696220 GCF_000695525.1 Brassica oleracea var. oleracea
CCAAACAAGCAGTCTCTCTGAAAGAGGTTTTAAAAACAGCAGCGACTCACATGATTTAAAACTTAGAATCATCACCTCTACAATATTGCAATCCACATCTAAGAAATCCTAATCACAAAAGCACATCATACCATATCCTAGCTTAGCAACCAAATTCATCTAGCCAACAACTTAGCACAATCTTGTCTTTCATTCCCCTCCACCAACCTCATTTCTTAGCATAAAATAAAAGTGAAGGCTTTACCTTTGGAGTATCGATCAAAGGATTCAAGGATTCTCAAACAAGTATCTAGACCTACAAGTAAACATTAGTTCCTATCCTCTCTCTCTACTAATTTTCTCTCTTGGTTAAAAAACTGCATATATGCAAGATCATTAACCAAGATTGGACATGCTTCCATGAATCAAGCCTTAATGGTGGTTGCCACCAAGTCATGTCCACTTCTTTTTGACCAACATAAATAGTAAATCAATGAAAACTTAATAAATATTACCTAATAGTGGGTTGCCTCCCACTCAGCGCTTAGTTTTAGTCATTTAGCTTGACTTTGGAGGTATTTTCGCTAGTAATGTTGAGAACTAGGACTTGTTGGAAAGCAAGTATCCATCTCTTTGTTGCGCTTGTTGAACCATGTACAAGTAAAGTCTCTCATTGCTTCATCCCTTCTGCGGCATTTATCCTTCATTGATGCAGTTGTATTTTCAATCATCTACAATCTTTCACCAAGACTCTCAAGGTTGAATTGATTTCTGGTAAGTGCGGCGTAGGTGTCAGCTGAGATCTCCTTTCCATGGTAAGATATGTTGGACATGTCGGATGTCGTCTTTGGTACTAGCTTGCCCCGGTTTATATCAATGTCGATCTATGCTGAATGGTTGGTGTCGATCGATTTGTTGATGCGTCTGTCGATCGATATCGATGCTTCTGGTCAATGCACTGATGGTAAGGTTCATTGGAAAATAGATGTCATCACATCTCCCATTAAGTCTCTCCTCTGTAGTTTCCAGAGTTCTGTAGATCCCTTCTACCAACTGATCTATCCCTTCTCTGGTGTGGAAATCCGGTTGAGACTTAATTGTGTGTGGGCATGGCGGATTGGTGTCGATCGATGCGGCCAGGCGGTTGTCGATCGATGCGTGATGGTGGATGTCGAGCAATGGGGATTGTCGGATGTCGATCGATTGTGGTCGAACAGTGTCGGTCGCGTTCTGAATTCTGGCTATGTCTTGCTTCATCTCCTCCATGCAAGTAGTTAGCCAACTTATACTATCATTCAATGGATAGTAGACACCATCTAGCTTCATCTGGAAGACTTCTTTGTTTCTATCAAGTTCACCACAGACGCCATAGAACATCTCATTGATCTCGTCCTTTGTGTAGATCTCTGGTGCCAACTTTGTCTGTGTGAATTGGCTGGCATGTTCAGGAAGACATATGTAGGCTGGCTAATCTCTTGAAGCTCTTTCCAGAAGTCTTCTAATATCCTTGTTGTGAACAGGGATGGTGTGTCCATCTAGATCTCTGGAAAATTCTCGATCATCTTTGTAGCCTCCATACTCATCTTTCTCTCCCCAGTAAAATTTCCTGTTACCATAAGGATCATAAGCTCTTTTGCCGAATTATGGCTGTCTGGTGATCGATGGATGATTTGTATGGCGAGATCATTTTTTGAAGCTGTTTTGGCTGAAACGAGTTCTTTCCCAAGCAGCTTCTGCTTTAAACTGATCTGTATTATCGCGCTTTTGCATGTTTAGCAGCTCCTCGTCTGTGAAGCTATCTTGTAGTTTATCTGCTCCTGGTGTGTAGGTTACTGTTTCTACTGCAAAGCTCTCGTGGTGGTGTTCATCTGCCCAAATACCAATTGAGTAGTTTCCGTCTCGCACACGGTTGAAATCAGGGTCGATCGATTTGTAGTAGGCAGTGTCGGTCAATGCTCCTTTTCGGCATCGTTGTTGAGGTTAAGTGTCGATCGTTGGAAAGCTCGTCCTGTCGATCGATGGTGCAGTCCTTTTCCTAGAGGAATAGTGTAAGAGTTTATCTTCCTCATCAATGATGGCTCTGTACTCAATGGCTCGTTCCTCCTCATAGTCTTCATCATACTCGTCTGTATGCATATCTTTTCTGGTGTAAGCGTCAATAGTTGGGTTGTAGTAGTCATTCTCCCACTCATCTGGATGTGTGTCGACCGATTCTTCATGTGGTATGTCGGTCGATATCTGGTTACTACTATCGATCGATGTTGCAGTGTGAGTCTCGATAGATTCTGAATATTCAGTTTTGTACTCATCGCCATGGTGGCAAGCTGCAATGACACCTGGATCATTGATTCTTCTGGAGATCGTCTGTGGCTTCTTGACTGGGATAGGGTCGTAGTGGGCATTAGGATCGATTAGTGTTAGACACAACTGGTTGGTTTGCAAGTTGCCCACTGCTCCCATGGTTGACAAGAAAGCTCTCCCAAGTAGTAGAGAAGAGTTCCAGTTTAACTTGATGTCCAAGACATGGAAATCAACTGGAAATAGGGCATTACCAATCTGCACCTCTAAGTCTCTCACAATTCCTCCTGAACTCTTGTGGGAACAATCCACAAAAGTGAACAATTCCTGTGAAGGCTCCACCTG
>NC_027756.1:24696368-24698584 GCF_000695525.1 Brassica oleracea var. oleracea
TATCTTTCCTCTGGCTTCATAGAACATTCTCCTAATGTCTTCTTCTTTCTCTCTGGTTTCTCTGACGAACATCCACAATCTGTGGCTGTAATAAGCTTCTTCGAATGGCTTATGTAGAGGAATCCTGAAGACTCAATTTTGGAAATTTTCCTTTTCCTTTTCATTAGCCCCCCTCTTCAGATGTTTTGCCACTTTTTCCTTACTTCGCCTTATGGTTCTTCCAGTAGAAACCCTATCCTCTTCCATAGGATCATCTCCATCATCTGAAGGTGTCCTGATAGGCTCCGGTGGTTGTTCTGAAGGTTTAGGTTTGGGCATGACTGCGTTAAGTCGTGCCACATCTATCTTCGGCATCAGCACTCGGTAGGTGATAGGGGCTCGTCGATCGATATGAGGTGATGGGTATCGATCGATATTAGCTTTTGTGTGTCGATCGACGTTGCTGTTGGTATGTCGATCGATTCGAACATTGTCAGGGCTGGGCGGATGTGGGTGTTTTGCTGCGAACTCCTCGTGAGTTAGAATCTTCACGGCATTGCAAGGTGCGGTTGATTCCGTAGGTGTTGTCGATCGATGCTCTGGTACTTCTGTCGACCGATTCTGATTGGTGTATGTCGATCGATGCTCGGTGGTTGGTGTCGATCGACACCAATGTGACCTGCCGAAACTCATCAAACTTTCTACCTCGAAATCGCCTTCTTACAACTTATATTCATTCACCACTTGCCAAAAGTCATCCTCAATAATGGCATTCATGTGGTGCTTCATCACATCATCCCCTACTCCTCTTGTTGAAGCTTCCTACCTCCTAATAGCATCTCCTGTCTGCACAACCTGTATCTCCATCTTCTTCACATGAGAGGTCAAAGTCTCAAACTTTGTGTTCAGGTTGGTGTAGTTAGAATCTATCTTCCCATTGAAGTCCACTGTCATTCACTGCTGTGCCTCAAGAACCCTATCAAGCATCTCTTCAATCTTGCTCTCTTGAGTAGGCGGTCGTGGCTTCTGGTAGTAGGAACTTCTAAAATTCATGTTGTTGCTGTAGCTGTTGTTGTAGGGTTTCTGGTACTGCGAGTTTTGGTTGAAGTTACTCCTATTTCCATAGGAGTTTTTGTTTCCACCCTGGTTTCCTTGGAATCCAGCTCCACCGATGTATTTTACTTCTTCTTACTCTGTTCTACCCTCTACAGTTTCTGCATCTTCAACAAAGCTGACTTGCTTCTTGAGAAGCTTGTGAACACTGTCCAGTTTTTCCTTCACCTCATCTATCTGATCATTCCCAAGGATAGTGGCAGATCTCTTCCTCTCAAAATCAATGTTCTTGGTGCTGTTTCTGGATGCTAGGTTTTCAATCACATTGACTGCCTCCTCTGGATTCCTGGTGTTGAAGTTTCCATTGCTGGAAGCATCAAGAGCCATCTGGTACTGCACCGCGATGCCTCTGTAGAAAGTACTTTGTAGCTGTACTTCATTGAATCCGTGGTATGGACAGTCTCTCTGGTAAGACTTGAATCTGATCCAAGAGCCTCTGAATGATTATGCAGGCTCTTGAGTGAATGTCTGAAAAGCTTGCATAATAATGCATTCTTGATTTCGCTTCAGGATTTAAGAGATCCTGGTTGTAACTGCTTGAGCCAATGCAGAGCTTCTCCAGCAAGTGAATATCGGAAAAGCTTGAGTAATAGGTTGTCTTCAGAGACTCCCTTGACTCTAATAGCAGAAATCAGATCCTCGGACCTCTCCAGAGGAAGGATGGCTGATCTGTTGGTGTAGTAGCGATCTGGACGGTTGTAGTCAGCCAACGTCCTGGGTTGCGCGGCCTCATCTACAGGTAAGGTAGTACCTGGAGTAGTAGCATCAGGCTCAGGGATTGCTGCCCCCTGGTCATGCAGGTCTCCATTGTTGTCCCGAACAAGTATCGAAGGAGCAACCATTGCTCGCGGATCAGTATCGATCGATGTCCGAGATGGAATGTCGATCGATGTCGGGTGAAGATTATCGGTCGACGGAAGGGGTCTGTGTTGTCGATCGATAGGGGTGAGGGAGAATCTGTCGACGGGACTGGTGTCTTGGTTGACGGTGGTTGAGCAGGATCGAGCGACACAGAGTTGTTGTTGTCGGTCGATAGGGAGTGCGCTTCCTTACGGGTCGTGCGTTCCAGACTTTCAAGATCTGGTGAGAATATCAGTTGTGATTCCTTGTTGCTTCTGGTACTG
>NC_027756.1:24698727-24707714 GCF_000695525.1 Brassica oleracea var. oleracea
TAGTACTTAGGGATCGAATTCACAGGGAGCTAGGGAACCTAGAGATTCTAATATGATTTGTTAAGCAAGATATTTTTAAGAGTTTTGAAAGTAATTGCTGTTTTATATTGAACAAGTATTTGTTCAATAGCAAGTTTTGGGGTTTTGGTGCTTAAAAAGGAAATAGCTAGACTTAGGGTTTTTATTCAGGAAAATTGGAACTATAATCCTATAGATGCCTAATGAGTTGCATGCATGGTAATGTAAAGCTCAACTAGGGCTAATCCCTCCTAACCTATTTAAACCGTAAAATCTAGCAAGAGAACTACAGAGACATGGCTAAGAAATTCATAACAATGGTTAGGCATAAAAACTTCGTAGAATAAATAAGATAAATATCAATGGTGATCCAATCACAAATTATAACTTTGGATCTTCTCTCCTATCTATCAATAAAACAATGAAACACAAAGAAAGCACACTTTGCCTCTAACATGGAGGCAAAGCTTATATAATTAGGGTAAAATACGTCAGGGGCAATCTTGTAAAATAGTGAAATCTTGGGCTTCAAGTCGGCTGTGACAAAACGGGCTTCTGTGCGCTTCGCTATCGATCGATACCATGACTTTTGTCTCGATCGATTCTAGCTCTCCAATATAAACCGATTGTCGATCTCGTTGGTCATCTCGGGTGCTTGCTCCAAATATCTCCAAAATGCTCCAAAATCATCACTTATCTCCAAAAAATTCCTCATCTTATAAACATAATAAATAGACTCTATAATAATATAAATATTTGTAAAAACACCTATAAACTATGGATGAAAACAGGTCAAATCCATAGTCTATCATCTTATTAAAGGAAGATTTTCATTTATCCTAAGGCAGGATAAATCACGCGGCCTGTAAGCTGGTGGCTGCAGGCAGGGACCCAGACCCGGGGGAAGGGACCCAGACCCGGGGGAAGGGATCCAGAGCCGGGGGCAGGGACCCAGACCCGGAGGCAGGAACCCGGAACCTGGAGGCAGGAACCCGGAAGCTGTAGTAATCTCTTCATGGAATATTTTTTCCCAACAGTTTGCCCCTTATTTTCTTGTTTCATGTTTGAATGCAGGAAATAACATGATTTTCTTCATAGGACTTCGTGAGTCTCACCATGGTATCAAGCTCCTTGTTAAATTTGGAGTAGGACGTCGGCTCGTAGCCTGGGCCATCAAACTCCCTTGTCGATAGTGCTCAAATGTACTTGCGGTCGGTCTGAAAGGATTCACAGCCTGATTGGAGATATATCGCCTGGAGAATGGGCAATAATCCTTGATTCAATACAGACACATGGTCGGTGAACCCAGTGGGCATGATGTCACGGCCTGGACGAATGTATATAGACTTACAGACATGCTTCAATGGGCATGTGTTTGGTCTGAATGAGGATGGTCACGTGGATGTAGTTGTACCCTTGATTTCGATGGCCTGGAAGTGGATAATCAGGAAGAACCACCATGTAGGACCTAGTAAATGCTTTAAGGGAGGACATCACTGTCACACAGGGTCAAGTTGAGCCTGTAAGACTTTCTTCTTCTCCTTTATAAGGATGAGACATTGCCCCCATGGTGGGGATTGGTCGGAGTTGGCTGAAAGTTTGATGGAGAAACCGGGAACGTCTGCCTAAAGGGTGAGGTTTCTGCTCATACCCGAGATTCTTATGCTGCTCATGTAGCTATACTCGGCCTTAGTTCAGGCAGGACTTCAGTTTGCATTTCTGGAGGCTCTCTGGTTCCATGAATCGTGTGGAGGAGTGTATGGGTCAGGACCCAAGAATTCTAAGAGGGAGATTTTTTGCGAGGCTAAGGATTAGCTGGATGAGGAGGTTTAATAAGACCCGGAGGCCGAAACTGAGGATCCTCATGCTTGATTATACTAGCCTTACTTGCGCTTCTTGGGCTTGTAAAAGCTGTAATGTACTTTCATTCAGGTCTTCGTGCTGGTCTCCTTATTGCGTTTAGCATACTTGATGCTCGTTGAGGTTTTGATGTTGTTACTGTAGCTTCTTGCCTCGTCTCTGGATTGTACCTTGACTTTTGGCAGGGGGGACGTTCAGCATGTTCGTCTTGGTACTCAGAGATAACCTAGTTGACTCTTGGTACCTGAGTAGAATTCCTGGACATGTTGTTTGCGGTGAGCGGTAGTGTCCATGTCGAATGGGGAAGGTGGAACCACTAGTTGAACTCTGCCATTGATTCTTGGCTACTCTCAACTATGTAATATTGCAATCTTCCCCCAGAGTTAGGCTACAAGCAATGCTAGGATAGCCTTGTGTTTTTCTTTCCTGGAGGATCCTGGGCATGTTTTCCCAGGATCCGAAGATTTAGAGATACATCCTTCTGAAACTCATGGCTCGTGGGTGTGATTCTTCATAAATCGGAGGTCGTATGGACTTTCGTCCAGGAACCTAGAGACTGGATGGACTTTTGTCCTGGAACCCAGAGGCGGGATGGACTTTCGTCCTCGAACTCGGAGGCTGGATGGACTCTCGTCTTGGAACCTGGAGGCTGTAGGGTGAAGCCCTTCTTCAAACCCGGAGGTTTTAGAATGTAGCCCTTTTGGACCCGAAGGTCCTAATGTGTTATATCGAGCTCTACCCCTGTGAGTAGGCTGCTCTTAATCGTGTGCGACATTGCACTCTACCCCCGTAGGTAGGCCACTATCAATGTTGTTTTTTAGATGTTGCATTTTGCCACTCGTATGTAGGCCACTATCAACATCGGTCTATAAGTTCGTAAACTTTCAGATGGGTTTCGCATTCCACCTCCCTTAGGTTGGTTTCTATTGATATAAATTCCCCTACGAAGGGTCCATGGACCTTCGTTTCTGGCCCGGAGGCCGTTTATAACCCGGAGGTGTTTTATGCACCCGGAGGTCATGTGGGAATCCGGATTATCTCCTTTAGATCCTGAGATCTTATCTAGACCCGGAGATCATGTGGGAACCCGGAGGTTCTCTTTTTGATCCGGAGATCGTATCTGGACCCGGAGGTCATGTGGGAACCGGGAGGTTCTCCTTTCGATCCTGAGATCGTAACTGGACCCGGAGGTAATGTGGGAACCCAGAAGTTCTTCTTTAGATCCTGAGATCTTATTTGGAACCCGGAGGTTAAGTAAGGACCCGGAGGTCGTTAGGGAACCCGGAGGTTCCTTCAGATCCTGAGGTTGTATTTAGGACCCGGAGATCGTTTTAAACCCGAAGGTTTCTTTTGGACCTGGACGTTGTTTTGAACCAAGAGGTTTCTCTGGACCCAGAGGACGTTTGGGAATCCTGAGGTTCCTTCTGGATCCGGAGGTTGTTTTCAACCTGGAGGTTTCTTTTGGACCCGGAGGTCGTTTCGAACCCGAAGGTTGCTCTAGACCCGGAGGTCGTTTTGAACCCGGAGGTTGCTCTGGACCCGTAGGTCATTTGGGAACTCGGAGTTTCCTCTAGACCTGGAGGTCGTTTTGAACCCGGGGTTATATAAGAACCTGGAGGTTTACCTTTTCCAGGCCCAGAGATGTTTTCAGGACACGGAGACTGCATGGGGACCCGAAGGTTCTAAATAACCCGGGGTGTTAGGGGATTTTTGTGTATGATCTTTGTGAGTACCACGAAATGATGGACAAGGCTAGTGTTTGTATTGATTTCATGAATATTAGAGAGAATATAGACTTGAAGAGACGTTTTATTAGATAGAACAGGCCGGAACTACAATGATTGGTGTATAAACCCTAGTTCTAGCTGCCTAGCTATAATCTCTAAGTCTTGAAGTGTCGATCCCTCGCTTTAGGGTTTAGGTTCCCGTTATATAGTCTCCTTAAGGCGGTCCTTAGTTGGTTGGAGTAGGTTAAACTCTTCCATATTCGGAAATATGGAAGGTTCTCTTTATCGGAAGTTTTCCTTCCCCCGGGGGAAGGGGGCGGTCCTAGGGACCGGACCCGGAGTACTTCGTAGCGGGTAACCGGTGTTCCTCATAGCGGGGATCCTGAGAACTGGGGTCCCTCCCAGCGGGGATCCAGAGGCCGGTGTCCTGCCTGGGTCTGGAGGAATTCAATAGCTGAGTATTTTTCCCCAACAGTTTGCCCCTTATTGCTCGATTTCGTCATCGAACTCGGGGAATAAGCTGTGCACTCAAGTCAACCGGAGTTGCTCATTCTCAGTAGGCTTCCCTCAGGCAGGACCTCGCTCTAGTAATCCTGCGATCCCAGGTTCCACTCAGGCCGGAACCACACTCTGAACCCGGGGGAGCACCGGTTCCCTTTCTTTAGACCAGGGTCTGGCGCTATTTGAACCGTTGATTGTTGTCGAAGGTGGAGAAGCTCTGGTCTTCTGATGGCGTCTTGGAGACGGCGGAGCCTGGAGCTCTGATATTTCTTGAGGAGGAGTTTATGTGCTGATGTGTAGAAGATTGACCAGGGGGTCGGGGCCTATTTCGTTGATGTTAGAAGATGTTCTTCTTTTTCTTCCAAAATGTGTATTTTCTCGAAGCTTTTTTTTGTTGGAAGGATTTTCCCTCTTTTTTTTTTTTTTACAAGGATCGGGTTTCCTTTTTGCCGCTTATTCTTTATGTCAGAGATTCTTCAGGATATTTGGAAACATCCTTACTTCCATTTTTAATCCGCGAAAAAGGGAATGATCCGGATATATATAAGGATTCGCGATACCTCCTAATTGGCCTCAACCCAACTCTAGCGCTGATTCCTAGTTGAGAAAGATGAACCCCGAGCTGCTTTTGTTTCCGTCCTCGCTTGTGGGTGGTCGTCAAAGCCCGCGTCGTCCTTTTACCGATCCTTTCTCATCCCCTGTTCCCTCTTGGGGAGACATTCCGAAGACTGATAGTGAAGTGGTTCCGATGGGGCCGCTGAGAAGGCTCTGTTCTTGTTTCTTCGACGATGGTCCCGTTCTGAGATTCGAGAGGGGGACCTGGCTAACATGAGGAGGAAGTATGTGATTCATCCTTCAGTTGGGTGACCTTTCTGATAAGCAGGGAAGCCTTGCGTCATAGTCGTATTTGGGGTAAGCCTTCCCTTTCTACCCGGTAAGACTTTATCTTGCTTTATTTCTTACAATACTTTTTCTAGGGAACGTGGCGAGGCTCCCGGTATCGCTTGTCTATGACGAGTATCAGAAGGTTAAAGCGCGGAAGCGGCGTCTTTCTTATACTCCTCCCCCAAAACTAGCGAGGGCTGCTTTGTCGGCCAATGGTCTGTCTTCCATCTCTTCGACAAGTGACGAGATTTTTCCTAACCGTGACCTTCTGGTGGACGCTCACCGGAGATTGACTGGCGAGGTATTCCTTCTTCGTAGCCAGGTGCAGGACATGATGGCTCGCCGGGACCTACTAGTTAAGCAAGTGAAAGCCTCGGCTAGATGGGAGCTTATGAAGGAGTGACTGGAGAGGCGTGTGGATCATTGGAATCCGGAAGAAGAGTATCAGCGTCATCTGTTCTTGTACGGAGGTCTTAACCATCAATCGGGGAGCTTCTTTCAGGCTTAACCCCGAGATCTGTTGTGGGGTCGCGATTCTCTGAGGGGCCCTCTTTCTGAATGATTCTTTTCTTTATCTTTTCAGACTCCGGTTTTTGTTGCTTTCTTTTGAATAAAGGCTCTTTATAGCCCTCGTTGATTTTATGAATAATGATGCTTCATGGTTTTTCCCCTTTATTTACTCCTTACTGTTGCTTCGCACGCTCTTGATAGTAGCATTTTGCATGTTTCTTCTTCAAGAGGATATCTTTCCGCCTGTTTCTCGATCAAGGTGGGACTTTGTACTCTATGATCCCTCTATTTTCGTAGGTTGAATGATGTGATCCAGGGAGATAGGCTATAAACCAGGAGGTTTCGAGCTAGAATATGGACTATTGGAGTCTGGAGATTGATCTTGTAACCCGGAGGTTGTATGAGGATCCGAGAGTCGCGGAGGAGCCCGGAGGTTCTCCTGAAATCATTTTGGAGATCCGGATATCTTTTCTCTAGATCCTGGGACCGAGACTTGAGCCCAGAGGCGATGTAGGAATCCAAGGATTCTATGATAGATCCGGAGATAGTAGTTGGAACCCGGAGGTTTTTGAGATTGTAACTAGACCCTAGGGTCAAATGAGAATGCGGGTTTTTTTTAGGGATGTAATGACCCCGATGCACTTTAAGCTGCACAGGGGTTCTATCATTTTTCTGAAATCATACTTAGACCTTTGAGGCCGTATGGGATCACGGAGGTTTAGATCCAGAGATCTTTGGACTGGAACCCGAAGGTTCTTGAAGTTGTAATGACCCCTATTAGGGGATTTCTGTGTAGGATCTTTGTGAGTACCATAGAACGGTGGACAAGGCTAGTATTTGTATTGATTTTCAAGTAAGAAAGTAGAATTTGACGTTTTATTAGATCAAAGAGCTGGACCTACAATAGTTTTGAGTAAGAACCCTAGTTCTAGCCGCCTAACTCTAATCTCTAAATCTCGAAGTGTCGATCCCTTGCTTTATGGTTTAGGTTCCCTTTATATAGTCTTCCTAAGGCGTGGGCCTTAGGCGGTTGAAGTAGGTTAAACTCTTCAATATTCGGAAATATGGAAGGTTCTCCTTATCAGAAGTTTTCCATTTCCCTGAGGAAGGGGGTGATCCTGGGACCGGGCCCGGAAAACTCAATAGCGGGGAGCCGGGGTTCTTTCTAGCGGGGATCCTGGGAACTGGGGTTCCTTCCAGCAGGGATCCAGAGGCCGGTGTCCTGCCTGGGGTCTGGAGGAATTCAATACCTGAGTATTTTTCCCCAACAGTTTCCCCTTATTGCTCGATTTCGTAATCGAACTCGGGGAATAACCTGTGTACTCAAGTCAGCCGGAGTTCCTCATTCTCAACAGGCTTCCCTTAGGCAGGACATCGCTCTAGTAATCCTGCGATCCCGGGTTCCACTCAGGTCGGAACCTTACTCTAAACCCGGGAGATTATCAGTTTCCCCTATATCAGACCGGGGTCTGGTGCTACTTGGACCGCTGTTTCTTGTCGAAGAGGGGAAGCTATGGGCTTCTTATGATGTCTTGGAGGAGGAGCTACATGCACTGATATACAGAGGATAGACCGGGGGCTGGGGCCCGTACAGTTGGTGATACTAGAAGCTCTTTTTATTCTTCCAAAAGCGTGCACTTTCCTTTTTATAGGAAGTATTTTCCCTTTTTCTGCTGAGATCGGGTTTCCTTTTCACCGCTCATTCTTTTAATCAGGAATTCTTCAGGATATTTGGAAACATCCTTATTTCCTTTTCGGATCCCACAGAAAAGGGAATGTGCCGGATATAAATAGAGGTTCACGATAATTCCTAGCTGGCCTCAACCCAACTCTAGCGCTGATTCTTAGCTGAGAAAGATGAATCCCGAGCCGCTCTCATTCTTGTCCTCGCTCGTGTGTGGTCGTGTAAGACCGCGTAGTCCTTTTACCGATCCTTTCTCGTCCCCCGTTACATCTTGGGGGAATGGTACGGAGGCTGATAGTGAAGCGGTTCCGATGGCGTCCCTGAGAAGGCTCCGTTCTTGTTTCTTTGATGACAGTCCCCGTTCTGAGATCCGAGAGGGGGACCTAGCTAACATAAGGAGGAAGTACTTGATTCATCCTTCAGTAGAGATGAGGAGTCCGACCGAGTTCGAACACACTCCGGATGGCGGAGCGTATCTGGAAGCAGGCTTCCGGGGTGTTATTCCTTCTCTTATAGACAAAGTGTCATCTTTCTTCGGTTTCAGTCCTTCTCAACTTACTCCCCTAACCTGGAAGACTTTAATGGCTATCCAAGTACTTGGAGAACTCCATGGATTTTCCTTCGGGGTGCATGAGATTTTATACTCTTATTCATTCGCTCCTTTGGCGAACAAAGATGGGTTCTACCATCGTCGAGGAACCTTCGAGGGGTGTCAGAAGTAATCACCCCTTCGGCGATGGTTGGAACAGGTGGTACGTGTTTGTGAAGATTCAGGAGCCAGTGGGTTACCTGACGTCTTGGCTTACCGTGGGTAAGTTTTTCTTCTGATTTTTGAATTTTACCTTCCTTTAGGGAGCTTGATCCTGACGTTTTAGCTCTTACTTTGTCAGATGTGTCTCACCCGGTTTCCTTCGCTGGAGAAGCAGTGGCGAAGCTTATAATGGGAATTCCTCGGCGATTCCGCTGGGTGACCTTTCTGGTGAGAAAGGAGGCCTTGCGTCGTAGTCGTGTTTGGGGTAAGCCTTCCCTTTCTATCTGATAAGATTTTGTCTTTGTTTGCTTCTCGTGATATATATATTTCTGTTTTAGGGAACGTGACAAGGTCTCCGGCATTGGTTGTCTTTGACGAGTATCGGAAGGTTAAAGCGCGGAAGCGGCATCTTTCTTATATTCC
Source organism: Brassica oleracea var. oleracea (assembly GCF_000695525.1). NCBI lineage: Eukaryota > Viridiplantae > Streptophyta > Magnoliopsida > Brassicales > Brassicaceae > Brassica > Brassica oleracea. The sequence continues at coordinate 24,707,087 of NC_027756.1, forward strand.
TCCACCAAGACTAGCGAGGGCCGCTTTATCGGCTGGGGGTCTATCTTCTATCTCGTCAACAAGCGCCGAGATTATGCCTAACCGGGACCTTCTGGCAGATGCTTATCGGAGATTGACTAGTGAGGCACTCCTTCTCTGTGGCCAGGTACAAGACATGATGGCTTGCCGGGACCTACTAATTCAACAAGTGACAGCTTCGACTAGGTGGGAGCTTATGAAGTAATGGCTGGAGAAACGCGTAGATCATTGGAATCCGGAAGAAGAATATCGGCGTCACCTGTTTTTATCTGGAGGGTTTAACCATCGATCGGAGGATCTCTCCCAGGCTGTAACCCCGAGATCAGTTATAGGATCGCGATTCTCGGAGGGACCTTCTTTCCGATTTATCTTTTGAGACTTTGGTTTTTGTCGCTTTCTTTTGAATAAAGGCTCTTTATAGCCTGCTCCTTGACTTTATGAATAATTATGCTTCATGAATAATTAGGCTCTTCTTGGATCCTTAGATAGCGTTTCCTGCATGCTTTTTCTTTCGAAAAAAAATATTTTTTCGCCTGTTTCTCGATCGAGGTGGGACTTTGTAGTCTATGATCCCTCTTTGTTCGTAGGGTGAATGATAGGATCTGGGGAG
>NC_027756.1:24707737-24708335 GCF_000695525.1 Brassica oleracea var. oleracea
GAAGAGGTTTTCGAGCTAGAATGTGGACTGTTTGGAGTCTGGAGAATGATCTCGTAAGTCGAAGGTTGCATGAGGACCCGGGGATCATCGGAGATGGAGGCACAGAGGCTCTCTTAGGATCCTTAGATCGTGTTTGGGACCCAGAGGTTCCTGTCGGACCACGATGTCTTTTATTTGGGACCCGGAGGTCTTTTCTCTAGGTCCTGAGACCGAGACTGGGGCGTTTCCTCTAGGTCCTTGGACCGATACTGGGCCCGGGGGCGATGTAGGAATCCAGAGATTCTCTGATTAGATCCGGAGATTGTGGTTGGAACCCAGAGGTTTCTGTGATTGGACCCAGAAGTCATATGAGAATACAGGGTTTTTCCCTTAGATCCGGAGATCGTATCGGGCCCCTAGTGTATTTGGACCCTAAGGTCGTGTGGGAAATCGGAAGTCCTTTAGGGATGTAACGACCCCGATGCGCCCTAGGATGCACAGGGGTTCTATCCTTTTTTCTATAATCGTATTACGCCTTTGAGGCCGTGTTGGAACGCGGAGGTTTGGATCCGGAGATCGCTGGTTGGAACCCGGAGGTTCTTTGAAGTTGTAATGACCC
>NC_027756.1:24708435-24710097 GCF_000695525.1 Brassica oleracea var. oleracea
TTAGATTGCTCCATGTATTTCACAGTACTTTTGCAATGAGTATATACAATGTGTTCCCTGTATTGTGTACCTCGTAGCGTTTTAATAAAGGTACTTTTCACACTGGTACTCTGGGGACCCCGATGCGCCTTAGGCTGCACAGGGGTTTTAGGTAGTTGTGACAGCATACTCAGGCTTGCGCATACCCATTCCTGCTTTATGTCTCACACCCGTTTTGATTCTTTGTGGGCGTGCCACTGTGGTCATGCCACTTTTGTGAGGGTTGGCCAGGATCGGAGGTCTCTGGAGACCTGATCCAGCTCGTATGCCCCTTTAAGTATAATGATTTCCCCTCTGCTTTTATAGTCGGAACTACTTTATTATAAGCTTTGTCCGGAGACGTTTAGCATACATTGGAGTAGGAAATCATAATGCTTAAATACTATATAGTAGAATAGAAATCATGATCCGGAGACCGTATTAAAATTGATAGGCTTTGAGGTGCAGGGCATTCCAGCAGTTGGGTTGAATTTTACCATTGCTATCTTGCAGCCTGTAGGCGCCTGCTCTACGCACCTCGATGACTTTATAGTGTCCTTCCCACCCTGGGGTGAGTTTCTCCGTTGTTTTTTCTGCTCGTCGTAGAACCCAGTCCCCTTGCTGGAAGGTTCTGGTTCTTACTTTTTGTTGTACATCCTGGCGACGTCTTTCTGGTAGGACCAGTTTCTCAGCCGAGCGGCCATCTGAGCTCTTCTGGTTCGACCCACTTGGAGAAGTAGTCAGTGACTATCAGAAAGAAGACCTTCTGCCCCGGCGCCATAGGGAATTTCCCTACTATATCCATGCCCCATTTCTTGAAGGGCAATGGTGAGCCTATTGACTTTCGGTTCTCCGGAGGAAGCTTGGAGACTGGAGGGTGCCTTTGGCATTGATCGCAGTGCTTGGCTTGTCTGTCGGTGTCGGCGGCCATCGTGGGCCAATAATAACTGGCCCCTCTGGCTCTGAGCACCAGGCTTCGACCGCTAGAGTGTGATCCACAATCTCCTTCATGTAGTTCTACAAGGATTCTAGCGGCCTCTCGGGGTGTGACACTCCTCAGATACGGACCAGAGAAAGATCTCTGGTACAACTTCTCATGGGCGATACAGTACCTCGCAGCTTGCTTTTTGATCTTTATGGCCTCGCCACGGTCTTTCGGGAGGATGTCGGCCTCCAGGTACCAGATTAAGGGGGTCATCCAGGTTTCGCCTTCTTTGACGGCGGAGACCTCCTCTGACGTGGGTTCCTCCATGGTAGCTGGCAATTGAACCATGAGCAAGGGGATACTCATCTGGCTATTCGTTTCAAGGGAGGCCCCTAGATTAGCTAGGGCGTCGGCTTTTGAATTCTTGTCCCAGGGGGATTCGAGTGAGCTTGCAGCACTTGAACTTCTTGATTAGTTGTTGAGCGACCGCCAGATACTGGATCATGCTGTCGTCTTTTGTTTAGTACTCCCCTTGTACCTGGTTGATTATCAGCTGGGAGTCACCAAAGATTTGGATGTTCTCTGCCCCCATTTGATGGGCGAGGGTTAGGCCTGCGATTAGGGCCTCATACTCGCTTTCGTTGCTGGTTGTTTTGAAGTTGCATCTCACTGCCCTTGAGGCTGTGTTCCCTGTTGGCAAGGTAAGCACTATCCCTACA